>NC_040042.1:20338982-20356033 GCF_003713205.1 Coffea eugenioides | reverse complement strand
CTGCAAAATTTCAGGGTAATTGGACTAGTGTAGAGTGAGTTATGCCGTTTTTACTGTTGCTGTTTTTGGTGCACAGAATGTCCGAACTGCGATAGTAATTGCCTGTTGTGACTGGAATTGGTTTGGATTTTGAAGTTGGTATCTTCTGAGGAAATGTAGCTGGATGTCTTAGCTAACTTATGCTTTTGGAATTTCGGCATTTGGACCTGTGTAGGCTGAGATTGACGTATTACAGTTTTGTGTGTTTTGCAAACCTGTTTTGGTAATTCTGGTTTCGTATTTTGCATATTTGACCTAGTTGTGCTAGGATTTGGACTGCGTGGCCTTCTACATTGTTGTACCCTGTTTCATAGCTTCGAAACGGTGGGTCTTACACCCCCATCCGATAACCGTAGTGAATTTGGTGCCATTACCGCATATTGAGGTCAAATACGGTTTGTGATTCTGGTACGTTTTTGGAAAGTTTATGGCTGGAACTTTGGCTTCACATTTGACTGAGTTACAAGCTGTTTGGGCTTCCGACCAAAACACCAAACTTATAGCCCTATATCAGAGCTTTCTAACGCCCTTGGAATTTCATGAATCGGATTTATAAAACCTGAGATATAGCCGAGCAAACAAGGCCTGCCCGTGAAAATGACCAGAAATCTGTTTTGGTCCTGATGACCAATTTCCGTTCCGAATTTGGATTGCTGACCTTCATGAAAGTTGTTCCATTTGGAATGAACTATCTAACTGCCAATTGTCAGCTCTTTTGACCATGTGTAGCATAGAAAACAGTTTGCACTCAAAACTGACCATTTGTGCATTGGCTAGATTTCGTAAGTGATTGTGTTTGGTTCATCTGGGACTAAAGCCTCCAGTTTCAGTTCTGGATGTCTTCATAACAGTTGTTGTTCATCCTTTAAGCTTCGATATGGCGTCTCATACGCCTTAATCCGATATTCGTAGCTCAACTTATGAGTAAACTAGAAACGAGTGTCAAATCTGCCGTTTCCGCTAACGGCCGTCTCCGTTTCCGTTCGTCATATTTACGTGCGCGCGTGCCGTTTTTGCCGTTTTGCTTGTTTTAGGCACGATAGTAGTCGTTTGCGATATGATGTGACACAATCTTCTATTTCAGACGGTGGTGAGCTGGGCGGAACTGGTGGGGCCCACTACTAGCTGTTCATTTCGATCCGACTTCGTACTTTTGCTATTTCAGTTTCTGGGTAAGTATTCAGGCCAGTTTGGTGTGTTTTCTTTGCTATGTGTTTGAGATATGTGAAAAGGGCACTTAGGCGAGGGTGTACTTTATCGCACTCGACCTAAACCCTAATTTGAATGTATAATTATACTTGGCATATGTATATGAACCTTTTGGAACCAAAACCCTTGAGCTTGTGGCTCGGGGCGACTTTCGAATAAAGTTTGTAAAGTTTGCAAAGTTTGTGATTTTGAATAATTTTGTGAAGTTTGTGAGTTTGGGGCGAACTCTTGACCTGGTTGGACTATTCGAGCCGGTAAGGGCTTGGTCGAAGGCAGTCCAACTTAGTCTGAGGTCACCAAGTTTGTAGGTTCATGTTATGAACCAATTTTGTGAATCCGGTTCACCGAGAAGGTGACCAAGTTTGTGACCCGAGCTTGTGACTCAAGCTCAAGTTTGTGATTTCGTTCGCCCGGGCAAGTTTGTGAGGTGACTGGCCAGTGAGGGTGATAAGGTGTCGGTGGGTGTACAAGTGAAGTTCTACGGACTATTATTTGCAGTCGACGGAGTGTCGGCAGGAGATCACGCATGGCACATGAGTTGGCTTTGGAGCCACCTGTATCCTTATTATGTGATGTTACTTTTCTGCTTTTGCTTTACTCTTATTGTGTAACTGTTACGTGAAATTTATGCTTTCGCCCCTGTTTACTTACTAAGCATATAGCTTACCCCATTCCTTTTGTTTTCCTTAGCAGGGGCCGACGCGGGGACTTTTGGCTCGTATACTAGTATAGTTAGATTGGCTTGTAATAGTTGAACAGTTAGGGTATTTGTTTTTGTTTTGGTGGTTTGACTCGATACTTTTGGAGAATGTAATTATAACTCTTTTGGGATCGTATATATTGGTTTTAGTGCTCTTTCGAACTTTAAGTTTTGAGTCCTGGCGCGAGCTAGGCAGGCGGCCCGCCGATACCCTTGGGTTCGCCCTTGGGAGAAGTGGGGTCGTCACAGAATTGGTCTTTACTTAAAACATGAAAGTTTTAGGTATTGATGTGTTTGAGGTGCCTGTAAAATTTCAGGTCATTTGGATTAGTGTAGAGTGAGATATGTCGATTTTACTGTTGCTATTCTGGGTTAATCAGAATGTGCGAATTGTGTTTTAAATGGGTTGTTTTGACTGGTATTGCTTTGGATTTGGATGTTGGTGTCTTCTGATGAAATGTAGCTGGATGTCTTAGCTATCATATGCCTTTGTAATTTCTGGATTTGGACTTGTGTAGGCTGAGTTATGATGTTTGTACTAGAATACGGTTTGTGATCCTGTTTTTCGATTCTGGTATAGTGTCTTGCATTTTTGACCTTGTTACATTCAAAATTGGACAAAGTTTCCTTCTTCAACATTGTAGCCCCTTAAGTCCTGGATATCCCTGTAAATTTTCAGGTTAAACGGATTAGTATATCCTGAGTTATAAACGAAATACTCAGACCTGTTGTGACCGTCAAATTCTGTTACGTTTTTGGAAAGTTTCTAACCGTGTTTTTTTTCGATTTTGATAGAGTACGATCTGGGTGTCGACTTCTTCATAAGAAATGTAGATCTTGGCCACAGCTTTGAAACTCTATAAAGTGCGTCAAAATCCGAGTCCCGTAGCTCTAGTTATGAGCGAAATAAGAATGCATGTCAGAACTGTTTTTATATCCGGACAGTTTACGACTGGAACTTTGGCTTCACATTTGACTAGGTTACAAGCTGTTTGGGCTTGCGACCAAAACACCAAACTTATAGCCCTATATCAGAGCTTTCTAACGCCCTTGGAAATTCATGAATCGGATTTATAAAACCTGAGATATAGCCGAGCAAACAAGGCCTGCCCGTGAAAATGACCATTTTCTGGTCAGATCTGTTTTGGTCCTGATGACCAATTTCCGTTCCGGATTTGGATTGCCGACCTTCATGAAAGTTGTTCCATTTGGAATGAACCATCTAACTGCCAGTTTCCAGCTCTTTTGACCATGTGTAGCATGGAAAACAGTTTGCACTCAAAACTGACCATTTGTGTATTGGCCAGATTTCGTAAGTGATTGTGTTTGGTTCATTTGGGACTGAAGCCTCCAGTTTCAGTTCTGGATGTCTTCATAACAGTTGTTGTTCATCCTTTAAGCTTCGATATGGCATCTCATACGCCTTAATCCGATATTCGTAGCTCAACTTATGAGTAAACTAGAAACGAGTGTTAAATCTGCCGTTTCCGCTAACGGCCGTTTCCGTTTCCGTCCGTCATATTGACGTGCGCGCGTATCATTTTTGCCGTTTTGCTTGTTTTAGGCATGATAGTAGCCGTTTGCGATATTATGTGACACAATCTTCTATTTCAGACGGTGGTGAGCTGGGCGGAACTGGTGGGGCCCACTATTAGCTGTTCATTTCGATCCGACTTCGTGTTTTTGCTATTTCAGATTCTGAGTAAGTATTCAGGCCAGTTTGGTGTGTTTTCTTTGCTATGTGTTTGAGATGTGTGAAAAGGGTACTTAGGCGAGGGTGTACTTTATCGCACTCGACCTAAACCCTAATTTGAATGTATAATTGTACTTGGCATATGTATATGAACCTTTTGGAACCAAAACCCTTGAGCTTGTGGCTCGGGGCGACTTTCGAGTAAAGTTTGTGAAGTTTGCAAAGTTTGTGAGTTCGTGGGCCCGATCTAAGACCTGTATGGACTATTCGAGCCGGTTAGGGCTTGGTCGAAGTCAGTCCAACTTAGTCTGAGGTCACCAAGTTTGTAGGTTCATGTTATGAACCAATTTTGTGAATCCGGTTCACCGAGAAGGTGACCAAGTTTGGTACTATGGGTTTGGAGTCCAAATCTGCGATAAAACTTGATTTAAGAACTTTGAAAATCAACTAAGGTTCGAAACTTAGACGTTTCGTTCAATAAGAATCAAGAAATTGAAATTCACTTGGAGAATAGTCGTGAAACGGTTGCTCGCTTTTCAAACTGAAAATTTTGTTAGATGTATACTTGGAAATAACTTTTGAGTCGAAAGTGCAAGGAAAACGGATTTATAGTGATTATTATCGCTTTTCCTAAGGGTACAAGTTCGGCTAGGTTCTAACGTATAACCCTCGATAACCAAAGTAGCAAAAGTTCTAGATGGTTCAAGTGATATTCATTTATCAACTTTACCCAAGTCGCAAGTGTATTTCTCTTGTCCTCGAGCGTAAATTTGGGCAGCATGCCCTTTGTATTTTCCTATTTCCAGCCATTTATGGCTTCATTATTTTCCTCATTCAAACCCAAAGGTACACACACCACAATCTAATTTCAATAGCCATTCAATAGGCTCAAGACAATACAAGGACAAAAATCAAACTAATAACAAGTGCGGAAATGAAATTTAACAAGAGACAGATTTGACGGGTTTTTGCGGAATGGACACATCCGAGGCTACGCTTATCGGATTGAGGTAAAACTTATACCGTTTCGAAGCTAAGACAAAGGCCTACAACTTTAATGAAGACCACTTAGTCCAAATTCCAGTGTAACCTAGTCAAATTCCCAATTCTCAGAACCAAATTCCAACTAATCGGCTAGTTAACCGTACTACCTTTAAATGGCCATATCTTAGGTTACCAAAGTCCATTTAAGGTGTTCTTTGAGGCGTCAAAAATTTAAGACAGAGTAATAAAACTTTCATGTTTTGGAAAATGGCTAAATCAGCACGGATCATAGTGAATAGACACGGTCAACTAGATGAACTGTCTAAAACGGATCACTGGAAACATCCCAGGGCAGCGAGGGTATTTTGGTCTTTTCACAGGCTACATTGCTCCGATTGGGCTGAAATTTTGTAGAAAACCATAAAACATCATTCTGTACAACTTGCATGTTTTATGCCAAGCCTAATTCGGCCTCTAACATAGTGCACTAAAACCGGACAGAACTGAAGCATACAATTCCAGAAATCTGAAAATTTTCATTTTCAAAGGAAACTTTCTTCATTTCTTGCCTCAATCACCACCACAACCTCTTATATAAACTTAGATACAACATATACTATCCATAGAGCAAGTATAGGCAGAAATTCCTTCAAACCCTAACTCATATAACTCAAGAAAACATACCCTATATCTACCCAAATCATTATAATAACTATCATCCACCACAAATTTAAGGTGCTATGCCAAATTAAACAAGATCAAGAGTAAGAAATGGGGAAATCAGCATTATTACCTTGCTAAAGTGACTACGAAGAGAAACCCTAACTTTTCCTTCCAAAATTTCACCAACACACCACTAACTAAACACTCAAGGAAGGTTTTAATCGGTTTAGTTTCTTGTTTCCTCACTTAATACACTCAAACTCAAGATGGAATGGTGCAGCTCTCCCTTGGTTTTTCTCTCCCTCTCTCTCAGCCAAAGCAGCAGAAAAATGAAGAAGAAAGGCAGCTCCAAGGTGATAAGAAGGCAAGACAATTGGTCTTGGTCAAGGCCTTTAGTTGGCCAACAAGTGTCACTCCAATTTCCACATATTTTTTTGTTTCTTCTCCTTGCAATTTTGGTCAACATTTTCGTCCAAAGCAAGCTGGAAATGAGGGGATATTTTGCTCAAATTTTAATGAGCTTGTATGGTAAGAAAGTGGTGATCAAGTGGTGTGTTCAATCGGTAGTGAACGGTACACGTCGGTTCGCACCGTTTTTCCTTAAATCACACGTACTAGGGTTTTTACTTCCTATTCACTAACTTTTTATCATTGCTTCTAATCACATATTATTTCTCACCCAAAAGTCACTCTTAAGTACCAAATTTGATCCTCGCTCCGTACCGGATAATTACACTACGGATACACGTGAAAACCCTAACTTGCTCCAACTTGAAAACGAAAAGTGAAACCCTAATTTCTAAGTTCATTTGCACTTATTGTGGAATGATTGGGTAGTAGGGCTATAATAAATGAATAATTTCCAAATAAAAGGGCATTTTTGAGAAAAATATAAGGAATTTGCAAGTCCTCACACTCTCTCCCCCATAAAAGAATTTCGACCTCGAAATTCTCACCTTTCGTCATGAACAGGTCGGGATATTTCTCTTGCATGTCCTTTTCTAGTTCCCAGGTTGCTTCTTCCACTTCATGATGCTTCCATAGAACCTTTACTAATGGAATCTGCTTGTTCCTCAGGTCCTTCACCTTCCGATCCAATATTTGAATGGGTCGTTCTTCATAGGTTAAGGACTCGTAGAGTTCAACATCTTCTGGTGACAAAATGTGAGTCGGATCCGGATGGTATTTCTTAAGTAAAGAAACATGGAAAACGTCATGGATCTGAGACAAACTAGCTGGTAACTCAAGTCGATAAGCCACCTTTCCTATTCGCTGGAGTATATTGAAAGGTCCTATGTATCGTGGTTGCAACTTTTTCCCTTTTCCTGCTCTAATCTTTCCTTTCAACGGGGTAATTCGAAGAAACACCTTATCTCCTATCTCGAACTCCAAATCCTTCCTCCGATGATCGGCATAACTTTTCTATCGGCTTTGGGCTGTTTGAAGTCTTTGGCGGATCATCTTTACCCGTTCGTAGGCTTCTTCAACCCATGGTATTGTAGCCGGATCTATAATCTTTCTCTCTCCTACTTCATCCCAATGGATTGGAGATCGACACTTTCGTCCATACAAGGCTTCATATGGGGCCATTTGAATAGAGGAATGATAACTATTGTTATAAGCAAATTCAACCAAGGTTAAGTATCGGCTCCAACTTCCTCCAAAGTCTACAATACAGGCTCTCAGCATATCCTCAAGAGTTTGAATGGTGTAGACACCAAATTTTGATTATTTTTTATTATTTATTTGTTTATTTATTTATTTTTTAATTGGGTTAGATTCATCATTTTCATTTTTGTAAGATGTTAAAAGTGGCCTTAATTCTCTTAAATTTGGTTTGAAAATTGTTAACCTATCTTTAATTGATTTTTGAAGAAAAATGAAAGTGGCAAAATAGGTGGAAGTGTGCATGTTGGACAAGTGTACAAAATAGCCATTAGACAAGTGTCTAAGGAAATATAGGACAAGTGTATAGGGGGTAGGTGTCAAGGACACTTGGGGGGCCTAGGGAATTTTAGGGCAAAAGGAAAAAGAAGGGAACGAACAATGGAGATGGGGGGTGACGGCTTAAAAAACAAAGAGAGGAGCGGCAGTCTGAGAAAAAAAAAAAACAACAAACGAGAGAGAAAACTAAAAATCTGGGAATGGGGAAGAGGGCTTCGGCCAAGAAAAAACAGAGAAACAAAGGAACAAGAGAGCCGAGAGAGGGCTGGGAAAACGAAAACAAAGAAAAAGCAGGGGAAGGGCTTGCGCAAGAGAAAAAAGAACGCAGTGCTTCATCTTGAAGACTAAGTAAAAAAAACAAAAGGGAGCTACGGCAAAAAACAATAAAAACGGAGAAAGGGAAAAATCAGAACGGGGGGGGAGCAAAGAAGAAAGCAAGAGGGGCGGCGGAATTGTCAAGCAGGAGCAAAACAGAAAAATGGAAATTGGAGTGAGGCATCGGGGGGCAGAATGAAAACAAAAAGGAAGAAAACAGAGTGGGCGGCAGAGCAAGAAAAACAGGGGAGAGGATTCGGCTAAAGAGAAGAGAAAAGAAAAAACAGAGAGGGGGGCTACGGAAACAAAGGCAAGGGGAACGAAGAGAAAACTAAAAATCTGGGCAACGGCTCCAGCAACAGCGGACAGAAAAACAAAGGGGGGAAGAAGTAAAAGGAGCTACGGGAATTAAAAGGGAGGTGGAGCAGGCCACCATTCAGAACAGTTTCAGGCCAGAAGCAAGAAGGGGAAGGGCCGCGACTGGAATCGTCGCCGCACGCCGCCACTGCCAGGGAAACACCGCCGTTGTCTTCTACCACATCCGATGCCCGTCTGCCAATTTTCACCAATAAAACACGGTAAGCCACTCCTTCCCTCGAATTTCAATTTGCTTTTCAAGCACGAATGCTGAAAAATCCCAAACCCAAGTATGTTTCTTGTGAAGTTTGCTGGCGCAATTTTTCTTGTTGATTGTCTGCAAATTTGAACATAATGCTCTATGGGTTGCCTGGGCTGTATTTTCTTGGGTTTCTGATAAAATTGTTGGGGCTGACTACGTTTTTCAATTAAGCAAGAATCGGTGAGTTTTCTTTTGCCTGTCCATTGCTCGATGAAATGCCCGACCGAGAGTTCGATTTGAAGGGACGAATTGATTTCTCATTCTTGCACACGTTCGGCCGGCACACATTTTCTAAAATGATTGATTTGGATGGGTCTGCTTGGCGTTCGTTTGTTTGACGTCTGTTCTGTTTTTCTTTTGCTTGATGTTCTTATGGATTCGAATGGATGTCATGAATTTGTGTGAGAGGGAGTTTGTCCGTGTTTCATTTTCCTTTGAAAGTAGTAACCGAATTCTGCTGTTGTTTCCCGTCTGCGAAGAGGATGAGAATGGCGGTGATGTTGAAATCATTTTGGAAGAAGATGACTAATTTACAATTTCTATTCCCCAAGTTCCTCTGCTCTGTAATTTGACCCCAGAGTTTTAAGAATTTCATAAGTTGATCTCCAAAACTGTCATAAGTTCTTCAATCAGGTCCTCAATTTTGTTGTGATTGAATTCCAAGTTCCCCCCCTTATTCTGATATGGCCCAAACTCTAGAGAAATTGAACTAATTTCATCCTTTTAAGTTTAATCTTTTGCTTGCATATTTTATGTGACTTTGTGGATAGACTAATTCCTGCTATTAGATCATAATGATGTTTTAACAATTTTATAGGTTTTTTCCATGTTGGTTTTTTTAGTGAAATAGAGGGTTTGGGCTGAGAGTTTATTTTGGTTAGGTTTGTAAACTTGGATTTAGTTTATTTTTCTTCTGGGTTTTGGTTTGGGCTTGGGGGTTTAAGGCCCATGCATTTTATTGGGTTTACTTGACATAAATAATAGGCTGGCCCATTTCCTTTTGTTTCAGACTTCCGTTGGGCTGAAGGGTTAAAGCCCATCAGTTTTGTTGGATCATTCTTGGGGTCAGAATAGTAAACTAGTCTATCTGTTTTTTTTGCTTGGGTTTCGATTGGGCTAGGAAGGCTTTGGCCCAAGTAAATAAATAAAATGGCCCAGTGGTTTGATCCATTAGGAAACCAGAGGACGAATTTGCAAATCAGTCCCTGTACTTTTCTTTAATTTCGCTGTAGCCCTAGACATTTTCAACTTTTTTCAATTAGGTCCTCAAATTAATTGCAAATAGGTCCCTGAACTTTATTTTTCTTTAGTTTTGGCCCCAAAGTTTTGTCAATCTTTGCAATCAGGTCCTTTCTTCTCTTGACTTCTTAAATGTGGGTTGTTGACATGATTTAATTGATTCGAATTCATGCTTATTTTTTGTCCTTTGTGATTATTTGCCAAATAAATTGGTGCCTTGACCTTTTCTTTGTATTTTGGAGGGTAAATAGTTGATTTCATCTCATTGGGCCCCAATTCAAGGGAGGTAACCTCTATCTCTTTGATTTTATTTTTCTTACGTGCTCCTACGTGTTATGTGAACATGCATGTCTACTTTGCTTTCCTTGTCTTTCCTCAATTCTTTCATTTATTTTATTCACTTTTGCTTTTTATTTAAATTATTCTTTATGGGGTATGTGTACACCTCTTGGCTTGTAATAGTTAGGGATTCAATTATTTTATTCCCTTTCCCCCTTTTAGATTGTAGTAGGGTCCCCCTAATGTAATAGATAAGGCTTGGAGGAGCATTCAATGAAGACCTATCGGAGACTTGTGCCTAGCTAGCAAATGTAATAGTTAGGGCTTTAATTGTTTCATGTGCCTTGCATGCTTAGTTGCTACGTGTTAATTTGCTTTGTTAGGGCCTTGCATCTAGTCGAGCATGCAAAATGTTATGTGCTATGTGTTTATAAGTGTTTGGCATGTCTACTCGCTTTCTATAGCCTGAATAAATGTGATGGATGAATGTACGTCACCACACTAGTCCAATGCTAGTTGTGGCTCATTATTTCATTAGGAATTCATAGAAAGGGCTAGTCCAACGCTAGACCCAATAGGATTTTTCCTTTGTTTTTCATTAATGCATTATTTGCCTGTTCACTACATATCATGCATTTTTTCTTAGTTTTATCATTTGGCATGCTCCTCAAACCCCCTTTCCCCTCATTTTAGGATTTTTGCACCTCACACTAGTTATAGGGTTCATTTGCCTGAAGAGTCCCCTTGAATATGGGATATAGACGAGTGTGGCTTTTTGCTAAGCCTTAGCACGCTTGTATTCCCTCTATAAAAGGGCAAATTGAGTCACGAGTTAGGTCCTCCCGTGCCCAATATGCATGAATTCCCTAGGCTCATGCATTCTAAGTCCACTCCATCATTACACTTTCACTTTTCCTCTCATTTGCACACGTACACCTTTTTATCCTTTCACTTGCACATGAACACTTTTCCTCTCATTTGCACACGTACACCTTTTTATCCTTTCACTTGCACATGAACACTTTTCCTCCCATTTTTGCACGCGTGCACCTTTGAGTTTCTTCACTTGCACACGAACACTTTTATCATTACTTGCACACATGCACTTCATATTATCATTTCACATACCGTACATTGCCCACTCACGTGCACACTTTCGTTTACATATTTATTTTCTTTTATTACTTTTTCAAACTCATGTCCTCACATTGCACGCATGCATTCCATTCATTTGCATCTCACTTGCATTATTCGTGACTTCTTCAAAGGATTGATATTGGGCTTCACAATTAATGTGATTGGCACCACTCAACCTTTGAAGGGAAATTTCCCCCAATTCCCCTTGGTCTAGGGTTTGCATTCATGTAGGGCACTCAAATGTAATAAATTCTTTGGTTAAAACAAGAAAATCTTTGATTTAATCAACGCAACTAGCCTTGGCTAGGTCAAAGGGGTGCCTTGGATTCTATCCTTGCCTTCCCCTTTGTCAAACGTGACTCCCGAACCTTTTTCTTTGGTTTACGTAGACTAGGAGTCGTTTTAAAAAGGGTTTATTACTACTTGACTTTAAAACTCATTTTTGGGTGACTTGGTACACCTTAAACCATTACCAAGTGGCGACTCCAAACTTTTCATTTCAAAACCCTTTTTAAAACTATTTTTTGGCCAAATCGTCGCTTTCCAAAGTCCCATGGCCTTTACTTTTACTTTGCACACGTTCACACACCACACTTCACAAACATACATTCGACGATCGAAAAGTGGGGCGCGACAGTTGGCGACTCCACTGGGGACATTCGAGAGTCCGAGCAAATTTGATTTAATCAACCTTTTCCTTCTTTTAACCTTTTCATATATTACATTTGGGTGTTTTGGGGTTGCATTTTTTTTTCCTTTTTAGGATTTTGCATCACTCGCGTCTCAAACCAATTCCTCGACTCATGAATGAATGTTTGGATGTATGTTTACTTATTTATCTCGCGCTTGCATTGCACTTGGGAGGGGGTGTGTCACCTTTAGAGCCTCGCGTGGTTCTCAACCCCTTCCCTCAAAATAGGGGAACACTTCATACGTGCATATTTACTTGCTTTATCCCATTTTATTTTGTTTTTCGTGGGCGCCATCCCACACCGCCTTGTAGGACTAGGATCGATTGCCTTGGGTAGGCGGATGGTGTGCTCTGCGCCCATAGCGCTACCTAAGGGATCACTCGAGCCACCGATCAAAGGCCCTGGGAGTGATGACCCTTCGCCTTTAGGTCTGAAGGCTTGGGAGCCGAAGCTTTATCGAGTCTAGGCATTAGTGAACCAAACCTCATGCATCCATATTAGCATTTTCCTAGGCTAGAGTCAGCCTTACCCTATTTTAAGCACATTAGGCACGAGGGAAGGGGTTCCACCCCTTTTACTTGCTTTATTGTATTTCTTTTCTTAATTGCTCCCAATGTGTTATGTGTACTATCAATTGCACTAACCATTCTTTTGTTTTCTTGGCTTGCATTCATTTGCCTTAGCAATAAGAGGCCTTTTTGGCACTCTTTTAGTGACTCACCCACCAGATAGCTCACATGTTTAAATTTCAGTCATTACACTTAATTTTCAATAAGTGCATTTCATTTTAGACCTTTTCCCCCCGATGCATTATTTGTATCCTTTAGGCCATATTTGTCACATATTTACATCGCTTTAATAAACTGGCATCATGCATAAACCCTAGAAAAGGGAATGCCATTTAGGCGATCCCGTGCTAGAAATAAGCCACCTTGTGTCTCGGATACTTAATCCAGTGAGACTTGCACGTTTACATTTTGTACCATCCAAAGGGGTAGTGCACAAGGTAAGGTAGGATCCGATCATTTTCATAGAGTGATCTTTGGAATATGAGCATCTAATAATCACTTTTTGGCCATTTTCTCAAAATTGGTAAAATTCCCTTGCATAAAAGGACATTAATTCCAAGAATATTCACAAATGATTCCTCATTGTTGAGACGATAAATATAGAGGCTAAATTTTGATTTTAGAGGCTCATAGACCAAGGCATTGTAATGATTTCTTGAAACCACCCAGTGGGCGAATAATTCAATCGATTTTTGAACAAATCATCCATCTTATCCAATCCATTTTTTTCAATTCATTCACTTTTAGTACAATTTAATCATTTTTGAATAAGTTCATTTCATCCAATTCATTTGACCAATTTACCCTTTTTAGGGTCATTCGGTCGATTTTGAATAAATTGTCAATTCATTTGACCAATTTACCCTTGTTAGGGTCACCTGGTCGATTTTGCATAAATCGTCAATTTACCCTTTTTAGGGTCATGCGGCCGATTTTTTATTAAATCACTAATTCTCTTTCATTCATTTGGCCAGTTCACCCATTTTTAGGGCAGCCGAGCCGATTTTGAATAAATCAAGTTTCGGGAAATCTGATTAATTTTGGATAAATTTCATTCAATTCATTTGACCTGTTTCCCTTTTAGGGTAATTCGGTCGATTTTAAATAAATTTTCAATTTCATTCAACCCATTTGCCCTATTAGGATTTCATTGTCAAATTCCAAATTGGGAGATCTAGTCAATTTTGAAAAATCGTCCATTGCATCAGATCATTTGATCAATTAGGGTTTTGACCCGTAATTCACTGAGAAAATTTGTTAAAACGAATTCCAATCTTTTCGATGGGAGGTTCGTCAAGGTCAAACCCGTGCCTTTTGCAAATCAAAGGTGATCAATCTATTCGGACGTTGACCTCATTTTGACAAATCTCTCGTCACCCCAATTGACCAAATTCTTTCAAAATTATTTTTCACTCCATGAGCTGATTGGATCCATCAGGTATTGTATAGTGCCTGCTCTGGAGGATTGCATTTTCATGCTAGGCCTACCCTTGGCATAAAAGGGTTCTCCCATAGGACATGCATACCGATTTTGCAGTTTTGCCTACTAACTCGGGGTATTTTTCTTTTGTTTCCCCCCTCCCCTGCATTCATAAAAATATTTCAATAAGACGAAAATGTTCTTCTATATCTGATGATAATTTTAATCCAATAAAGTTTGGAGATTACAAGTGTTATTTGATTCTTGGGCGGATCCTACGATGAAAACCCTCTGAGAGATGTTGTAATTGTTTTCCAAAGGGAAATTTTGTATATTTGAAAAGGAGACAAAAAGTGTATATGTGGAGCTCTTTACAAGTTTTTCTCTTCGCACTTGTATCGTAATTGAATGAGAAAATTGGTTTCAAACTTTTTCAGCAATAATCTTTTTGGACAATCATTGTTTTGTGTATATTTATGTACATTTCATTCTTTATTCTTATTCATTGGAGATTTCATGATGAATTTTAAGAAATAAGACTAAATTGGGATTTTTTTCAACCTCCGACCTGAAAATTCACAATAAGAGTGTTCAGAATTAAAAGAGGTCATTCAGAAGGCCCAATGAGATATCTTTTTTCCTTCACTGAACCCCAAAATAAAATCAGTCACATTGATTGATAAATCGCAAATTGGGGCCATCTTTGCTTGAAAATATCCATTGTGTTTAATCGATTCAATCACATCTAAGTGAAAGCAAAAATGTGCATCATCCTTATTCGTTTGGAAAATTTGGAGTGATACTTCGAGCATTCTTTTCTCTACCTATACAGATTTTTATCACTTGATCTCCCATTTGAGCCTATGAAAGAATAATTTCGTTTCAAATAAGAGCCCTAATGATCACTACCCTATGTTGGAAAATTTTCAAATATCAAATAGGGGAATGGATTTTCAATAACCGTTTCGTTACTTTGGTTGTCATGAGGTGTAAGAATGATGCTTTGGCCGTCGTTTCTACAACCTAAACACTGATCACCCCTTGCATCCCCATTTTGAGCTAAAATTGGTGGTTCTTTTCTAATGCACTCATGGTCGTACCCCGCATTGGGGAAGGAGATTGGGAAATTTTAAAAAGAAAAAGGAAAGGGGAAATGCAAAAATGCTCGAATAAGGAGGGAACCGCAAATTGGGGAAAATTGACTCCACTTGGGTTCCGAATTTTGAAAAAAAAGAAAAGGAAGGGATTTGTCCGCGTGGATCGCCTATGTTTCACAAATATGGATGAACAAGGGTTTTCCTCAATCAGTTAATTCAGGTACATGCTAAAAATTTCCCATTAACGAAAGTTTCCTTTCAGAGTTGTTGTAAGGAATGGAATACAAGTCAGGCCATCTTCTTTTCCAATCAAACACTTTATCCCTAGTTATCCCTTTTGAGCCATCAGAATAAATTATTTCGTTTGGCAACCCCTGAGAATCGCAAACCCCACACTGGGGGCGAGTTTGAGTTGAAAAGAAAATTTCAAGAAGTGAAAAGTGAAAAGCAACAAGATCAAAAACAAAGGAAGAAAAGAGAACCTCAGTTCAAAAATAAACTGGGGCAAATTTTATGAAAGTTCAAAAGAATGGCAAAAGGCCGAAAAGTCAAAAGGAAAAAGGAAATGAAAGTGAAAAGCCTCAATTGAGCAAAAACCGAGGCAAATTCTGATTTTACCCTACAATAGGGTTTGGCGCAACAATGCGATCTCAGATTCTTCAAACCACTTTTGAAATCCGTTTTCAGGCCTTAACTTTTCTAAGCACCCCACCTGACCCCATTACAAAGCCGAAAGTCCTGACTCCTGTTCTTTGCAATGGCCCTGTCAAGAAAATTTCTGATGCCGGAAAATTTTAGCTGTATTCTGAATTGATTAGGTGTGAGGTTGACACTGCTCTTCATGTGAAACCCCGCGAAGGGGGAAAAAGAAAAGAAAAATGAGCGAAATGAATGCAAAAGAAAGGTGCAAAAAGATTTGATGCTGAAAGACCCTGTTGGGTGATGATAAAAAGTTAAACAAAGTCCAAGAATTTGGAGTCCAGATGAGGGCAGTGTTGAAAAATGCGATCTTCGGTGCAATATCCTTTGGAAATTATTTCTTTAGCTGTCGTCTTCAATCCACATTACAAGCTAATAAAGTCCATCGTTGACTTATTCCTTCATGACAATCCAAAGTGAGGATTATGCTCATAAAAACCCATCGATCACTCATGATCATGAGGGTATAACCAGTTTCCACATGTTTAGCTATCACTTCTGTCCATACGTTACAAGCCTAGAAAGCTTGTATGTTGACTAAGTTTTCTTGAAAATAAGGGTAACAAACTCTTTGCTTTCACTAAGATGTGACATTGAATGGATTACATACAACTGGGGCACAAAAATGAGACAGATTCTTATCTCCCATTTCCTTAGCCAGTTCAAAAATAGAGTCATGTGATTGGTCCTGAAAAGATGAGTCAACCAGAAGTGGTGACCCATTAAGCACCAATGCTAAAAGTAAGGAAGAAATCTTCTTCTTAAATTTGGTGTTATTTCGAGGAATTCATCATGAAATTTCTGCATGAGTTCAAACTTGACGATTAAAGTTTCTTCACATTGTTGTATGTGCATTCTTTTCTAAATTTTAGAAAGTGCGGTTTTTCTTTGTTCAAGTAAATGGGAAATCATCTAAACCAATTTTTGCAATCAAATGGGCCCAAACTGGGGCAAAATTTTTATTTGCAAAATTTTGCAAAATAAGCCCACACAGGGGCAAATATTTTTGTAGTCCAATTGAGGATTTCGTCCAAGAATCAAAATAATGCATTTTTCAAATCAGTCACGCTCATTTGAGTGCACGTAAGCCCTGTGCAGGTATTCACAGTTGAAGTCGACGAAAAGCATCTGGCGATGTAGAAGGCCGATGCCGAAGAAAGAGAAGAAAGAAGGGAAAAGGGCCCTACACTGGGGCAAATTATTTTTGGAAAAAGATTCTCTCGAAAAATCAGAAAAATTCAAAAGTCAAACATCAAGTTCAAATTCTTGTTTCTTGAAAAAAATCAAAATTGATTTCTTGTGGGCGAAGCTTCAATGCCCGCCGCGCACCCTTCCATTCCCTACTCTTGACAACTATATTTGATTCTACCATCGTTAGCATCGAGTTTATCTCACTAACGTGTGCGTTTCATCCTACCGCCATTAGCATCGAGTCTATCTCACTAACGTGCGTGTTTCATTCTATCGTCGTTAGCATCGAGTCTATCTCACTAACGTGCGTGTTTCATTCTACCGTCGTTAGCATCGAGTCTATCTCACTAACGTGCGCGTTTCATCCTACCGCCGTTAGCATCGAGTCTATCTCACTAACGTGCGCGTTTTCATCCTACCGCCGTTAGCATCGAGCCTATCTCACTAATGTGCGTGTTTTCATCCCACCAACACTCCATCTCACTTCAATTCATCCAATTTTAAATTTCTGTCCGGGTCTATCCCAATTTTACATTTCTGTCCGGGTCTATCCCGTGGGTCT
>NC_040042.1:20252683-20331053 GCF_003713205.1 Coffea eugenioides | reverse complement strand
ACAGAAACAAGAGACCGAGAATAAGGAACATGAAAACTACATTTTTGCTTGCTAGTTTCTGGTTTGAAGAGAATTTCCTTAAGCTTTTCGACCAAATCAAATGCAGTTCGCACAAAACAACAAGCCACCACCTGATCTACTCGCTTTACAACGCAACAAAAAGAATCAATCAAGCAAAAGCAGCCTGCGAAGTAACGAAGCAAATTTTCTGCTGCAACATTCATCTAGAGTTATTTTTTGCAACTTTAAGCTTTCAAATGCAGGTTTCATAGGAGACTTCAAACAAAAGCCAGCAAAGACCATCACTCAATCACTATTTAACAACTAAACACTTTGATTAACACAACACAGCTGAACATGCAACAAAGGGAGCAGAAAACATCCCCAAAAGTTCATGCAACTCGGCCGAAGCTGTGCTGCATTTTTTATTGCAACTGAACTCTACTTCAAAACATGACTCTACCTCCTGGTGTACATGCACACGGTATTCCAATCAAATGGCAAACAAATCAAACACTTCAACAATGCAAAAACTTCAGCAACCTAAAGTGCAAGCCTGCTGCATTTTCATTTCCAAACTCAGATTTCGGACCCAAGCAACCAGCTTTGCTCAAAAAATTTTCACCAAAAATCATAATTTGCAACTAAGCAACAAGACGCGTAACTTCAACATCCAAACAGGCAAAAAACATAGGAGGAAATGATGCAGATTCTTGGGAACTTCCATGCAAAAATGGTTCGGCAACCTATTATTCAACCATCTGCAACTTCGCAAGAGCTTGCGGCATAGCTTTCATGGTTTTCTGATGCAGTTGTCTATAAACTTTCAGCAAGAATTCATTCAAAACTTCGAACCAACCATGGCTCAAAACCTCTTAACAAACGAATCAAACACTTCAAACAATCGAAAACTTCAGCAACAAAACCAGAACAAAATTCCAACATCCGAACAAGCCAAGACAGATTCAAAATGAAAACGGAACAGGCCATGTAAATGCCCTTTCTTTTCAAAGCTAGGATCTTGCTACTAAACTACAGCCCAGGAACGAAATATAATCAACACCAAACAAGTTTCAGATCCTAACATACCCATCATACACAATAACAGTAAGAAGGTCGCACCTTTGACTATCACCATGAACCTACATCGTAACTCTTGACCACATTCACTTGACTCGAGATCCAGCATAGTTTCCATGATTTATTGATAAAAATTATCTATAGAAAAGGGAAAGGAACCTTACCGTGCTGTTTTCCGATGGAGTTTTAGCAGCGATAAGAAAACTTGAGTGGCAGTCCCCTTCCTTCTTTTTGGTTTTGACCAGAAATCTCCAGGCTCTCGCCCCAGCCGTGACTCCTTCTTGGTTCTCCTGTTGAGTCGCCCTTTTCTTCCTTCCAAAGCTCTCGGTCTCTCCCCCAGATTCTCCAGCCCAGCCGCCAACTAGCCTCTTCTTTTTGTATAGCCGTCCATGGATGCCCCCAGCTCTTGCTCTCTCTCGGTTGCTCTCCCTTTCACTTTCCCTCAGCCTTTCTTTCACTCGGCCGCCAGCTCCAACTCTCTGGTTCTCTCTCAGCTTTTCCCCGTAGCTTTCTTGTCCAGAGCCCTAGCCGCCCTCTTCTATTCTCTCCAGCCGTCACACCAAATCTCCCATTTTGATTCGTTTCTTTTCTGGTTTCCTCCCAAACAAATCTAGCCCAAAGCTTTCTTCTTTTTATGTTTTTCCTCTGTGAGGCCCCAGTCCGTTCGTAAGCTGATATGAGGGTTATTCGTTAATCGGTGGGGTGGTTTCGGGTTTTTTATCGCCCGTCTTTTCTACATTTTTTTCTTTATTGGAATTTCCCCAGTTAATTTTTCTGAGTAAATATAGGTTTTAGATGAGTTTTCAAGTATCGGTTAGGTTTTGAGAAATTAAGAACCTATATCGGACGTGGGACCCACTAGTGCGAAAAGTTCGGAAAAATTCGGCCAATAAGGTTAAGTTTCGGATACTGTGCAAAATTTATCGGGTGTTAAGAGATAAGTAGAGGTTGTGATGTGATTGTTGAGAGAGAGAATAAGGATAGAGATGCTTTAAATGGAGTGACAAGTGTCACTATCTCATTGGTTGGACTTGTTAGACAATTATTGACCTTTTTGACTTTTTTACCATTTACTTAAATATCTCACAAAAAAATTACAAAAATTCACTCTTTTCTTCTCCTCCATGGCCGGCTCTCTCTTGAGCAAAGAAGAAAGAAAACTCTTCCCATTTCTAGCTTCCATCTAGCTCAAATCTTCCAAAACAATCACATAAACTTGGTTCTACTCCATAAAATCTCTTCATTTGGTGTTAGTTAGTAGTTTGGTGAAGTGTTTGGAGAAGCTAAGGTGTCAAGCAACTCTCTCTCTCTTGTTTTACTAGGTGAGTAGTGAATGAACCTTCTCCTTCATCTAATGAAGCTTAATTGATGCCTAGTGATAGTTCAAGTGATGACTTTTGTGGTTTATTTCTTGTTTTTGGATGAATTGATGAAGTTTTTAATTTATTGGTGAATTTTATGGTTTACTATGATCATGATGGTGTGACTATCTATGATGATTGGAAATGATGTGTAATAACTCTAGTAGGTGTAAATGATTGATAATTGCAAGCAATTTTTGGTTTGGAAGAAAATCTGGAAAATTAGGGTTCTTGGTTCTTCATTCTGTCCGAAATTTTTGGTCCTAGATAGAGGCCGAATTGGCCTTTTCTTAAAACATGAAAGTTGTAGGTATTGATGTTTTTGAGGTTCTTGTAAAATTTCAGGTCATTTGGATTAGTGTAGAGTGAGAAATGTCGATTTTACTGTTGCTGTTCTGGGTTCATCAGGATGTTAGAACTGCGTCTGAAATGGATTGTTTTGACTGGAATTGTTTTGGATTTGGGTGTTGAGGTCTTCTGATGAAATGTAGGTTAATGTCTTAGCTACCATATGCCTTTAGAATTTCTGTATTTGGACCTGTTTAGACTGAGTTGTACTGATTACAGCATAGTGTAATTTGTAAACCTGCAATCACGGTTCTGGTTTGTTATTTGGCATATTTGACTTAGTTGTGCTGGGATTTGGACTGAGTGGCCTTCTTCAACATTGTAGCCCCTTAAGTTATAAATCTTTCTGTAAAGTTTCAGGTCAAACGGAGTAGTGTATTATGAGTTATAGACAGAACACTCAGGCCTGTTTTTAGACATTAGTTTGGGTACGTTTGGAATTTCAGCTTCTGACCGTGGGATTTTCGTTTTGATTCCGTACGATCTGGGTGTCAACCCCTTCATAAGAAATGTAGATCTTGGTCTCAGCTTCGAAACGGTATAAAGTGCGTTAAAATCCGAGTTCCGTAACTTCCGTTATGACCAAAACAAGATTGATCGTCAGAACTGCCTTGTATCTGGACAGTTCTGACGGGTACTTTGGCACTCAATTTTCGTTCTGTTCTGAGTGGATTCAGGTCTTGGCCAAAACATCAAAGTTTTAGCCTTATGTCTCAGCTTTCTAATTCCTTTGGAATTTCCTGATTTGGACTTGTGAGCTAGAAGTTATGGTCTAGTAACCAGACCCTGTCTGTCATTCAAAATACGAACTTCTGGTACCGTTTTCCGTGATTTCGACTTGTTTTGAGTCGGATCTAGTTTAAAGTGTCTTCATGAGAATTGTAGGCCTTCCTCATAGCTTCGAAACGGTGTCTCGCTCACCTTGATCTGATATGTCTAGCCTAACTTTTGATCAAGACGGTTTGAGATGGCCGATTTGGCCGTTTCCGTTTGCCGTTCCGCGCGAGTGCGTGTGCCCTTTTGCCGATTCCGCACGTACGTGTGCCGATTTTTGCCGTTTTGCTTGTTTTGGATCTGTTTGTAGCCGTTAGTGATATAATGTGATAAAATCTTCTATTTCAGACAGTGGTGAGCTAGGCGGAGCCGGTGGGGCCCACTACTAGCGAACACGCGAAGCGATTTTCTTTAGTACTACTTTTGGTATTTTGAGTAAGTATTCAGGCCGCTCTTACGTGTTAGTTGCTTATGTGTTTCGATTTGTGTGAAATGGGTACTTAGGCGAGGGTGTACTTTATCGCACTCGACCTAAACCCTAATTTGCGTACATAATTGTACATGACATATGTATATGAATCATTTTGGAACTAAACCCCTTGAGCTTGTGGCTCGGGGTGACTTTTGAATAATTTTGTGACGTTTGTGAGTTTGGGGCCCGATCTCATGACCTAGATGGACTATTCGAGCCGGTTAGGGCTTGGTCGAAGTCAGTCCAACTTAGTCTGAGGTCACCAAGTTTGTGAATCCGGTTCACCGAGACTGTGGACCAAGTTTGTGACCCGAGCTTGTGACTCAAGCTCAAGTTTGTGATTTCGTTCGCCCGGGCAAGTTTGTGAGGTGACTGGCCAGTGAGGGTGATAAGGTGTCAGTGGGTGTACAAGCGAAGTTCTACGGACCATTAGTTGAGGTCGACGGAGTGTCGGCAGGAGATCATACATGGCACATGAATTGGCTTTGGAGCCACCTGTATCCTTATTATGTGATGTGACTTTTCTGCTTTTGCTTTACTCCTACTGTGTAAATGTGGTTACGTGAAATTTACGTTTTACCCTGTTTACTTACTAAGCTTCTAGCTTACCCCGTTTCCTTTGTTTTCCTTAGCAGGGGACGACGCGGGGAACTTTGGGACTCTGCCGTTAGTATAGTTAGGTCTCGTTTGTAATAGTTGGACAGTTAGGATGTTTGTTTTTGTTTTGGTGGTTTGTATAAGGACCCTCCTTAGGGTCTACCTTCTACTGGTTGTTGTTATAGTATATTAGAGAGGTTTGACTTGATGCTTTTGAAGATGTAAATAGAAATTTTGTGGTTGTATATATTATGAATCGTGTTCTTGTGGTTTAATATAGTTTTATTAGCTTTAAGTTTTGAGTCCTGGCGCGAGCTAGGCAGGCGGCCCGCCGATACCCTTGGGTTCGCCCTTGGGAGAAGTGTGCCGACGGTTGGGAAACTCTACGTCCTTTTACTGGAAAAGCTCCGAGCCTCTCGTTCGTGAAGAGTCACGAAGCGAAACTCTTCGTAGGGGATGCCCGCGTGCGGGTGGCAAGCTGATAGGTACCTTGTGATGTGACCCTGAGAACTGTCACAGTTGGAATCATCAAGAGCGCCTAGGTTAGAGGACTTGGGCAATTGTGGGACATACGTGATAGGTTCATTAGGATTACGTGATTCTCTTTAAGTTGAATGATATATTTTAAGTTGAAATGTCGGTTAACTAACGAATTAATGTTTGTAGGTATGGATCTGGGCAGTTCTAGCGGCGTGGGACCGGGACCGAGACCTCCGAGTGGGAGGGGCCCGGATGACCGGATTCTGCGTAAGCGGGCGATCCGCTATCGGAGGAGGCTTGGGGAGCCCTATACTTTGTATTCTCCCTTCGGCCAGGTGTCGCGCCGACCCTGTGCGTGCTGGTATACCTATAGCTATCCTGACGAGGTTGTCTTAGCGTTGGATGACGAGCGTTATCACCTAGACCAGACGGTCGAGACTTTGCGGGCGCAGCTGGAGGAGGCTAGAGAGTTTAGCCGCTGGCAGGCGTTGCGCGTTAGAGACCTGGAGCGGGATCTCCGAGACACACACCAGCACCTCTTCGCTATGAAGAGGCAGCTCAGGGAGAGGGCCCGGAGTATCACGTTTGATTGTGGGGTCTTACTAGATATGGCCGCGGAGGCACCCCCACGAGCTACCGGGCCAGAGCAGATAGGTGAGATAGGTACTTTAGGTTCCGTAGGGAACCGGGGCCCTAGGGGAGGCGTTTAGGGTCGCTTTCGTATTTTGATTAGCTGGCAGATTACTTTTGTTAGAACTGGCCTGGCTAATTTCTTTTGTTATCTGGTTGGCTGACTAGATTTTGGAGCCAGAGTGCTCGTGTGTATACTGGGTTTTGACCCGACTGGAGGTCGGGTAATTTGTATATCTTTTGGTGTGACTTTGTAAATAAATGTATATATTCGAGTATTATCTTTTGCACCTATCCTTTGCGTGCCTTTCGTGTATCTGTTTGTGTTTTGTTTTGTTTCTAGTTTGAATACTAAGCACACGTTATGCTTGGATCCATAGACTTTTGGCATTTAAATGGCCTCCGGTACTCGAGGTAGAGGTAGAGGGCGAGGACGAAGCCCTGAAATGGAACGTGAACAAGAGCCAGACCAAGTAGCTACAGCCATCCAGCGAATGGATGACTTGATGGAACGTATGGTTGACCACGGATTGAATTTCGAGGACGAAATTGTCCTAAGTGGGGGAGATTGTGAGGCCCCAGTCCGTTCGTAAGCTGATATGAGGGTTATTCGTTAATCGGTGGGGTGGTTTCGGGTTTTTATCGCCCGCCTTTTCTACATTTTTCTTTATTGGAAATTTCCCCAGATAATTTTTCTGAGTAAATATAGGTTTTAGATGAGTTTTCAAGTATCGGTTAGGTTTTGAGAAATTAAGAACGTATATCGGACGTGGGACCCACTAGTGCGAAAAGTTCGGAAAAATTCGGCCAATAAGGTTAAGTTTCGGATACTGTGTAAAATTTATCGGGTGTTAAGAGATAAGTAGAGGTTGTGATGTGATTGTTGAGAGAGAGAATAAGGATAGAGATGCTTTAAATGGAGTGACAAGTGTCACTATCTCATTGGTTGGACTTGTTAGACAATTATTGACCTTTTTGACTTTTTTACCATTTACTTAAATATCTCACAAAAAAATTACAAAAATTCACTTTTTTCTTCTCCTCCATGGCCGGCTCTCTCTTGAGCAAAGAAGAAAGAAAACTCTTCCCATTTCTAGCTTCCATCTAGCTCAAATCTTCCAAAACAATCACATAAACTTGGTTCTACTCCATAAAATCTCTTCATTTGGTGTTAGTTAGTAGTTTGGTGAAGTGTTTGGAGAAGCTAAGGTGTCAAGCAACTCTCTCTCTCTTGTTTTACTAGGTGAGTAGTGAATGAACCTTCTCCTTCATCTAATGAAGCTTAATTGATGCCTAGTGATAGTTCAAGTGATGACTTTTGTGGTTTATTTCTTGTTTTTGGATGAATTGATGAAGTTTTTAATTTATTGGTGAATTTTCTGGTTTACTATGATCATGATGGTGTGACTATCTATGATGATTGGAAATGATGTGTAATAACTCTAGTAGGTGTAAATGATTGATAATTGCAAGCAATTTTTGGTTTGGAAGAAAATCTGGAAAATTAGGGTTCTTGGTTCTTCATTCTGTCCGAAATTTTTGGTCCTAGATAGAGGCCGAATTGGCCTTTTCTTAAAACATGAAAGTTGTAGGTATTGATGTTTTTGAGGTTCTTGTAAAATTTCAGGTCATTTGGATTAGTGTAGAGTGAGAAATGTCGATTTTACTGTTGCTGTTCTGGGTTCATCAGGATGTTAGAACTGCGTCTGAAATGGATTGTTTTGACTGGAATTGTTTTGGATTTGGGTGTTGAGGTCTTCTGATGAAATGTAGGTTAATGTCTTAGCTACCATATGCCTTTAGAATTTCTGTATTTGGACCTGTTTAGACTGAGTTGTACTGATTACAGCATAGTGTAATTTGTAAACCTGCAATCACGGTTCTGGTTTGTTATTTGGCATATTTGACTTAGTTGTGCTGGGATTTGGACTGAGTGGCCTTCTTCAACATTGTAGCCCCTTAAGTTATAAATCTTTCTGTAAAGTTTCAGGTCAAACGGAGTAGTGTATTATGAGTTATAGACAGAACACTCAGGCCTGTTTTTAGACATTAGTTTGGGTACGTTTGGAATTTCAGCTTCTGACCGTGGGATTTTCGTTTTGATTCCGTACGATCTGGGTGTCAACCCCTTCATAAGAAATGTAGATCTTGGTCTCAGCTTCGAAACGGTATAAAGTGCGTTAAAATCCGAGTTCCGTAACTTCCGTTATGACCAAAACAAGATTGATCGTCAGAACTGCCTTGTATCTGGACAGTTCTGACGGGTACTTTGGCACTCAATTTTCGTTCTGTTCTGAGTGGATTCAGGTCTTGGCCAAAACATCAAAGTTTTAGCCTTATGTCTCAGCTTTCTAATTCCTTTGGAATTTCCTGATTTGGACTTGTGAGCTAGAAGTTATGGTCTAGTAACCAGACCCTGTCTGTCATTCAAAATACGAACTTCTGGTACCGTTTTCCGTGATTTCGACTTGTTTTGAGTCGGATCTAGTTTAAAGTGTCTTCATGAGAATTGTAGGCCTTCCTCATAGCTTCGAAACGGTGTCTCGCTCACCTTGATCTGATATGTCTAGCCTAACTTTTGATCAAGACGGTTTGAGATGGCCGATTTGGCCGTTTCCGTTTGCCGTTCCGCGCGAGTGCGTGTGCCCTTTTGCCGATTCCGCACGTACGTGTGCCGATTTTTGCCGTTTTGCTTGTTTTGGATCTGTTTGTAGCCGTTAGTGATATAATGTGATAAAATCTTCTATTTCAGACAGTGGTGAGCTAGGCGGAGCCGGTGGGGCCCACTACTAGCGAACACGCGAAGCGATTTTCTTTAGTACTACTTTTGGTATTTTGAGTAAGTATTCAGGCCGCTCTTACGTGTTAGTTGCTTATGTGTTTCGATTTGTGTGAAATGGGTACTTAGGCGAGGGTGTACTTTATCGCACTCGACCTAAACCCTAATTTGCGTACATAATTGTACATGACATATGTATATGAATCATTTTGGAACTAAACCCCTTGAGCTTGTGGCTCGGGGTGACTTTTGAATAATTTTGTGACGTTTGTGAGTTTGGGGCCCGATCTCATGACCTAGATGGACTATTCGAGCCGGTTAGGGCTTGGTCGAAATCAGTCCAACTTAGTCTGAGGTCACCAAGTTTGTGAATCCGGTTCACCGAGACTGTGGACCAAGTTTGTGACCCGAGCTTGTGACTCAAGCTCAAGTTTGTGATTTCGTTCGCCCGGGCAAGTTTGTGAGGTGACTGGCCAGTGAGGGTGATAAGGTGTCGGTGGGTGTACAAGTGAAGTTCTACGGACCATTAGTTGAGGTCGACGGAGTATGGGCAGGAGATCATACATGGCACATGAATTGGCTTTGGAGCCACCTGTATCCTTATTATGTGATGTTACTTTTCTGCTTTTGCTTTACTCCTACTGTGTAAATGTGGTTACGTGAAATTTACGTTTTACCCTGTTTACTTACTAAGCTTCTAACTTACCCCGTTTCCTTTGTTTTCCTTAGCAGGGGACGACGCGGGGAACTTTGGGACTCTGCCGTTAGTATAGTTAGGTCTCGTTTGTAATAGTTGGCAGTTAGGATGTTTGTTTTTGTTTTGGTGGTTTGTATAAGGACCCTCCTTAGGGTCTACCTTCTACTGGTTGTTGTTATAGTATATTAGAGAGGTTTGACTTGATGCTTTTGAAGATGTAAATAGAAATTTTGTGGTTGTATATATTATGAATCGTGTTCTTGTGGTTTAATATAGTTTTATTAGCTTTAAGTTTTGAGTCCTGGCGCGAGCTAGGCAGGCGGCCCGCCGATACCCTTGGGTTCGCCCTTGGGAGAAGTGGGGTCGTCACATCCTCAGCCCCGACACCCTCTTTGCTCAGCTTTTCTCCCCTCCAATCCGTCCAACTAGATTCTCAGCCTCACTCCCAAAAACCTCCAGCCGCTGTTTTTCTCTAGCCGTCATCAAGAGCCCCCCTTTCTTGCCGTTTCTCCTTGCTTTTATATGGGACCTATATCCCCTAAACCCTCACCTCAAAGGTGAGGATGAAGGTTTTGTCTCTACATTAACCCCAGCCATCCGATCCCTCAGCCATATTTTCTCCTTGAAAATGATATTCAGGCCGCTGCAATGTGCGGCTCTTTTTTTTTATTTTTAACAATAATAATACAAAAAATAATATTTTAAATAAAAATCAGATAATAAGAAGAAAACTCGGAATAAAGGATAGAAATAAAATGCCTAACAGCAATTCATGTTTGATTAATGATTTTCTTTTTCATTTTTTTTTCTTTTTCCCTTTCTTTTTTCATTTTTCATTTTTCATTTTTCATCATTTTTTTTTTCAAGAAAACATTGAATTTAAATCAAAACAACTAAAGCATAATTTTTCAATGCTTTTTCTTTTTTTTTTCCGAGAAATTCTATGCTAAAAGTAAAAATAAAAAACTAAAAAACTTAAAAGTGAATAAACCTAACACGACAAATAAAAACTAAAAAAAATAAATAGTAAATGAAATTACACTAAAAATTTGGTGTCTACAGTTTGCCCCTCTTTGTCTGAGTTTTGGAAAAACTTGAGACAAAGAAGTAGACATCAAATACTTACCTGTGTTATTCGGCCGCAAAATGATTCCAACGAACAGGAATTTAAACGGGACTGACCCGAACAGAAATTTAAAACGAGACTGACTCGAACAGAAAATTTAAAAGCGGGACTGACCCGAATAAAGTTTAAAATCATGGGACTGACCCGAATAAAATTTAAAATCAAGGTGTGCACACTAGTGGGACTGACCCATGTTTAGTGGCAAAGGAAATAAAATGCACGCTAGTGGGACTGACCCATGTTTAGCGGCAATAAAGAGGAAATGCACACTGGTGGGACTAACCCATGTTCAGCGGCCATGCAAATGAAATGCTCACTAGTGGGACTGACCACTAGTGGGACTGACCCACGGCTAGTGGCGAGCAAAACAAAATGCTCACTAGTGGGACTGACCCACGGCTAGTGGCGATGCAAAATAAAATGCTCACTAGTGGGACTGACCCACGGCTAGTGGCGATGTAAATAAATGCTCACTAGTGGGACTGACCCACAGCTAGTGGCTAAGTAAATGAAATGCTCACTAGTGGGACTGACCCACGGCTAGTGGCTATGTAAAATGAAATGCGCACTAGTGGGACTGACCCAACGGCTAGTGGCAGTGTAAAATAAAATGCTCACTAGTGGGACTGACCCACGGCTAGTGGCTAAGTAAATGAAATGCTCACTAGTGGGACTGACCCACGGCTAGTGGCTATGTAAAATGAAAGGCGCACTAGTAGGACTGACCCAACGGCTAGTGGCAGTGTAAAAGAAACGCGCACTAGTGGGACTGACCCAACGGCTAGTGGCGGGGCAAAATAAAATGCTGGTATGTATGAAGAGACTGTGTAAGACTTGCTCGAAAAATTATCCAAAGATTTGCCCCAGTATGATGAACTGGTCAGTGGGATTAAACCCGAGCCTGCCTTAGTTGGTGGTACAAAATCCAAGTCCAACGTGAACTTTGTGATGTTGGCGGCACAAAATCCAGGCCCAACGTGGTATAAGCGGTCAGCGGGATAGAACCCAGTTCTGCCGAGGTTGGCGGGATAAAACCCAGTTCCAACGTGATATAAGCGGTCAGCGGGATAAAATCCAGTTCTGCCGAGGTTGGCGGGATAAAACCCAGTTCCAACGTGATATAAGCGGTCAGCGGGATAGAACCCAGTTCTGCCGAGGTTGGTGGGATAAAACCCAGTTCCAATATGATTTTTGTGAACGGTCAGTGGGATAGAACCTAGTCCTGCCATCCAATTGGTCAAGAAATTGAATTTGATTTGTCAAAAAACCAGAAATTAAATTTGATTTTCCAAGAAACAAGAATTTGAACTTGATTTTTATTTTTTGACTTTTGAATTTTTCTGATTTTTCGAGAGAATCTTTTCAAAATAATTTGCTCCAGTTTCCACCAATTATTAAACTGATCAATTGATTTGCATTACGGCGTGATTGCTCCTCCTTGAGGCCTTGATTCGTAAGATTTTGACTTACGCTCCTTCGTCGATTTCAGCCATGGATACCTGCACAGGGGGCTTACATGCATTATTTGATTTGAAAAATGCATTATTTGATTCTTGGACGAAATCCTCAATTGGACTACACAAATATTTGCCCCTGTGCGGGCTTGTTTTCACGAAATCTTATAAATAAAATTTTGCCCCAGTATGGGCCATTTAATTGCAAAAACTTGTTTGGATGACTTTCCATTTATTTGAACACTGTAAGAAACTATGTTTCCAGAAAGAAAATTTCATGATGAATTTCTTGAAATAATACCAAATTACAGAAGATTTCTTCCTCACTTTTAGCATCTGTGTTTTGGGTAATGGGTCTCCATTTCCAGTTGGCTCATCTTCAGGACCAATCAAGTGACTTTATTTCTAATTTTGAGGTGGCTAAGGAAAATGAGAGGTCAGAATTTGTCTTATTTTTGTGCCCAAATTGTACGTAATCCCTTCAATATCACATCTTAGTGAAAGCAAAGAGTTTGTCACCCTTATTTCTTAAGAAAACTTAGTCAACATATAAGTTTTAAGCTTGCAGCAAATGAGTAGAAACGATAGCTAAACATGTGAAAACTGGTTATACCCTTATGATCACAAATGATTGATGGATTTCTTATAAGCATAATTCTCACTTTGGGTTGTCATGAAGGGTAAGTCAGCGATGGACTTTATGAGCTTGTAATGTGGCTGGGAAAACGATAGTTAAAGAAAAAAAACTTTCGAGGGTATTGCACCGAAGATCGCCTTTTTCCAAAATTGCCCCTATTTTGAACTCAAAGACCTCAGACTTTGTTTGCATTTTCCTCATCATTCACCAGGGATTTCAGAGTCGAGTTTTTTGCATTTACTTTTCTTGCTTTGTTTTTTTTTTGCTTTTCTTTTCCTTCTTTTCCTCGACCTGGTGGGTTTTCACATGGTGAGTAGCGTCAACCCCATACCCAAGCAATTCAGAAACACAGCCAAAATTTTCCAGCATCAGAAATTTTCTTGACAGGGCCATTGCAAAGAACAGAAGTCAGGACTTTCGGCTTTTGTAATGGGGTCAGGTGGGGTGCTTAGAAAAGTTAAGGCTTGAAAGCGGATTTCAAAAGCGGTTTGAAGAATCCGAGATCGCATTGTTGCGCCAACCCTAATTTAGGGTTAAATCAGGATTTGCCCCAGTTTATGCTCACTTGAGGCTTTTTCTCTTTCATTTTCTTTCTTCTTTTGATTTTTCGGCCTTCTGCCATTCTTTGAAATTTTCAAAATTTGCCCCAGTTTATTTTTGAACTGAGGTTCTCTTTTATTCTTTTGTTTTTGATTTTGTTGCTTTTCACTTTTTCACTTCTTGAAATTTTCCTTTTCAACTCAAACTTGCCCCAGTGTGGGGTTTGCGATTCTTAGGGGTTGCCAAATGAAGTATTTTATTCTGAAGGCTCAAAAGGGATAACTAGGGATAGAATGCTTGGTCGGAAAAGAAGAGGGCCTGACTTTTATTCCGTTCCTTACAATAACTCTGAAAGGAAACTTTCATTAATGGGAAATTTCTGGCATGTATCTGAATTAACTGACTGAGAAAGACCCTTGTTCATCCATATCTGTGAAACATAGGCGGTCCGTGCGGACAAATCTCTTCCTTTTCTTCTTTCTTTTTTTTGTTTCCAAAATTGGAACCCAAGTGGAATCAAATTTCCCCAATTTGCGGTTCCCTCCTTATTCTAGCATTTTTGCTTTTCCCCTTTTTGGAAAATTCTCCAATCTCCCTCCCCAATGTGGGGTACGATCGTAAGTGCTTTGAAAAAAACCACCAATTTTAGCTCAAATGAGGATGCAAGGGATGATCAGTGTTTAGGTAGTAGAAACGACGGCCAAAGCATCATTCTTACACCTCATGACAACCAAAGTAACGAAATGGTCATTGGAAATCCATTCCCCTTTTTGATATCTAAGAATTTCCAATGTAGGGTAGTGATCATCAAGGCTCTTATTTGAAACGAAATTATTCTTTTAAAGACTCAAATGGGAGAGCAAATGATAAAATCTGTATAGGTAGAGAAACGAATGCTCAAAGTATCATTCCAAATTTTCAAAACAAACAGGAATGGTGTACATTTTTGCTTTCACTTAGATGTGAATTGAATCTGGTTAAGCCAATGGGCATTTTTCTAAGCAAAGTTCGCTCCAATTTGCAATTCATCAATCAACGTGACTGATTTTATTTTGGGGTTAAGTGAAGGAGAAAGGTATCTCATGGGCCTTCTGAGTGACTTCTTTTAATTTTGAGCACTCTTATTGTGTAGCTCGGATCCCCAATCTAGTGTATACATTTGTGAGTTTTCAGGCTGGAGGTTGAAAAAATCCCAATTTAGTCTTATTTCTTAAAATTCATCATGAAATCTCCAATGAGCAAAAATAAACAATGAAATGTACATGAATATACATACAAAACAATAATTGTCTGAATAAAAGCTTCATTAATGCCAATGTTTGAAAAATTTAAAAGCAATACATATGAGAAAATTTCTACAAAATTCCTTTGCGCATATATACACATTTTCTCTCTTAATATCCCCTTTTTCTTTGAGCAATGAAATCCCTTAGATGTTTTGCACGAGCGCTTTCAGATGAATTTTCGAATTCACATTGTAAGGCCTGCCTAAGAATCAAGTAATACTTGTAATTTTCAAACTTTATCAGATCAAAATTGTTATCAGATATAGAAAGATATTTTCACCTTATTGAAATATTTTTATGAATGCAGGGGGAAGAGGGAAAAATAAAAAGAAAAATACCCAGAGTAAGTAAGCAAAATTGTAAAATCGGTATGCATGTCCTATGGGGGAGCCCTTTTATGCCAAGGGTAGGCCTAGCATGAAAATGCAATCCTCTAGGGTAGGCACTATACCATACCTGATGAATCCGATCAATTGATTGAATGAAAAATGATTTGAAAAATTTGGCCAATTTGGAGTGAGAAGAAACATTCGTCCTAAAAAATAAGGACAAAGTCCGAATGAATTGCTTATTTTGATCGACGCATGATGTGTCAAAAGGGATAAAATGGTCAAATTCATTGAATGAAATTTGATTATTTATTGAAAATTGAATGGATAACCCTAAAAATGAATTAAACTAATCAAATGAATTGAATGAAATCAATTGATCAAACCGATCGAGTGAATGGATGATTTATTCAAAATCGACCGAATTGCCCTAAAAATAGGTAAGCTGGTCAAATGGATCGGATGATTTATTCAAAATTGTTTAGATCACCCTAAAAAGGGGAAACTGGTCAAATGAATTTAAAACCGACTAGCTTGCCCTAAAAATGAACAAATTGATAAAATGGACTGGATGAAATTGATGAATAAAATGGCCCAATGGATTGAATGGAATTGCCAGCTTATTTCAAAAAAATTTATTGCGATGCATTAGTCTATGAGCCATCTAAAATCAAATTTTGGCCTTAATTTATTTATCGTCTCAATAGCGAGGAATTATTTGTGAATTTCTTCAAATTAATGTCCTTTTTGCAAGGGATTTTTACCAATTTGATAAAATGGCCAAAAAGTGATTATTAAACGCTCATATTCCAAAGATCGCTCTATGAAAATGATCGGATCCTACTTTACCTTGTGCACTACCCCTTTGGATGGTACAAAATGTAAACGTGCAAGTCTCCTTGGATTAAGTATCCGAGACATAAGGTGGCTTATTCCTAACACGGGATCCCCTAAATGGTATTCCCTTCTAGGGTTTATGCATGATGCCAGTTTATTAAAGCGATAAAACATGCAGTTTGAAATGAAATATGACCTAAGGGACCCTTTATTTGCCAGGGTAAGCCTAAAATGATATGGCATTAATTTATGAACGAAATATATCAAAATTTCTTAAACGTGCAATAGCCTATCTACAAAGGTAGATTCTAAAAGAAGGTCATGCCAGACCTCTTATTTGCTAGGGTTTAGGAATGCAATGGAGACACAAAACCAAGAAAAGTTAGTTCAGGCAGATAAATACACATAACACATTGTAGCAACGAGATAAAACAATCAATACAAAGAAATAAAGCAATAAAAGGGAAAGAGGGGTTGGATCCCTCCCCTCGTGAATAGTGTCCCTAAGAAGGCAAGGCAGACTCTACCCTAGGTAAACTATAATGGATGCATGAGGTATTGGCTCACTAATGCATCTAGACTCGATAGGCTTTAGGTCCCCGAGCCTTCAGACTTGGAAATCAAGGGTCATCAATCCCAAGGTTCTTTGTCGGTGGCTCGAGCGATTCCCCAGACATTGCTACGCACACATCGTGTCACGGCTACATGTCATGATTGAATCTATCAAAAATCCTCAATTTTCAATTAAAAGCTAAAGGCTATGAACCCAAAGCTTAAAATGGAAGATTGAGTGACTCCTCGGATCATGCTACGCACACATCGTGTCGCGATCACAAGTCCAAGTGAGTCGCCTAAAATCCTAATAGGGTGGAGTGGCGTGACAAGCCACTAAAAGAAAAATAAATGAAGGGTAAAAATTAAAGCGTATGCACGTATGCTAGTGCTCGTTAGGAGGGGAGGGATCAAGACCCAACGTGAGGCTCTAGGGTTATGTCCCCCACCCAAATGTAATGCAAAGCGCGGAATCACATAAATAAACCATCCATCCATCAAAACAATCGTACGCAAATGTGTGAGGGAATAGTTTGATACGCGCGCTGCAACGACCCCACCTCCCCCTAAGGTGAACCAGAGGGTTCGGCGGGCCGCCTACCCAGCTCTCGCCGGGACTCAGTCGTTCACTACAATCCTCAAATGAATTACAAGAACAAACCTCAAATATTACAACATAAATCTCCAATATACATCAAATGGTCCACAAATATACATCCAAGTTTCCAATAATTACATGTCACAAATGCAGCGGAAACAATTCCCAAACTATACATAAAATGATTCCAAATCCAAATTGTACAAAATATAGGCCATCCATTCACGTGAATAAGCACAACAAGTCCTTCCTTCGCCACGAGCCCTGTGGAGGGGAATAAAATATTTTTTTGGGGTGAGCTAGAAGCTCAGCGAGTAACCAGTAAAATCAGAAATCAAATATATTTCACAATGTTGCATTTCGATCATTTCGATGATGTCATGATTCAGAGATCAAATGTACGTTTATTGCTCTCGTGAGCTAGTGAAATCATTGCACTTGAACACCCAACGCTCAAATAGATCATTTAACATTAACATTGAGAGGGAGCCCCTTTTTGAGCTCCAGATAAACATGAACATGAATCATAAACAGAGTGGAGACGTTGGTGTCCAGCACAAGACTTTCCCAGAACTCATTGAAGCCAAAATCATATCATGAATTCACATGCAAGCACGCATGAAATGCCATCGAGTAAATAATGCAAGAAACATTTCATAAATAACTTTAGAAATAGTTTGAGGTCACTCACCTCCACGGCTCAGAAATCATCCAGCATATAACATTGCCTTGCTCAAATCCAAGTCTTAGATCACAAACTCAATGCAATCAAGTCCTTTAAAAGTTCGGACAGCACTTCCCTTAAATTTGCTAACTTTTCCAGCCATCATGGCTTCATTATTTCCTCATTCCAACCCAAAGGTACACACACAACAACAAGTTCATCCAATAGTCATTCAGCAAGCTCCAAGTAGTACAAGTACAAGTCAAGCTAGGGAAAAGTCCGGAAATGAAAGTTAAGCTCAAAACCAGAAAAATAGTTTTGACGTCATTTTGCGGTAATGGCACCAAAGGTGCTACGATTATCGGATGAAGGTGCAAGATACAGAGTTTCGAAGCTAAAAGACGGGGGTACAACATTACAGAAGGTCACTCAACCCATTTTCGAGTGTAACCATGTCACAAAGGCAAGATACTACACCAGAATCACAAAAACAGGTTCACAAAACGCATTCTAGCGGAAACATCATAAATCAGGCTCTCCAAGTCCAAATCCTGAAATTCCAAAACCATCTGAAATCTAAGAAACAGGGATAAATTTCATCAGAAGACCTCAACAACCAATTCGGAAGAAATTCCAGCCAAAACAACCAATTACAGGCGCAAATCCCAATTTCGCGTAAACCAGAACAGCAATAGTAATTTCGACTTTTCTCACTCTACGCTACTCTGATTGATCTGAAATTTTGTAGACACCTTTAAAATGTGATTCCCTAAAACTTTCATGTTTTGAGATAAGGCCAATTCGGCCTCTATCTAGGACCAAAAATTTCGGACAGAATGAAGAACCAAGAACCCTAATTTTCCAGATTTCTTCCAAAACAGAATTTACTTGCAATCTTCCACTTTTTCCACCTTCTAGAATCATTAAACATCATTTCCAATCATCATACATAACCACATAATCATACTCATATTAAAACAGAAAAATCCCCAAAAATAATAAAAGTTCATCCATCCAACCACAACTCAAAATATAATCCATCAAACCATCTCTTTAGCCATCACAAGTCACTAATTTAGCATAATCAAGAACAAAGAAAGGATTGCTAGACATGAACCTTGAAATATCAAGAAAGTTGATGGCTTAGTCCTTTGCCTTCTCTAATCAATCCACCACTACCTTCAATCTTCCTAAACAAGTGACTTTTGTGGAGGAATTCGGAAGTTTAACGGTTGATTCACAAGATTGAGCAAGAAATGGAGTTGGAGTTGAAGGCTTTCTTCTTGTATTTTTACTCCAAGAGGTTCGGCCAAGCTTGCAGAAATTTAGGTGATTTTTGGGTCAAAATTGAGTATTAGTAAAGGTAAGAAATAATGGTCAAAGTCAAGGTTGAATAGGAAGATGACACTTGTCACCCTTTTGGTTCAAAACTTATCTTTTTGTCTCTCCAATACAAATATCTTAACACATTGTAAAATAATATCACTTAATACAAAATTCCAACAAGTAGTCAAAAATATAATGCATTTACCGCACTTGCGGGTCCCACGTTCAAAATACGCTCTTAATTTCTCAAAAACTAACCGATACTAGAAAAATCATTTCAAAACCATCTTTGCTCATAAACTTTATCTGGGGAATTTTTCTAATAAAGAAAATGTAGAAAAGGCGGGCGATTAAATAAAATAAACCCTAGAAAATTATAAAATTTTCGGGTTCTCAAACTCATTTTTTTTCGGGGCGTCACACGCGCGAGGCAAAAAGTCCTAAAATGGAAAATGCAACCCTAATATCCAAATGCTATGCATAAAAAGGGTAGAAAAAAGGAAAAGAATAGCTAAATCAAATGCTTGGACCCACTTAAGAAGTCCTCAGTGGAGTCGCCAACTGTCGCGCCCCACTTTTTACAAGAAAAATGAATGGTTTTTAAAATAAGGCAATTAAGGCCCTAACCATTACATTTTTAGGGGGGAAGGCCTACTACAATCTAAAAGGGGAAGTAAGAAGGAATAAATAAAATAAACCTAACTATTACAACTTGGCATTCAAGTGCCTCCCAAATGATAAAATTGAACTAAAATTAAAGCAAAAACTAGGCAAACTAAAGAAATGAATAAAGTGAGAATGAAATAAACACTTAAAGTCATGCAATTGCACACATAATGCACATATACGCACGTAGGGTCAAATAAAGCCAAAAATAAAGGATAGAGTGTACCTCCCTCCAATGGTAAGCAAATGAAGGAAAAATGGCTTCAAAACAATAAAGGGGTCAAGGCACCAATTTAATTAAGAAGAAATTAAGAAAATATGCAACACGAGCTCATTTGGTCATAAAGCTCTTAAATTCATACATTAAGTGCAATTCAAATAAAGCATGGTAATTACTTAAAGCAAACAAGCAATAACAATTGTAAAATTAAGGTTGCCAAGGACCAAATTGAGGACATTATCCAATTGGTTGGGTCATAGTGAAATGAAGGGAGACTTGGGGGGTTTAAGTGCAAAGTTCAGAAATGTTTCATGCATAAGCATGCAAATGCTACGAAATGTTTCTGCAACAAGAAGGTTGAAGCATCTGCTGGGGCTTTCTGCAATCCAAAGAACACAGCCGCAACTTTCATTTCTCAGTTGCGGATTTCAACCTCAAAACACCATTTTTAACAAACAACCTTTTCAACCAAATATCAAAGCTTTACTCTAAACAACAGCTACCTAAAATCCGCAAGCCAAACAAGAAAAAAAAAACTTAGAAAAGATATCATGCAAATCTGGAAAAACAGAAGCTTCCTGCAACCGAAACAAAACTCGGATGCGCAACTTGTTTTTTTTTTTTAAGTTCAGATTTCAAATCCAAACACAAAACTTTAAACTAGGCGGCAAACTACATAATCACCATCATCCAAACAGGTGGAAAACTTAGAAGAATCTCATGCGAAATTCTGAAAAAAATGCAGACATTTGAAGAAACAAAACTGCTGCAACTCTCTCAATTTCCTTATTCAAGCAACCAGGATTAGAGCTATTCATTTTATCACGAGCAAGACGATTTATACACAATCAAATTATTCCTGTGAGATAGGCAAATGAATCCAAACCAAAAACCAAAACAAGTAGCTTACTTGGTTCAAGCATAACAGAAACAAGAGACCGAGAATAAGGAACATGAAAACTACATTTTTGCTTGCTAGTTTCTGGTTTGAAGAGAATTTCCTTAAGCTTTTGGACCAAATCAAATGCAGTTCACACAAAACAACAAGCCACCACCTGATCTACTCGCTTTACAATGCAACAAAAAGAATCAATCAAGCAAAAGCAGCCTGCGAAGTAACGAAGCAAATTTTCTGCTGCAACATTCATCCAGAGTTATTTTTTGCAACTTTAAGCTTTCAAATGCAGGTTTCATAGGAGACTTCAAACAAAAGCCAGAAAAGACCATCACTCAATCACCATTTAACAACTAAACACTTTGATTAACACAACACAGCTGAACATGCAACAAAGGGAGCAGAAAACACCCCCAAAAGTTCATGCAACTCGGCCGAAGCTGTGCTGCATTTTTTATTGCAACTGAACTCTACTTCAAAACATGACTCTACCTCCTGGCGTACATGCACACGGTATTCCAATCAAATGGAAAACAAATCAAACACTTCAACAATGCAAAAACTTCAGCAACCTAAAGTGCAAGCCTGCTGCATTTTCATTTCCAAACACAGATTTCGGACCCAAGCACCAGCTTTGCTCAAAAATTTTTCACCAAAAATCATAATTTGCAACTAAGCAACAAGACGCGTAACTTCAACGTCCAAACAGGCAAAAAACATAGGAGGAAATGATGCAGATTCTTGGGAACTTCCATGCAAAAATGGTTCGGCAACCTATTATTCAACCATCTGCAACTTCGCAAGAGCTTGCGGCATAGCTTTCATGGTTTTCTGATGCAGTTGTCTATAAACTTTCAGCAAGAATTCATTCAAAACTTCGAACCAACCATGGCTCAAAACCTCTTAACAAACGAATCAAACACTTCAAACAATCGAAAACTTCAGCAACAAAACCAGAACAAAATTCCAACATCCGAACAAGCCAAGACAGATTCAAAATGAAAACGGAACAGGCCATGTAAATGCTCTTTCTTTTCAAAGCTAGGATCTTGCTACTAAACTACAGCCCAGGAACGAAATATAATCAACACCAAACAAGTTTCAGATCCTAACATACCCATCATACACAATAACAGTAAGAAGGTCGCACCTTTGAGCTATCACCATGAACCTACATCGCAACTCTTGACCACATTCACTTGACTCGAGATCCAGCATAGTTTCCATGATTTATTGATAAAAATTATCTATAGAAAAGGGAAAGGAACCTTACCGTGCTGTTTTCCGATGGAGTTTTAGCAGCGATAAGAAAACTTGAGTGGCAGTCCCCTTCCTTCTTTTTGGTTTTGACCAGAAATCTCCAGGCTCTCGCCCTAGCCGTGACTCCTTCTTGGTTCTCCTGTTGAGTCGCCCTTTTCTTCCTTCCAAAGCTCTCGGTCTCTCCCCCAGATTCTCCAGCCCAGCCGCCAACTAGCCTCTTCTTTTTGTATAGCCGTCCATGGATGCCCCCAGCTCTTGCTCTCTCTCGGTTGCTCTCCCTTTCACTTTCCCTCAGCCTTTCTTTCACTCGGCCGCCAACTCCAACTCTCTGGTTCTCTCTCAGCTTTTCCCCGTAGCTTTCTTGTCCAGAGCCCTAGCCGCCCTCTTCTATTCTCTCCAGCCGTCACACCAAATCTCCCCTTTTGATTCGTTTCTTTTCTGGTTTCCTCCCCAACAAATCTAGCCCAACGCTTTCTTCTTTTTCTGTTTTTCCTCAGCCTCGACACCCTCTTTGCTCAGCTTTTCTCCCCTCCAGTCCGTCCAACTAGATTCTCAGCCTCACTCCCAAAAACCTCCAGCCGCTGTTTTTCTCTAGCCGTCATCAAGAGCCCCCCTTTCTTGCCGTTTCTCCTTGCTTTTATATGGGACCTATATCCCCTAAACCCTCACCTCAAAGGTGAGGATGAAGGTTTTGTCTCTACATTAACCCCAGCCATCCGATCCCTCAGCCATATTTTCTCCTTGAAAATGATATTCAGGCCGCTGCAATGTGCGGCTCTTTTTTTTTATTTTTAACAATAATAATACAAAAAATAATATTTTAAATAAAAATCAGATAATAAGAAGAAAACTCGGAATAAAGGATAGAAATAAAATGCCTAACAGCAATTCATGTTTGATTAATGATTTTCTTTTTCATTTTTTTTTCTTTTTCCCTTTCTTTTTTCATTTTTCATTTTTCATTTTTCATCATTTTTTTTTTCAAGAAAACATTGAATTTAAATCAAAACAACTAAAGCATAATTTTTCAATGCTTTTTCTTTTTTTTTTCCGAGAAATTCTATGCTAAAACTTAAAAATAAAATTAAAAAATAAAAAACTAAAAAACTTAAAAGTGAATAAACCTAACACGACAAATAAAAACTAAAAAAAATAAATAGTAAATGAAATTACACTAAAAATTTGGTGTCTACAGTTGTTTTGGCTCAAATTTATCCAATTCAACCTCCTAGGGTTCATATACAGGGGATCAAGTTTTCTAGCACTATTGAACCTTAAAATGCAATACACAACATAATTAAAAGAACCAAAACAGTCTAGCCAACAAAGAAAACCTAAAAGTCCACTGCCTTAAAACAACCACTTTACTTGCTTCATTTCCATTTCAACTCATACTAAACCTTAAAGCAATGTTTAGCCAAGTTTCATAGGCTTAATTAAGCTGCAAATAAAGCACAAAATCAAGAAGAAATCTCCCCTCCAAAATCGGTCAGCCAAGAGAAAGCAAAACGGTCCACTAGCTCACTTGTATCACCAACTTCCATCCTTTCATTATAGTTAACTTAAGCATCATTCCAAGAGGTCCAAAACATGTTAATACATCAAGTAAAACCATAAACAAAGGTTGGACAAAATATCAAACACATGGTATGCAAAACAACCAACCCTACTTCAACTTGTTTAGTTCAAGAAGTTTAACCACAAATAACATGCATACAACTCCTAGTTTGCCATCAAAACTTCAAACACTTGATATAACACAAGAAAGCTAGGATTTAAGGGTCATATACCTCTCTTATGTGAAACTTGGATCACCAAAATAGACCACCAAAACCAAAGCTCCAAGCTTGAATCACACACTAGAGTTGAAGGTTGTTCACTCACCTAACTCAAGTCCTTCACTTTTGATTTTGCTTAAGGATCAAACTAGGGTTTATAGGCAAGAAAATAGAGTTTTCTCTCTTCCCTTGGAAGCTTCAAAGTGGCCTGCCATAAGAGGAGAAAATGGAGTCAAGAATGGTTTAAATTTTCTCTAATTCCTTTGGTCGAAAGTTGAATGGTTAGGGTTTGGCCACTTGTCTCAATCTTGGCCATTCTCTTTTTAAACTTTGACTAATGAAGTTTCTACCCTCCAAATATTCCAATGACTATTTAACACCCTTAAACTATCACTTGAAGTTTCAACCACAATAAAAAGGATATTTGGTCATAGTATATATAGTGAAATAAAATAATACCAAGTCAAGGAAATGTTACAATTCAAGTAAAAGGTAATGAAATGCAATGCAAGGAAATGTCATCAATGATTTAGTCTTGGGGAAATGCAAGTGATTTAGGAGAATTTATATTTTTAAGTGAGGGTTCTTACACTTAACATGTACTAACTTATATCAAGAAAATGAGTTAAAACTTGACTCACTTATAAAAATATCTAGGAACTTAAGGTAATAAAGTAAAGTAGAGAAAATGTGCTCATAGAAATATGATAAAATAAATATAATTTCCGGCGTTCTCACACTTGATCTGTGACTGGTTTAACTAAATAATTGTTTTGGCAAATTTGAGGCGAACGTGTACTTTATCACACTCGACCTCCTTCGATTTCACTGAGGCTCTGTATACTGCTATTATAAGATATAATTTCTCTATATTTGACTGTATGTGAGTTGTTTGGGTGATATCCCATCAACTACTGTGACTGTTTGGATACCCAATCTCATAGGTGAGTCGGTTGTATCGAGCCAGTAAGGGATTGGTCAAGAAGACCGATAAACCCCGAGGACTGTTTACTGAATCTGAAATCTGGTATGCTTGAGTATTACCTAATTATTGTTTGTGGTGTTCGGGCCCGGTAAGGGGGTTGACTGGTGGACGGAAATTGGAGTAAGTGGTGTTCTATGGACATTATATTCTTTAAACACAAAAGTTGACGGAGAGTCAACGAATTCTTGTTATGATCAAGCTCAAGTGGATTTGGCTTTTGGAAGCCACCCATATCCTTGAATTAAACTGTGATTTAATTGTTATAGTACAATACAGTGGTTACTTGTTTATATTACCCCTTTAATTGGCTATGTGCTTACATGTTTATTTGAAATCTCACTGAGTTTTAGCTCACCCTACTCCTTTTGTTTTCCTTAACAGATCTGGGATGGAACTGTGGTCAAGAACTTTCATAGATTTCATTTTTGTCTTGAACTTGTACTTTGAATTGTAACCTTTTGTTTAGAAGACTTTGCTTTTGACTCTTGTAAGCTTGAATTTGTAAGTTCGATGTATATTATGTAAATTAAGTGTGGAGTGGTAAGTTTGACTTTTAGCCTTATATTTTAAGTTTGGAAAGTGACGTGGCGATTATATTTTCATTTTGATCTGTACCCTTTATTTCAGAGATATTTCATTAGTTATCTTGGGTTGCTAGTTCATTAGTCGACTGAGTCCCGGCGAGAGTTGGGCAGGCAGTTCCCTAATCCTTAGGGTTCGCCCTGAGAAGAGGTGGGGTTGTCACAGGTGGTATCAGAGCCTATGTTTGATTTGGTCTGGGCGTATTAGAAATTTTTGATTTTAAGATTATATTTGATCATTTTCCCTTAAGAGTACTTAACTTTTATCTATACTTTATGTAGGATGGATGGACCTAGTGGCCCTAGTGATAGTCAGGTTGGCGAGCCGCCCCGTGGGGTACTCCCGATGATTAGGTACCAAATCAGGCCAGGAGGAGCTACCGTGCATTGGAGTCTAGCTAACTGCTATCGACATTGCGAGTGTCGACACACTTACGCCTATCCCAATACAGTAGTTTTGGCTGTGGTGGAGGAAATGAAGGCACTGGCAAAGGACAATGCTAGGCTTGAAGCTGAAGTGAATCAACTAAGGGAAACTATAAAGATGCAAACCGACCAGATTAGGGAACTTGAGGATAATGTAGTGGAGGGTCAAGAAAGGACCGATGATCTTTGTGCACAGCTTGGGGAAGCCCAGGAGTGACTGGTTAGGGGAACCATGAAGGTGAGGACTAGAGATGAGTCGATCCTGAATATTTGTGGAGATCTACTTGAGGACTTGAGCGATGAGGCTTCTAACATAGGAGATGAGGCAGGAGCTGAACCTGCCCAGGATGGGAGGTCAGCTAGTCCCGCGGCGGACTAAGTCTTGTCTACTAGGTTGCTATTTTGGATGATTTTGATCATTGTACATAGAAAGGTTAGGGGATGTGGTGACTTGGTGGTTGTACAGCTTTCTTTTGACTCGATGGTTGTGTGACATGGCTTGATGGACTGTGTCTGTACTTTTGGGACTTGTGCATGATATTTTGGCCCTGTGGGCTTGTAAATAACTGATGTTAGTTCTTGAATGTATATTAACTTTGACTTTGACTTTATTTTGATTTGACATTTAACTGTTTTGTGTTTTCACTTGCCTATTGTGATTTTTACTTTATTTCCCTTCGACTTTGATTTTGCACAAGTATCTACTATATACAAATACTTGCTTACACTATTAGTTATAATCCGTGGACCCTAGACCGGTGAGAAATAATGGAGGGTAGAGGACAACGTGGTCGGGGTCGTGGGTATGGACCCAGGCAAGTCCAGGATCAAGAAGAGGAACAAAGATCCGTAGCAAATCAGAACCAGAGACCAGGAGGTGAAGAAGGGGACCAGATAGCTACGGCTATCAATCGTATGACTGACTTGTTAGCTCGATTAGTTGACCAGCAAAGTCAAGTACCTGTTAATCAACAAAGGGACCCTGAAGTATGTGAGGATAGGGTCTTAGAACGGTTCCAAAAGTTTTCTCCTCTCAAATTTGTTGGAGGACCAGATCCTGAAGTTGCTGAGAACTGGTTTGAAAGAATGGTGGATATATTTACTGCATTGCACTACACCGAAGAAAGGCAAGTGATTTTCGTCATTTTTTCAGTTGGAAGGCGGGGCTCATTCCTGGTGAAACATAGTAAGGGCAAAGTGGGACGGGAGCAAACTCCACGTACTTGGTTTAACTTCACCAGGGAATTTAATGAGAAGTTCCATCCACCCTTAATTCAGGAGAAAAGAGAGGATGAATTTATTAAACTGCACCAAATCACTTCAAGTGTGGCGGAATATGAGACCAAGTTCACCAGACTTTCTAAATTTGCTCCGGAACTAATGGTTAATGAGCAGAAACGCATAAGGCGATTTGTACAGGGTTTGAATGTTGAGATTCAAAAAGACATAGTCGCAGCTCAAATCGACACGTTTAAAGATGCTCTTGAGAAAGCTCAACGAATGGAGCAGGCCCGATTTCAAGTTCGAACTTTTCAAACAAAAAGACGAGGTACATCTAGCAGTACCATCGGACAAGGTGATCAGAATGTACTACGTCCTAAGTTTGGAAGAGGTACGGGTGGAGTTCGTATCTCAGGGACACCGAGAGGAGCTCCATCCAGAGGGGCTCACAACGGAAGAGGGCAACAGAGAACTGTCTCCCAAGGAGGTCCTACACCTGCTCCTCGATCGAGCTGTGGATATTGTGGTAAGACAAACCACACCGAGGATGCTTGTTGGCGAAAAATGAGGAAATGTCTCCGTTGCGGTAGTTTCGAGTATCAGATCGCAGCCTGTCCTGTTAAACTCCGTGAAGAGAATGAGGGTGTGCAGCCAGAGAAGTAAAACTCTAAACAACTTACTGCCAGTGGGAGTAGACCAAAAACCTCTGCTAGGGTTTTTGCCTTGGACCATCAGCGAGCCCCTAAATCATCTGAGATAGTGGAAGGTACGATCCCTGTATTCCACCGCTTACCTAAGCTTTTAATTGACCCTGGGGCAAACCATTCTTTTGTAAATCCTGCTTTCATGTGTGGTATTGATGTGAATCCCGTTAAATTACCCTATGACTTGGAGGTTAGAACACCTACTGGGGATCAAAACCTAATTACCAACATGGTTTATAAAAATTGTGAGATTTGGGTAGAAGAACGGAAGTTGGTGGTAGACTTGACAAGTTTATACCTCAAGGGGTATGACGTGGTTATAGGCATGGACTGGTTGGCTCGTTATAATACTCAGTTGAATTGCAAGACTAAGGTGGTGGAATTCTGTATACCCAGAGAGGCAACACTAAGATTGGATGTGAGAGGTAGATTAGTCTCGTCTGCACTTATTTCGAGAATTCGAGTTAGAAAATTATTGAATAAAAGGGCGCAAGGGTTATTTGGCTTTTTTAATTAATACCTTTGGAGATAAGGTGAAACTGGAGGATGTGTTAGTAGTAAATGAATTTTCTGATATTTTCCCCGACGAGTTGAAGTCGATGCCGCCAGAAAAGAAAATAGAATTTAAGATTGATTTGGTGCTTGGAACCGCTCCTATTGCGAAAATACCATACCGAATGGCCCTTGCCGAACTTAAGAAACTAAAACTGCAGTTACAGGATTTGTTAGAGCGTGGGTTTATTCGAAAAAGTGAATCACCTTGGAGAGCGCCTGTTCTATTTGTTAAAAAGAAGGATAGCAGTTTGAGACTGTGTATCGACTATCGCGACTTAAATGATGTCACGGTGAAAAATAAATATCCGTTGATGAGTTGTTTGACCAGTTGCAAGGAGCAGTGGTTTTCTCTAAGTTAGACTTGAGGCAAGGTTACCGCCAGCTACGACAAGGTTACCACCAGCTACGAATTAAGCAGGAGGACATACCGAATACTGCTTTTAATTCCAGATATGGACATTTCGAGTTTGCAGTGATACCATTTGGTTTAACAAATGCTCCGGTTGCATTTATGGATGTAATGCATCGAGTCTTTAAACCTTATTTAGACCAATTTGTCATGGTATTCATAGATGATATCTTGGTATATTCTAAGACTCGAGAGGATCATGAACGGTATTTGAGGGTAGTTTTGCAGACCTTGAGAGAACATCAGTTATATGTCAAGTTTAGTAAGTGTGAGTTTTGGTTGGAGAAAATTTCTTTTCTAGGGCATGTATATCTAAAAATGGCATTTCTGTGGATCCAGTGAAAGTAGAAGCCGTATCTGAGTGGAAACAGCTAGAAACCCCAACTGAGGTTCGTAGTTTCTTGGGTTTAGTCGGGTACTACCGTCGGTTCATCAAAGATTTCTCCAAATTAGCTGGACCTTTAACCGATCTGATGAAAATGCATGGTCAATTTGTCTGTGGCTCTAAGTGTGAAGCTAGTTTTTGAGAATTAAATAAACAGTTAACTTTGGCGCCAGTCTTAACCTTACCAAATGGAAAGGACAATTTTTCTGTATATACTGACGCCTTAAGAGAAGGATTGGGATGTGTTCTATTACAGAATGGAAGTGTAATTGCCTATGCCTCTAAGAAGTTAAAACCCCATGAGCGGAATTACCCAACTCATGATTTGGAATTGGCCGTTGCAGTTTTTGCCCTAAAGAAATGGAAGCATTACTTATATGGGGTGACTTTTGAGGTTTGTACCGACCATAAAAGCCTGAAATATCTATTCTCTCAGAAGGAACTAAACTTGAGATAGCATCGGTAGGTGGAATTTCTTGAGGATTACGACTGTACAATTAACTGCCACCCGGGGAAGGCCAATGTGGTAGCGGATGCCTTAAGTCGGAAAGTTCAAGTAGCTGGATTAATGGTCAAGGAGTGGAATTTATTGAAAAAAGTGAGTGAATGGAATCCACGGTTAGACTGACAGAGAGTGATCTTGGGAATATCATGGTGAAATCGGATTTGTTGGACCGAATTAAAGAAGCTCAGAAAAATGACCGAATGGTACAGAAATGAGTGGAAAAAATGTAAAAAGGGGAAATCTCAGACTTTAATGTGAGTTCTAAATGTATTTTGAAATTTCGTGAGCAGATAGTGGTGCCGCAAGATGAAGTGATAAAAAGAGACATTTTAGAAGAGGCACATCGATCTAAGTATACAGTACATCTCGAGAGCAGTAAAATGTATTAGGATTTAAAGGGACTGTATTGGTGGGATAAAATGAAGAAGGAAATTGGTCAGTTTGTCCAAAAATGTTTAGTGTGCCAACAAGTGAAAGCTGAACATTAGAAACCCTCAGGTCTTCTACATCCTCTTGAAATCCCTGAGTGAAAATGGGAACATATTACGATGAATTTTGTGTCAGGATTACCCCGTACTCAGAAAGGTCATGATGCAGTTTGGGTAATAATTGACAGGTTGACGAAGTCTGCTCATTTTTTTGCCTATAAATATGAGATACTCTTTTGAAAAATTGGCCCAACTATACATGGATGAGATAGTGAGATTGCATGGGATCCCGGTAAGTATTGTTTCTGACAGAGATCCGCGATTTGTGTCTCATTTCTAGCAACAGTTATAAGAAGCTTTGGGAATGAAGTTGAACTTTAGTACTACTTATTATCCCCAAATTGATGGACAGTCAGAGAGAACCATTCAAATACTCGAGAACATGCTAAGGACTTGTATCTTGGATTTTGGTGGAAGGTGGGGACAGTATATGGCGTTAGTTGAATTTGCATACAATAATAGTTACCATTTCTCCATACAAATGGCACTGTATGAAACTCTCTATGGAAGAAAGTGCCGATCACCAATATAATGAGATGAAGTAGGGGAAAGAAGGGTTTTAGACCCAGTTGCAGTACCATGGATCGAAGACGCTTATGAGAAGGTGAAGGTTATACGTCAGAGGCTTCAGACAGTGCAAAGTCGACAGAAGAGTTATGCAGACAATCGACAAAAGGATTTGGAGTTTGAAGTTGGGGATAAGCTATTTCTAAAGGTCACACCACTTCAAAGTTTCACAGCGGGAAAAGGAAAGAAGCTTCAACCGAGATATGTGGGGCCTTTCAAGATTCTTCAACGAGTAGGGAATGTAGACTATCGGTTAGAGTTACCTGCGAGTTTATCTAGAATCCATTATATATTTCACGTTTCTATGTTGAAGAAGTATCATCCCGATCCCCCTCGTGTACTGAAATCAGAAGAAATTGACCTTGACGAATCTCTGACTTATGAAGAAAGGCTGTACAAATTTTAGACTGAAAAGTAAAAGAATTAAGGACTAAGCGGATACCCTTGGTAAAGATTTTGTGGAGAAATCATGAGATAAAGAAAGCTACTTGGGAAGTGGAAGAAGACATTTGTGCAAAATATCATGTGAGAATTTCGAGAACGAAATTCTTTTAAGGGGGAGAGAGAGTGAGAACCCTCACTTTAAAATATAAATTCTCCGAAACTACTTGCCTTGCCCTAAGACTAAATCAATTAAAACATTTCCTTGCATTGCATTGCATTTACCTTTTTATATCAATTGTAACATTTCCTTGACTTGGCATTTTTTTATTTCACCACATACTCTATGACCAAATATCCTTTTTATTGTGGTTGGAACTTTATATGCTAGTTTAGGGGTGTTAGTTAGACTTTGGAAACATTTGGAGGATAGAAACAAGATTTGGTAAAGATTAGAAGAAGAATAGCCAAGATTGAACCATGTGGCAAAACCCCAACCATCCAACTTAATTGACCAAAGAATTAGAGGAAATTGAAACCATTCTTGGCTCCATTTTCTCTCCATATGGCCGGCCACCTTGAAGCTTCCAAGGGACGAGAGAAAACTCCATTTTCATGCTTTTTAAACCCTAGCTTGATCTTGAGCAAAAATCAAAAGTGAAGGACTTGAGTTAGTTGAGTGAAAACCTTCAAATCTAGTGTGTGATTCAAGACTTGGAGCTTTGGTTTTGGTGGTTTTTTTGGTGATTCAAACTTCACATAAGAGAGGTATATGACTCTTAAATCCTAGCTTCCTTGTGTAATATCAAGTGTTTGGAGTTTTGATGGCAAACTAAGAGTTGTATGGATGATATTTGTGGTTAAATTTCTTGAACAAAACAAGTGGTAGTAGGGTTGGTTGGTTAGCATGCCATGTGTTTGATTAATTGTTTAAGCTTTGATTATGGTTTTCTTGATATATTAACATGTGTTGAATCCTTTTAAAGTTAAGGATAACTCTTGGAATGATTGTTTGAGTTAGCTATAATGAAAGGGTGGAAATTGGAGTTGCATGTGAACTAGTGGACTGTTTTGGTTTCTCTTTTGCCATCCAGCCATGGAGTGGATGTTTTCCTTGATTTTTGTGGCTCATTTGCATCTTAGTTAAGCCTATGAAACTTGGCTAAACATTGGTTTAAGGTTTGGGTGAGTTGAAATGTAAATGAAGCAAGTAAAGTGGTTGTTTTTGGGCAAGTAGTGGACTGTTTTGGTTCCTTTTGTTGGCTAGACTGTTTTGGTCATTTTAATCATTTTGTGTGTTGCATTTTAAGCTCCAATGGTGCTAGGTAACTTGATCCCCTGTATATGAATTCTAGGAGATTGAATTGGATGAATTTGAGCCAAAACAAGTGAAGTTGGCAAGAAGAAATAGTGTGACTTTGTTAGGGTTCTAAGCTGATCAGAACTGAAAAATCAGCCGACTTTCCTGAATCACTGGTACTGATAGGAGGTGAACTAGTGAGATATGGCCGTTTTCCCGAGATTGCGCGGGCGCGACTGTTTTACCCATGAAGAGTACTTTGAACTTGAATGAGATTTTTCTTTTGCTCAACATTCTTGCACTTGTCAAACTTGTTTTCTTATGACCTTTTACTGCATTTTGGGCCTAATTTGCATGGTGAATTGAGTCAATTTTGTGACGACCCCACCTCTCCCTAAGGCGTACCCCAGGGTTTAGCAGACCGCCGGCCCAACTCTCGCCAGGACTCACTCACGCATTTCAAACAAAATAGGTTACAATCTCAAGAGTAAAGGAAATAACAGTTCCCAAACTTGGAATGTTTAAATACATTCATTTCTATCTCAAACATCCATACATCCCAAATATATAACAAGATTTAAGTTCTCAATACATTCAACCCTAATTGAGCAACTAGTGCAAGTACAATCGCAAAATTTCCAAAAACTAGACTATGCTAGCCTGTACCAGTCTCGCCTCGCTTGTACCCCCTGTAAGGAAAACAAATGGCGTGGAATGAGCAAAAAATCCAGTAAGGTTCCAAATAGCAAGTTGACCATTATTTAAAAGTTCACGTATCAAAGTATTAAAGTAGCGAGCATAACCAGTCCATAAAAACTTGAAATCAACTAGGGTTCGAAACTTAAGAGTTTCGCTTTAAACAGATCAAGTAGATGAAACTCGTTTAGATAGGATTCATGTTACATATCAACTCTAGAAAATTCATGCTCGCTCTTTTGGTGTTGCTAAAGAAGCAACTAAAACTTTGGAATTCGCATTTGAGTCTAAAAGACGAGAAAAACATATCACTACTTTCATTTTATTTTCAAGGGTACGAGTTTCGGCCAAATTTCAGCTTATATACCTTTACGAAAGAAAACTCGAATACCATAGACAATCCAAGTTCAATTCGACCTCAAATCTTCACTCAAGTCGCAAGTACACACGCCTAACCCTCGAGTGAAAATTTGGGCAGCATGCCCTTCGTATTTAGCTATTTTTCAGCCATTTATGGCTTCATTATTTCCTTAATTCAGCCCAAAGTCACACATAAGCAATGTTAACACAATAGCCCTTCAACTAAGCTCGAGGTCATCCAATTACAACACAAGTCTAGCAATGCAACCGGAAACCAATTTTAAAGACAAAGGTTAAACAGCAGGTTTGACGTCTCTTGGCGTTTCGGTCACAACTGAAGCTACGCTTATCGGTTTGGGGTAAATTTTATGGCGTTTTGAAGCTAAGACAGAGAATTACATTTCCAATGAAGGCATCAACATCCATTTCATGCATTTTCAAGGTAAAAAATGTGCAATCTTAGAGAAAACAAAAAACTGTCCGTGAAAAAGGGCATTCGGCAGTTGGGGGTATTTTAGTCATTTCACATGCTACAGTGCTCTGATTGAGCTCAAATTTTGCAGGTAGCTAGTCAACCCCATTCCCTACAACTTATATGTTTAAACCTAGACCTGATTTGGCCTCTAACATAGACGAATAAACAGGTCAGAAACAGGACAGATTCCTCTTTAAAGCTGGAAATTTGATGATTCAATGCTTACAAAATCACATCCATGTCTTGAATCACTACCCCAAGTCCCTATCCAATCTCATCAACATCATATACTATGTAAATACCAGTAAACACAACTGAAAATGTCAAACCCTAGCTAAACATTCCAACATATCATTCAAAACTAACTAATTAACCATCATAAGCCAAGAATATGAGTTTCTATCCAACCTTAAACAAGATTAAGCAAGAGAAAAAGAATAGGCAGCCATAATAGCTCACCAAGGAGGCTTGAAAGAGAAAACCACAACCTTTCCTTCCAAAACTTTACCACACAAAGCTTTCCAACCACCAAAAGAGAAGTTTAATCGGTTTAGTTCGATTGATTTCACTCAAACTATGAGAACCCGTATTTTTTCCATTTTCTAGGTTTTATTATTTTTCATGGCTTGTTTTCTGCATTTTCGTGAGTAGGAAAAATTTCTAGATACTGTTAAAGAGCAGATATAGTTTTTAGATGATTTTTCTAGTATCGAATAGGTTTTGAGAAATTAAGAGCGTATACCGGACGTGGGACCCGCTAGTGCGAGAAGTTCGGAAAAATTCGGCCAACTAGGTTAAGTTTTGGATACTGGAATTAATTTATCGGGTGTTAAGAGATATTTAGAAGTTACCATGTGGATTGATATGAGAGGGAATAAAGAGATAGAGATGCAATAAAGTAGTGATAGGTGTCACCATAGGATTGCTTCTTAAGTTTGAACACTATTCACCCTTTTACCATTTGGTTAAAATAACTCAAAATTGGACCAAAAATCACTCCAAAATTCACTCCTTGAAGCCGGCCCTCTCTCTCAAGAAAGGAAGAAAGAAAACTCTCCAAGTTTGCTCCAATCTTGCTCCAAATCATCAAAACAAACCATTGCTTCTTGTTTTTACTCCATAGAAAACATTAAGGAAGTGATAGTGAGGTGTTGTGTGGAGTTATTTGGCAAGCTAAGAGGACTAATTGCTCTCTCTCTCTTGCTTCTAAGGTGAGTTGTGAAGAACCACCCTCCTCCCTTTATTGATGCTTAAATCATTATTAGTGGTAGCATGAGATGCAAGTTTATGGATTATTTCTTGATTTGTGATTGAAGTGATGAAGTTTTATTATTTTTGGGGATTTTCCTGTTTTAATATGAACATGATTGTGTGGCTATCTATGATGATTGGAAATGATGTATAATGACTGTGAGAACCTGTAATTTGTATTTTCTCGGTTTTCGCATTTTTCATGGCTTGTTTTCTGCACTTTCTGTATCCGGAAATTTTCTAGATAAATTTTATGAGTAAATATAGTTTTTAGATGATTTTCCTAGTATCGAATAGATTTTGAGAAATTAAAAGCGTATACCGGACGTGGGACCCACTAGTGCGAAAAGTTCGGAAAATTTCGGCCAACTAGATTAAGTTTTGGATACTGGAATTATTTTATCGGGTGTTAAGAGATAATTAGAGGATACCTAGATGGACTATCATTGGAGAGACAAAAGGATAGAGTTGCATTAAAAAGGGTGACAAGTGTCACCTTCCTATTCAACCTTGACTTGACCATTATTTCTTACCTTTACTAATACTCAATTTTGAACCAAAAAGCACCTAAATTTCTGCAAGCTTGGCCGACTCTCTCTCTCTCAAGAAAGAAAGAAAACTCTTCAAGTTTTAGCTCCAATCTTGCTCAAGTTGAACCATCCAACCATTTGATCTTGCAATTACTCCATAAAACCCCTCCACTTAGTGATTGTGAAGTGATTGGTGAAGTTATTTGGAAGGTTAAGGTGACCCATAGCTCTCTCTCTCTTGTTTTAAAGGTAAGTCATGAAGAACCACCCTCCTCCCTTATTTGATGCTTAAATCATGCTTAGTGGTTGTATAAGATGCAAATTTATGGATTAAATCTTGAGTTTTGGTTGAGTTGGTGAAGTTTTATTATTTTTGGGGATTTTTCTGTTTTAATATAAGCATGATTGTATGGCTATGTATGATGATTGGAAATGATGTTTAATGATTCTAGAAGGTGGAAAAAGTGGAAGATTGCAATTAATTTCTGTTTTGGAAGAAATCTGGAAAATTAGGGTTCTTGGTTCTTCATTATGTCCGAAATTTTAGGTCATAGATAGAGGCCGAATTGGCCTTAGCTCAAAACATGAAAGTTTTATGGAATGACATTTTAAAGGTGCCTACGAAATTTCAGGTCAATCGGAGTACCGTAGAGTGAGAAAATTCGAAATTACTATTGCTGTTCTGGTTTACCCGAAATTGGGATTTGCGACTGTAATTGGTTGTTTTGGTCAGGATTTCTTCCGAATTGGTTGTTGATGTCTTCTGATGAAATTTATCCCTGTTTCTTAGATTTCAACTGGTTTTGGAATTTCTGGATTTGGACTTGTAGAGCCTGAGTTATGATGTTTCCTCTAGAATGCATTTTGGTGAATCTGTTTTACATTGTTGATGAAGTATCTTGCATTTTTGACCTGTTTACACTCAAAACTGGGTTGAGTGACCTTCTGTGATGTTGTATCCCTGTTGTTTGGCTTCGAAATGGTGGGTCTTTCACCCTCATCCGATAATCGTAGTGCATTTGGTGCTATTACCGGAAAGTAAAGTCAAAACCTGTTTTTTTTAGGGCCAAAGTTAATTGCATGTCCGAAATTTCTGGTTTTCTTTAATGTTTGTATATGTTTATGGAACCCTATTGGGGTCATACTTGGCATTAGTTTATGACTCGTTATTGAGTCTCCTTGTACTTGTTTGCATGTTTTAGGGCTTGCTTTCATTCCGGTCATTTCCTAGTTAACTTTTGTACTTGTACTACTTTGAGCCTAGTGAACGGCTTTTGGGAAATGAGATGACTTTTGTGTGAGATGTTGGGACTGATTGGAGGAAATAATGAAGCCTTAATGGCTGGAAAAGTAAGAATTTTAGGGGAAGTGCTGCCCGATTTTCTAGGCCGTTTGGTTCCTTTAAGTTGGATTTGCCTTTAGGTAGAAATGAAAGGCTTTTGGGTTGTTTGCGCCTAGGTCTTCATGTTATCTTTTCGTTTCCAAGAAAATCATGTTTTTGCACCCTTGCATTAGTATTTATTTGGCAAGGCGTACGACGTGTAGTCGAGCCTCACTTGTGCATTCCGTTTACTCGATTTTGGATATGAAACCTTCAATTGGTTTATTTTGATTATGTTAGGGTTTCTTGGCGATTAAGGCCAATCTGAAGTGAAAACTTTTGAAGTTGAGCCGGTGAGTGTACCACTCCCCTCCATTGCTGTTTAACTTGATTTCTGCTCTGCAATCTGTTTATTTGTTCGAGACGAGGGTGTACTTTATCACACTCGTTCTCTAGTCTGTTCATATGCCAATTTACTATGCAAAATTTGAATCTGTTATCTGTGTCTGCATCTGTTCGGATTTCTATGACCTATGAGCTCAATCCTGTGGCTAAGTTATTCGAGTCGGGCCGGCAAGGGCTTGGACGATTAGATAACGAACCACGGTAGTCTGTTCGGGGATTTTGGGTATTGAGACCCTTGATTCCGGGTATACTCGAGTATTACCATTTATGTTCGAATACGGTGAGCGGGCCCGGTAAAGGGGTGTTTGGTGGACGGAATTCGGTGCGAAGTGAGGTCTACGGACGCGTTGGTTCTATATACGTTGACGGAGAGTCAACCGGTTTGGATCAAGTATTGCGCTGGAAATTTGGCTCCTGAGAGCCACCTGTATCCTTCTGAATTGAATCATTAGTTACTTTACTTTACATCTGGCATGTGTATCTGATTTGTTAAATGTGAAATGCCATGATTTTCTGCTATATGTTTGGTACCTCATTGAGCGCAAGCTCACCCCTTTATGTTCCTTTTGTTTTCCTTACAGGAAAATAAATACTTTTGGACTGGATTTGACAAATGGCTGCCAAATTGAGCTAGTTGAACATATCTTTTGTATAGCTCATTGATTTAAACCCTAAATGTACTTTTGGATCCGTTTCTCTGTTGGATTTGGCAAACCATACATGTATCCATTTTTGAATCACTTTGGTATGCCCTCTGGGTTGTATATGCTAAATTTTGAGATGTAAATATTTGCTTGACGTTTGGTTGGGTTTTGCCATGTCGGTTCCTATTCATAGCCGACTTCGATTTTATTTTTTTGTAATTTTAACATTTTGATTTGTTTACCCGCGTTGGTAAGTTTCGGGATGTATTAGTTCGTTCTATACCGAACCGTTAGTCCTGGCGAGAGCTGGGCAGGCGGTCCGCCGAACCCTTTGGTTCGGCTTAGGGTAAGGTGGGGCTGTCACAATGACTCTAGAAGGTGGAAAAAGTGGATAATTGCAACCAATTTCTGGTTTGGAAGAAATTGTAAAAAGTTAGGGTTTTCTTGGGAACATTCTGCCCGGTTTTGTAGCTCCTAGTTAGAGGCCGAATTGGCCTTGACTTAAAACATTAAAGTTGTAGGGAATAAAATTTTAGAGGTGCCTGCAAAATTTCAGGTCAATCGGAGTAGTGTATCTTGAGAAAGGTCGAATTTACCCTTGCTGTCCTGGTTTTATCCGAATGTAAGAATTGCTCCTGTAATTGACTGTTTTGGTTAGGAATGCTTCCGAATTGGTTGTTGAGGCCTTCTGATGAAATGTAGGCCTGTTTCTTAGCTTTCAACTGGTTTTGGAATTTCTGGATTTGGACTTGGATAGCCTGATTTATGATGTTTCCGTTAGAATGCGTTCTGTGAATCTGTTTTTGTGATTCTGGTGTAGTATTTTGCATTTTTGACCTGGTTACACTCGAAACTGGGTTGAGTGACCTTCTGTAATATTGTAACCCTATCTCTTAGCTTCAAAATGGTGGGTCTTGTACCATCATCCGGTAATCGTAGTGCCTTGGGTGCCATTACCGCAAAAAGAGGTCAAAAACTATTTTTTCAGGGCAAAGCTAAATCCATTTCCGAATTTTCTGGTTTTCTCTAATGCTTGTATATGCTTATGAAACCCTATTGGGGTCGTATTTGGCATTGGTTTATGACTCGTTATCGAGTCTCATTGTACTTGTTTGCGTGTTTTAGGGCGTGACGGTGGTTCACGACGTTCTTTTGACGGAAGTGCATGAAATATCACTTTCGAGCTTGGTGAGTGTACTACTCACTTGTGTGTTACTATATGGCTTTGAATGTGAATTGCTTGAAGTGAATTGAATGTGAATTGATTGAAGTGAGAGCGTACTTTATCACTCTCACTTAATGTTTACCATGTTATTTATACCCAATTGGAATGTTATACGACATGTTACATGAAATGAAAGTACATGGCTTGGTGTCGTTTGGACGAGTATCCAACGACTACAATTGTTATCTTTGAGCTCAACCCCATTGGTAGTTGATTGAATCGAGTCGGCTGTAGACACCAAATTTTTAACCTTATTTGTTTAATTAATTTAATAACTTTATTTGTTTCAATTCTATGGTTTTTATTTTATTTTGTTCTAATTTATTTTTATTTTCTTATTTTTGTTTATTTATTTTTTGTCTTCATACTAAATTTCAGAAAAAGAAAGGGAAAAGAAGGGAAAAAACCATCAGTCAAAATTAAATTTTCAGGGCATTTCATTTGTTTGAATCTTATTTTTATTGCTTTATTTGTTAGAAAAAAAAGAAGAAAAATGAATGGAAAAAGAAAAAAAGATAGTTTCTGCGGTTTCTGGCATTTGGCCTATTTTCATTACTGCGTTTTCTGGCTCCGTTAAGATGAGGTAAGTACAGGCCATCTAAGGGCTCCAATTCAAAACCATGATCAATGGCTAGGAGGGGGGCCGTGTGCTGGAATCATTTAGGGCCATCAAGATGAGTCTTGAGGGTTTTAGGGACCTGAGGTTCCCATATAAAAGGCAAAGGGATACGGCAAGAGAGCAGGAGGGAAGGTTGGCGGCGGAAACCATAACCAGGAGAGCAAACAGATGAAAAAGAAGAGGCGGCTAAACAAAAGGAGAGAGATAACTGAGAGAGAGACGAACGAGAAAAATCTGAGAGAGGCTATGGGGTTGCGGGGAAGAGGAACTAGAAACCAGAAAAGTGCGAGAGAAAACCACCGAAAGGAAAAAAGAAGGAAACCCGCGAGCGGGTTTTGGGCTGATTACGAGGGCTGGAGAAGAAATGAGCGAAAAGAAACTAGAGAGCTGGAGTTGGCGGCTGGTGAAGAAAAGGGAGAGGAACAACAGAGAGAGAGAGAGCTAACGGCTGAGGGCTCCAGGAAGAATCCGGGCAGCAAGGAAGGAAGAAAGGGTTTTGGTTCGTTGGAGCAAGGGAAAAGGATCAGGAGGAGCGGCTGCGGGAGAGACGGAGAAACAAAGACTTCATCTTTTGGAGTACATCAAGCTTCGGTCAAGGACTAAAGGTAACGTTTTTTTTACTCTGGATTTGTTTATAAGTTGTTGGGTTATGTTAGAATGCTGAAAGTCTTGGCCTTTACACTTGATTGCGTCCTCCATGCGAGTCCTATCTGTGAATCTGGCTGGGTTTTGGAGGAGAAGGGGTTTGCGTTTAGCTGTGCTTTTGTTTAATGTTCATGGCTGATTCTGTTGTGCTTGAATGAACAAACCCAGAAAAATGGTGTAAAGCGTCGGACAAGTCTGTTTTGATGCTTCCTTGATTGCTGCTTCTCCGTTTCTTGCTGTTTGCGTAATGTTTGATGTGACGCCCCGAAAAGTATAAGAGTGAGAACCCGGAAATTTTCTAATTTTCTAGGGTTTATTTTATTCAATCGCCCGCCTTTTCTACATTTTCTTTGTTAGAAAAATTCCCCAGATAAAGTTTATGAGCAAAGATAGTTTTAAAATGATTTTTCTAGTATCGGTTAGTTTTTGAGAAATTAAGAGCGTATTTTGAACGTGGGACCCGCAAGTGCGGTAAATGCATTATATTTTTGACAACTTGTTGGAATTTTGTATTAAGTGATATTATTTTACAAAGTGTTAAGATATTTGTATTGGAGAGACAAAAAGATAAGTTTTAAACCTAAAGGTGACAAGTGTCACCATAAGATTTAGTCTTGAGTTTGACTACTATTCATAACTTTACCATTTAAGTAAAATTGGCCAAAAATCTCTTCATTTCTTACCTCTCTTGGCCGACTTTCTTGCTCAAAGAAAGAAAGAAAAGCTCTCAATTTTCTAGTCTCCAATCTTGCCCAATCTTTCAATTAAACCGATTAATCTTCCAATTACTCCATAAAACCTCTTAGTTTGGTGGAGTTGAGCTTGGTTGTGAAGTTGTTTGGAAAGCTAAGGTGACTAATTGCTCTATCTCTTGTATTGCTAAGGTGAGTTGTGAAGAACCACTCTCCTCCCTTTATTGATGCTTAAATCATGATTAGTGGTAGTATGAGATGTAATTTTATGGATTATTTCTTGATTTGTGGTTGAATTGATGAAGTTTTATAATTTTTGGGGATTTTTCTGTTTTAATATGAACATGATTGTGTGGCTATATATGATGATTGAAAATGATGTTTAAGGACTCTATGAGGTGGAAAAAGTGGTTAATTGCAATCAATTTCTGTTTTGGAAGAAATTTTGGAAAGTTAGGGTTCTAATGGTTACATTCTGTCCGAATTTATAGCTCCTAGTTAGAGGCCGAATTGGCCTTGTCTTAAAACATGAAAGTTGTAGGAAATGACATTTTAGAGGTGCCTACAAAATTTCAGGTCAATCGGAGCAGCGTAGCTTGTGAAAAGTCGAAATTACCCTTGCTGTTCTGGTTTTACCCGAATGTAAGAATTGCGCCTGTAATTGGTTGTTTTGGCTGGAATTGCTTCCGAATTGGTTGTTGAGGCCTTCTGATGAAATGTATCCCTGTTTTTTAGCTTTCAGTTGGTTTTGGAATTTCTGGATTTGGACTTGGATAACCTGATTTATGATGTTTCCGCTAGAATGCGTTCTGTGAATCTGTTTTTGTGATTCTGGTATGGTATCTTGCATTTTTGACCTGGTTACACTCGAAACTGGGTTGAGTGACCTTCTGAAATGTTGTAGCCCTATCTTTTAGCTTCGAAACGGTGTATCTTGAACCTTCATCCGACAATCGTAGCGCCTTTGGTGCCATTACCGCAAAATGACATCAAAACTGTTTTTCTGGTTTTGAGCTTAACTTTCATTTCTGGACTTTTCCCTAGCTTGACTTGTACTAGTACTCCTTGGAGCTTGCTGAATGGCTATTGGATGAACTTGTTGTTGTGTGTGTACCTTTGGGACTGGCTGAGGAAATAATGAAGCCATGATGGCTGGAAAAGTTAACAAATTCAGGGGAAGTGCTGTCCGAACTTTGAAGGAACTTGTTTGCATTGAGTTTGTGATTTAAGACTTGGATTTGAGCAAGGCAATGATATTTGATGGATGATTTCTGAGCCATGGAAGTGAGTGACCCTAAACTATTTCCAAAGTACTTGTGAAATGTTTCTTGCATTATTTATTCGATTGCATATCATGCGTGCTTGCATGTGGATTCATGACATGATTTGGCTTCAATGAGTTCTGGGAAAGTCTTGTGCTGGACACCAACGTCTCCACTCTGTTTATGGTTCATGTTCATGTTTATCTGGAGCTCAAAAAGGGGCTCCCTCTCAATGTTAATGTTAAATGATCTATTTGAGCGTTGGGTGTTCAAGTGCAATGATTTCACTGGCTCACGAGAGCAATAAACGTACATTTGATCTCTGAATCATGACATCATCAAAATGATCGAAATGTAACATTGCGAAATATATTTGATTTCTGATTTTTCTGGTTACTCGCTGAGCTTCTAGCTCACCCCAAAAATATTTTATTTCCCTCCGCAGGGCTCGTGGCGAAGGAAGACTTGTAGTACTTGTGCACGTGTCTGGATGGCCTGTATTTTGTACAATTTGGATTTGGAATCATTTTATATATAGTTGGGAATTATTTCGCTTCGCTTTTGATATGTAATTATTGGAGAATTTGATGTAATATTTGAGATTTATCTCGTAATTTATTTGAGGATTGTAGTGAACGACTGAGTCCCGGCGAGAGCTGGGCAGGCGGCCCGCCGAACCCTCTGGTTCGCCTTAGGGAGAGGTGGGGCTGTCACATTTGATATTGAGTTTCAGTGTTAAATGGAGCAAACATCCAGTTTTGTTGTTTGCTTGGAGTGTGATGCCCTGGATCTACATGTTTTCTAATGATTTAAAAATGGATGGAAGGCCTTTTGAATGAACCTGGTTTGCTATTAATCTCGTACTTCAGCTATATTAAAATGGTAATTCGTATGCTTATGTGATTTTGGCTGACAAATAATGAATTGTGACAAAAAAGGGGGTTGTAGAACCCAGCAATAAGAAAGAAAACCTCTCTGTGAATTGCTTATATTGTTTTCTAATGATTTAAAAATGGATGGAAGGCCTTTTGAATGAACCGGGTTTGCTATTAATCTCGTACTTCAGCTATATTAAAATGGTAATTCGTATGCTTATGTGATTTTGGCTGACAAATAATGAATTGTGACAAAAAAGGGGGTTGTAGAACCCAACAATAAGAAAGAAAACCTCTCTGTGAATTGCTTATATTGTCTCGGAGCTCTTTGCGCGGAAAGCTGTTAAGATTTTTTGCTGCATTTCTTGTGTTTCCTCGCTTTCTTGGCCCGAATCTTCTCAGTTGATTGATGAGTGAAGATGTGCGCGAGTTAGATTAATGAGCAATGAGTTTCATACATTTTTGTACATATCATTCGCGTGAGTTGGAGCTGCGAACTTGCAGCAGAAAATTACAGCAAGAATGGACTGGTTTACTTTGCTATTGCAGAAGTGTTTTCCCCATTCCCTCATTTTGTTATCGTGAGTTTTGTTGATTTCCCGTTGTTGAATCTTCAGTAAACGTTGCATTAGAGTTGACATGTTAATGGATTGAGTCTTGCGGATTTAGTAGACAAGCTTACATGTTCCTTTTGAGTCCATGTTCATGACTGTCTTCCTGCTCATATAGAAGCCGAAACGTTGCAGAAAAGAATCCATGAATGAGTTTAAGTTTGCTAGTTTCATAGCTTTCTTTCGTTTGCATGACAAAACTCTGTCTCGAATTTTCCTGAGCTACGTGGGTCGCTAAATGGTTTCAGTTGCAGAATGTTGTCTTCGTGGTTGCTGCATTTTATGCTCGATTGTTTTGAGCAAATCTTGTGGGGGTATAGATGATTGTGTTTGAGGTTAACAACATGAATTGGAGGTCATGGCATTGGGGGATTTAGTGGAAGAAATCTGTGGACATATTTGCTTTGTTTCACAAGCATGCTTTGGCTTCTTAAGCAAATTGCAGAAGAGAAATCGTAGCTGGAAAATTGCACAGCTTTGTTATTTGATGCTTGCATGATTTTTTGAATGAATTTCTGGTTTTTAAACACAAAGATTTCATGGTGAAGAGTGAGATGAATGCTTGGTGATCGTGTTGTATTAGTTACTTGGGTTATCAAAATGTTGGTTGCTTAAGGTAATGAAATGGAAAGGAAGCTACGGTAAAAATTGCAGTAGAAAGAAACCAGCAAAGTTGCAGAAGGTTTCTTCGTAAGCTTTGCATGGAAATTTTCTCAAAATTACACTTTGGCCCCCAAGTCTCCCTTCATTTCACTATGACCCAATCAATTGAATAATCTCCTCAATTTGGTCCTTGGTAGTTTTGATTTTACAACTTCATTGCTTGTTTGTTTCAATTAACTACTATGCTTTCTTTCAATTGCACTTAAGTCATGACTTTAGGGGCTTTACGATCAAGTGAGCTTTGTATTTGCGCATTTCTTTTAATTTTTCTCAATTAAAGTGGTACCTTGACCTTTTTATTGTTTTGAAGCCATTTTTCTTTCATTTGGACACCATTCCAAGGGAGGTATAACTTCTTTTATCTTTTTTGTCTCTCCCCTATGTGATCCAACGTGCTAAGTGAGAATTGCATGTCTACTTTGTTTTCCTTGCTTTTCCTTAATTCCTTTCATTTATTTCAATTACTTTTGCTTTTATTAAAGTCATTCTTTTATTTATTTATGGGGTATGTGTACACCTCTTGGCTTGTAATAGTTAGGGCCTTAATTGCCTTGTGTGATTTGCATGCTTACGTGCTACGTGTTACTTGCTTTCTTAGGGTCTTGCATCTAGATACCATGCTTATGTGTTATGTGCAATATGTGATTTATGTGTTTATTTGCTTTATTAGCCTTTACATGATTTATTTGGTTTATAATGGATGTGTGACGTCACCGTGGCTAGTCCAACGCTGGTCATGGTCTTTCCCCTTGAGCTCTTACAAGTCCAATGCTTGTGAGAGAGCGCTAGAAAAGGGCTAGTCCAATGCTAGACCCAATAGGCTGTCCCCTTTCGTTAGTACATACTCGCATGTTTCACTACATTTCATACAGTTTTTCTTAGTTTTCTAGCATTTGGCATGATCCTCCAATCCTTTCCCTCTCATTTTAGGTTTTTGCATCTTCATGATAGTTATAGGGTACATTTGCTTAAGAGTCCCCTTTCGGTAGGGAAACGAGCGCGTGTGGCTACAAAATAGCCTTAGCACGCTAGTTCTTCCTTCTAATCAAAGGGAAAATAAAAATCATGAAGTTAGAAGTCATTCCCGTACCCGACTTGATGCATTCCTCTAGTTTCATACACTCTCATTTTTATCATATCACTTCCTCACTTTCTTTATCCACATTTTCTCACTACTTATATTTTTCTCACTCCACATGCCATGTTCACATTTCTCTTCTTTCCCTATCACTCATTTATTTTCTACCTCACAAATTGCACCCAATTGCACTTATATGCATTTACTACTATTTATACCATATTTTCATCCACTTGCACATGAAAGACCTTCATTTTCTCAATTGGCACACATGCACTTTTCTTACATTTGCACACATTGCACTTTTCTTACATTTGCACACATTGCACTTTTCTTACATTTGCACACATTGCACCTTTCTTACATTTGCACACATTGCACTTTTCTTACATTTGCACACTTGCACTTACATTTGTATTTCTATCTTATTTTGCATTCCTCTTACATTTTTCACACTTGCACTCATATTTGGGTCTTCATTTGCATTACCCGTGACCTCTATGAGAGTTTTCCTTATTGGCCATCACAACTCATGAGATTGGGACCGAAAAGCCTCATAAGAGACATTTTAGATTTAGGATTGCATTTTTTTCATATCCATTAGTCATATCCAACATGCAACACATACTTTGGGTAGAAAAATTAGGAAAAGAAGGGCTAAGTCACGCAACTAGCTTTGGCTAGGGTAAGGGAGTGCCTTAGGCTTTGCCTTTGCCTTCTCCCTTATCAAACGTGACCCCCGATCCCTTTCTTTGGTTACGTAGACCTAAAAGTTCTTTAAAAAGGGTTTGTTTACTTTTCTTTCTAAAAAATCACTTTTTGGGTGACTTGGTACACCCTAACTCTATACGAAGTGGCGACTCCATTTTCCATTCAAAAACCCCTTTTGAACTTTGTTTGGCCAAACCGTCGCATTTCACAATCCCACGGCCTTTTATTTTCATTTTCACACACGTTCACATATATATCCCACACACTACTTTCACTACTCAAAAAGTGGGGCGCGACAGTTGGCGACTCCACTGGGGACTTCCTAAGTGGGTCCAAGCATTTGATTTAGCTATTTTTTTTCCTTTTTCTACCCTTTTTATGCATAGCTTTTGGATATTAGGGTTGCATTTTTCCTTTTTTAGGATTTTTACATTTCGCGCGTATCAACTCACTCACTTACCCATTTGGTGTACGATTGTTTTGATGGATGAATGGTTTATGTATGTGATTCCGCGCTTTGCATTGCATTTGGGTGGGGGGACATTACCCTAGAACCTCGCGTTGGTTCTCGATCCCTCCCCTCCAAACGAGCACTAGCATACGTGCATACGCTTTAATTATTTATCCCTCCTTTATTTTTCTTTTAGTGGCTTGTCACGCCACTCCACCCTATTAGGATTTTAGGCGACTCACTTGGACGTGTGAGCGCGACACGATATGTGCGTAGCATGATCCGAGGGGTCACTCAATCTTCCATTCTAAGCTTTGGGTTCATAGCCTTTAGCTCTTAGTCAAAGGTTGAGGATTTTTGATAGATTCACTCATGACATGTAGCCGTGACACGATGTGTGCGTAGCAATGTCTGGGGAATCGCTCGAGCCACCGACAAAGAACCTTGGGATTGATGATCCTTGGTTTCCAAGTCTGAAGGCTCGGGGACCTAAAACCTATCGAGTCTAGATGCATTAGTGAGCCAATACCTCATGCTTCCATGATAGCTTGCCTAGGGTAGAGTCTGTCTTACCTTATTAGGGACACTATTCACGAGGGGAGGGGTCCAACCCTTTTTTTCCCTCTTATTGCTTTATTTCTTTGTACTGATTGCTTTATCTCGTTGCTACAATGTGTTATGTGTATTTATCTGGCTGAACTAACTTTTCTTGGTTTTGTGTCTCCATTGCATTCACAAACCCTAGCAAATAAGAGGTCTGGCATGACCTTCTTTTAGAACTTACCCTTGTACATAGGCTATTGCACGTTTAAAGATTTTGGTATATTGCATTCATACATTAATAATTGCATAGCATTCTAAGCCTACCTTGGCGTATAAAAGGTCCTTTTAGGTCATAATATCATGTTTTATCGCTTTAATAAACTGGCATCATGCATAAACCCTAGAAAGGGAATGTCATTTAGGGGATCCCGTGCTAGGAATAAGCTACCTTGTGTCTCGGATACTTAATCCAAGGAGACTTGCACGTATACATTTTGTACCATCCAAAGGGGTAGTGCACAAGGTAAGGTAGGATCCGATCATTTTCCTAGAGCGATCTTTGGAATATGAGCATCTAATAATCACTTTTTGGCCATTTTATCAAATTGGTAAAAATCCCTTGCAAAAAGGACATTAATTTGAAGAAATTTACAAATAATTCCTCGCTATTGAGACGATAAATAAACTGAGGCCAAAATTTGATTTTAGAAGGCTCATAGACTAATGCATCGCAATAAGCCGTCAATTCCATTCAGTCCATTGGATCATTTTATTCGTCAATTTCATCCAGTCCATTTTATCAATCTGTTCATTTTTAGGGCAATCTAGTCGATTTTGAATAAACCATCAATTTCAATTCATTTGACCAATTTATACCTGGGTCAGAGTCCGACCTCCGTACGTTCCGGGACCTTCCTGATGTAATCTCAATCCCGCGCCGAGCGGGATCTCCTCCGACCTCTGCGGGACGGTCTCCTGATCCCCCTGGAGCCCTAGCGGGGGTGCGGCCCAGGGCGGTCGCCAGGAGCCTGGGGCCGGAGCCCAGCTCGGCTATACCTGGGCTGCCACGTGTCTAGGCCCAGTACGGGGCCTCTGCACTAGCCCCCTAGATTAGGTAAGACTTCCAGGCAGACCTAATCTATACTCTGCCACGTGGGAGACCAGCGTCGTGCACTGCTCTGCCCCGGTCACCTCTGGTACAGTGCTGTCACTGAGAAAACCGCGCCGATCTCCTGGGTCGAGCGTCAAACTCCCAAGTTTCGACAAACTTGATCAATGCGTGCCGACCTCATGGGACCGAGCATCAAATTGCCACTGACATGGTTTAAGCCCCCAACTTTTAAAGATTTGAGCCTTGCCGACCTCTTGGGTCAAACAAACTCATTCAAGTTAAGGCACAACGTGCCGACCTCTTGGGGCCGAACATCGCACTTTCCGACTTCAAAATTTCAAGCCGTGCCGACCTCTTGTGGCCGAGCATCATACTTTGAAGGCAGTCACGCCGACCTCCCGGGTCGAGCGTCGAACTCTGATTTTAGCGGATATGCCAACCTCTTGGGGTCGAGCATCACATTTCCAAGGCAGTTATGCTGACCTCCTGGGTCGAGCGTTGAACTCCCTGATTTTAGCAGACGTGCCGACCTCTTGGGGTCGAGCATCACATTTTCCAGGCAGACATGCCGACCTCCTGGGTCGAGCATTACATTCTCAGGGCAATCGTGCCGACCTCCTGGCCGAGCCAGCGTGCTCCCTGGTTTTGACAAGCTGCCTCAAAGTAAGTCACGGCGTGCCGACCTCTTGGGGTCGAGCATCACACCTTCAGGACGGTCATGCCGATCTCTTGGGTCGAGCGTCAAGCTTTGCAGGCAGTCACGCCGACCTCCTGGGTAGAGCGTCAAGGCTTTAAAGATAGCCCTGCCGACCTCTTGGGTCGAGCGTCAAATTCTTAAGGATAGGCCGCGCCGACCTCCTAGGCCGAGCGTTAGACTTCCAAGGTATTCATGCCGACCTCATGGGTCGAGCGTCGAATTCCCGGATTTCCGCAAACTCAGACTCTAAAGCTTCAAACTGCGCCAACCTCCTGGGTCGAGCCTCGTCGAACTCCCAGGTTTCGAAGCTTTAAACCGTGCCGACCTCTTGGGGCCGAGCATCGTCGAGTTTCTCGTGCCGACCTCTTGGGGCCGAGCATAATAGAACTTCTCGTGTCGGCCTCTTGGGGTCGAGCATCGTCGACCTCCTGGATCGAGCGTCAGCATCGTCGACCTCCTGGATCGAGCGTCAAGGCTTTAAAGTTAGCCCTGCCGACCTCTTGGGTCGAGCATTAAACTTTAATGGCAGCCACGCCGACCTCCTGGGTCGAGCTTCAGGATTTTAGAGATAGTCCTGCCGACCTCTTGGGCCGAGTATTGAACTTTAAAGGCAGCCATGCCGACCTCCTGGGTCGAGCGTTAAGGCTTTAAAGATAGCCCTCTCCGATCTCCGAGCTCTCGATCTGACTTTCTCTTCAGGCGAGCCGCCTCCTCTGCGTTGGCAGCTGCGTGCGCCGGGGTCAAGAGCTCCTCCATGTCTCCGGGAAGCTTCTCGGCCAGCTTGTAGAAGAGCTCCTCTACCCTGAGCCCGTTCATGAAGGCGGCCATGACCACCTTTTCGTCCTTGTCCCTGATCTGTAAGCTCTCCGTGTTGAAACGGGTCATGAAATTCCTCAACGACTCGTCGGGCCTCTGCCTGATAGCCATCAGGTGAGTCGCGGTCTTCGAATAGGTCTTGGAAGAGACGAATTGGACGACAAACTCTGGCCAGCTCTGGAAAACTCCGGATGGACCCCGGTGCCAGACCTTGGAACCAGAGCCGGGCCTTCCCCTTCAGGAACATGGGGAAGGTCTTGCAGCGGATCTCGTCCGCCGCAGTTTGCAGGCGCATGTGCGTCGGGAAGACCGAAAGGTGATCTTCCGGGTCGGTCGAGGCATCGTACAACTCGATGTTTGGGATCTTGAACCTCCGGGGTAGTGGGTAGTCTTCTATCTCCCGGGTAAAGGGCGAGGTCATGTAGTCGTCCTCGTACGGCCGTGGCCGCAGGATCTGCTCGATTTCGTTTCGGACAGACTTCCACAGAGGGATCGCGCGGCCGGCTCTTGACAGATCGGGTGGGAGAGCGTTCAGGCTCGTTTCACGCAGGCTTCCGTGGGGAGGGGTCCCTCGGCCTGCTCCCCGCGGGCCTGTCGCGGGAGTGCCTTTCGCTGTCCCCTACCACCGAGGCTCGGGGGCGAGGGGGAGTCCGTGGCCGTTTCCTCCGGGGAGGCTGGTCTCGTGACCCATCCTCCGAGGGGTCGGGAAGTGGTTCCTTTTCCTTCCCCTTCACCTTGGAGGTATGTGCTCCACCGGCTTCGCCCCCTTCCTTCGCCTGCCGGATTATGTCTTCCAGCATGGGGAGGTTCTCCGTCACGAACTGGAGGATCTGCTGTCTTCGCTCCCCTGAGAGGGCTGAGCCCCCAACGCCCCCGACCGCTTCGGTTTCCGCTCGGCGGGATCCCTCTCCGGCTCCAGGACCGGTGCTTTCAACGGTCCGCTTGGATCGTGTTCTTGCCATCAACACTAACAATTACCTTTCGGTTCCCACAGACGGCGCCAACTGAAGAAGCACGGAACTTCCCCTGACCGAGCTGACCTGATGAGCTCGGGGTGCCGATGGAAGAGCTGGTTCCAAGCCTGCAAAACAGAGGAGTGGACTTACGAGAGGGCCCTGAGGTGGTCCCCGAGGGCACTCCGACGGTCAAGTTTGTTTTCCGGTGAGTAGGGTTCCCGGGGATTAACTTAGTCAGAGTGGATTGAGCATCAGGAGTGAGCGTTGACACTGCTCTTCATGTGAAACCCCGCGAGGGCACTTTTGAAAAAAAAAAGGAAAAGAAAAAAGAAAAACGAGCGAAATGAATGCAAAAGAAAAATGCAAAAAGATTTGATGCTGAAAGACCCTGTTGAGTGATGATAAAAAGTCAAACAAAGTCCAAGATCTTGGAGTCCAAAATGAGGGCAATTTTGAGAAAAACGCGATCTTCGGTGCAATGTCCTTGAAAATTATTTCTTTAACTATCGTCTTCAAGCCACATTACAAGCCCATAAAAGTCCATCGTTGACTTATTCCTTCATGACAACTCAAAACAAAGGTCATGCTTCTAAGGAGTCCATCAATCATTCGTGATCATAAGTGTGAGAACCCTGAAAATATATATATAAATATTAGTGCGTATTTCATTTGCATTTTAATTCTTTAATAAATTTTAGCAGTAAATCTAATTGTTTTTAAATAAGTGCGTAGAAATAAATTTTATGTGCATTTTAGATTTTTAATAAACTTTATTATTATTTGATCTTAAATAAGTGTGCAAAAATAATTTATTATAGATTACAAATAATTCAATTGTGCAAAACATTAGATTATTTGAATTCCTGCCAAGCTAAATTAATAATTCTTGACGTTGAGTGTGCCATTGTTTTTATTTAATTCCTTGAGTTTCAATAAGTTAATTTTAAGTATTAATAATGATAGGTGTTAAGGGAAAACTAGAATTAAGATGAAACGTTTAAGTTAAAGCTCTTTATAATTATTCTTAGGACATTGTATTTCAATAATTGAATTTTGCGAGGTTAGTATACTAGTAAGCATTTGATTTACATTTGGGATATATTTTGGAATTAGATTAGGATTGAGCACGTAAGCGGAACTTCGGATGAAATGTGAAAGGACCAAAATAACCCTTCTCCAATTCAAAATTCACCATGTAACCAAGAAATGATTCTTGAACAAATGCAATTCCAAACACTTCTCAATTTCTGCCGACTCAACCCCACTCTCAACATCTCAATATATACATTCCACTAACCACACCCTCCACGTTATCATTTGCAATCTACCACCACACTACAACATCACATTTCCATTTCCCTCCTGCCGTGAGCTGCGGGCGGAGTGTCCAAGAGAAAAGAGCCCAGCTCTCAACCTTTCTTTCCTTCCATCCGTGAGCTAGAAAAAAAAAAAATGGAACCTGCTGCTCTATACCCAATCCAACCGTGAGGTAGTGAAGAGGGCTGTGAGCTAAACATCCTCCATTTCAGTCGCAAGCTTGGACAAGAGAAAGGAGGAGTGGACGGACTGAAATTCTGGTCTGACCAAGAAGGAAGAGTTTTGCAGCCGCTAGTCGTGTGTTTTAGACTTCAAGCTAAGGTAATTTCTGAACTTAGATGAGATGTATATGGGATGATGAAGCTGTCTATAAGCATGCATGTGGACTGGTGAGGTTAGATGAAGAATTGTGACTTAAGAAATCTGGTTTGGAATGAATCGAAGCTGCTGAATGTGTGAGCTGGATTTTTGTAACTGTAATTAGCTAATCTGTGATAATCTGAGCTTAGAGATGTGTTTAACTAACTGAAAACAAGAAGTTTAAACCATGCATGAAGTTAATTAGCCGTATTATGCTAGAAGGGAAAAATAATACACGACTCTGCTTCATGCAAGCTCATCCGAGAGCAGTGAACAAAAATTCTGGTTTTGTGGTTGAATGTTGTTGATGACCGAACCTAATTTGAACTGGGACTGATAATTAATACATTGATTAGTCATGCATGTTGGTTTTGAGTACCTAATACAAGGTTTTAGCTGAAGAAAATCCAGATTTGCGTCTAACTTAGCTGCTGGAAATTTTCTGGAATAGCCGAGAGACTTCATGTTTGTTTGCATTTGTAATTGCTGTCAAATGGAAAATTTTGTTATGAATTGCATATAGATTGTTAGCTTTAAGTATTAAGTGAAGCTTAATGGAAGAAAATCTGAGGAGAAGTTGAATTGTGGATTGAAACCGAGGGAAATTTTCTGCTGTAAAATACTCCAGCTTGGTCGAGAGAAGGAAGTGAGCATTTAATTAGTTTTGTTTTCGAATTTCAATTCAGATTTTCGTATTGGAAGTTTAAGATTTGCTTGAGGCTTGCTAATCACCTTTTGCATGTTGAGCTGAGGTAAGAATTGAAGAAAACTAGGAACAAAAGCTATATAAATAAACTATCAATTGCTGGAAAATTTTATCTTAGCTGATGACAGATTTATGGGGACTTTTTGGTGGAATAATTTATTGGAATTAAGCGTTATTTGCTTTGGTATATGCTGGTATGAATGTCATACTTAAATGTACGATGGTTTGAATAAGAGTCTTATGGTTTTAAAAGAGAAAAAGGAGTTTTTCACAAGTGAAAAATGAGTTTCCAGATTTTCGGATTTCTCTGACCAGTCTCAGTAAAATGCTTATATCTTGGTGTAGGAAAATCCGATTGAGGTGCCGTCAGTGGCATTTGAAACTAGAGTCATGGGCCTTTGTTTTGTAGAAATTTCATATTTTTCCTCTATGTGTACTGCTGTCCGTGATTCCTCAAAGTAGGCTGTCCTGTTTGAATGTCCTGTTTCCTCAGGAAACTGAATTCTTGACTTGGATCGAATATTTGGCCTATTTGTGATTTGAATCTCTGAAAAGTGTCTTCTGGGATGTGATAGTATTAAAAATCTATTCTACAACAGTATAATTTTCATAATTGTTTGATTTGTGGAACATGAACTAAAACAATTTTTGAAGGAAAATATTTTCCAGCATGACCGAACTGGTTGGGACTTTTGGTGAGTTTATTTGCTGGATTTGTGTATTATTTACTTTAGCTTGGTTTGGACAGATTATAATCTATATGTATAGTGATTCTAGCAAGTCAAAGTGGAAAGTTTAATGGATATTTTAGATTCTTGGAATCATTTGGATCTCAAGTTGGTTGTAGTTTTGTTCTTGTTTTGAATGAATTGGTATTTGAAAGTGTGTATTGGTTGTCAAGAGCTAATGATTGATGAAGCTCTTGACCATTGGAGTAGTTTTGCAATAATTTAATTTTTGGTGAAGTTGTTCAAGAGGTTGGTTGAAGTGTATTTGGAAGGTCCATGGGGTATGATTAGGATTGCTTTAGTACCTTGGACTTACTTTGTTGAATTTTAATTGTACTGGAGTTGTTGAGACCTAGGGCTAATGATTGACGAAGCCCTAGTGAAATTGATATTTGGTTTGTAATGTTTCTATCTTGGTGACTTGGGAATCCATTGTGCAAATGAGCTGAATTTGTGAAGACCGTTTTGATTATTCTTGATCTTGAATACTTTCAAAATCAAATTTGGTGGAAATATTCCGCCTTAATATCAAGTGATAGAATTGAGTTTAGTATATTATTAAAACTTAGTTATTTGGACTTTTAAAACCTTGCCGACTAGTTAATTCCTTTATTTTGCTTAAGCTAGTTTATTATCTTTAGGGAGTAATCGTATTTAACCTTCTAAATTTTTAAGCTTTCCTAAAACTATCCTTGACTAGATGTTTTAAAGGAAATTTGCTAAAAACATTAGATTTGAATAATTTCAAATAAAAGACAAAGGGAACTTGTTCGACAAGAAAACTTGTTTGAATTAATTTGGTTCTAGTTTGCCCTCTAGAAGGGAAATACCTTTAAAGAAACCATACGAGATATTTTATTTCTTTACTAGCCTTAATTCCAAGGGAATGATTGAGTTGTTTCGAGAAATTAAATTAGTTTTATACAGGATAACCTTTTATATACAAAACAAGAGTTTGTTTAGTAAAACTTATAGTTTTAAAACTTGGGTTTCTAGGGTGTAGCGAGGACGTGGACTTCGATTCCCAGCTTGACTTTTGAGCTTCACTTTTGGTGAGTGTCCCTGCCTGTTTATGACTATTTGGTTAAAGTGCTTTATCGACTCGTGGTGTGATAATTGCCAAAAATGATTGCTGATCCATCGAAGTGAGCAGTGTGAACTTTATCACACTAGCCTTTCGAGTGGTGACTTGCTTGAAGTGTTTTTCGTGAATATCTTGCTTGCGTTTGCTAACTGCTAAATTACTAGGCAGGGGAATGTACCACACCATAAGGGTGGGAAGGCCTTTTATCCTGTCCTGGTAATCAAGTGCTGGACGTAAAGTCGTTGGGTGAATCCCTCGATCAGTCTATAATAATCAAGTGCTGGACGTAAAGTCGTTGGGTGAATCCCTCGATCAGTCTATAATAATCAAGTGCTGGACGTAAAGTCGTTGGGTGAATCCCTCGATCAGTCTATAATAACCAAGTGCTGGACGTAAAGTCGTTGGGTGAATCCCTCGATCAGTCTATAATAATCAAGCGGTGGACGTAAAGTCGTTGGGTGAATCCCTCGACCAGTCTATAAATATAAGTGTTGGACGTAATGTCGTTGGGTGAATCCCTCGACCAGTCTAAGGTATACTCGAATATTATTGCTTCCCTATTTGTTTACTTCAGTCGAATCAATACGTGTTAATTGTTTCAAGTGATTGCATGATTTTGGGGCACCACTGAGCTTTAGCTCACCCCACGTTTATTTGTTTTCCTTGACAGGTCTTGAGGTTTGAGAAATCTGAGCTGCTTATATCTTCTTAAGAATGTATCTACTTCGTTTTGTGACTTGTAATGTATTTGAATTTAAACGATATAGTTTTGTTTTGGGATTGAAGCTGGAGATGTGTAAACCCTGATTATAATATTTGGCTTGTATGTGTATATATACTCGGGCTGTATGAAATTTCATGTTTTGGAAACTGTAAGACCTTACTTCTTGAATGTAACGCGTGAGGTGTTTAGGAGCCGCCGATTGGCTAACTTCGGTTGCTGTTATCTTTGAAGTTAATGTGTTTTAGTATTCAAGCCGCTTAAAAGTTGGCATGATCGGATGGCGGATTGTGTTTTGGTTTAAGTTATACGTGGATATTTGGTCGGTTTGCTTGCGTGAGTCCTGGCGAGAGCTAGGCAGGCGACCCGCCAACCCTCTGGTTCGCCGTAGGGGGAAGTGGGGTCGTCACAATAAGGCTGTGACCCGTTTTCACATGTTTAGCTATCGTTTCCATCCATATTGTTGCAAGCCTATAAAGCTTATATGTTGATTACATTTTCTTAAGAAATAAGGGTGACAAACTCTTTGCTTTCACTAAGATGTGACATCGAATGGGCACAAAAACAAGACAAACATTGACCTCCCATTTCCTTTAGCCACTTCCAAATCAGAAATAACGCCCACTTGGTTGGTCCTGAAAGATGAGCCAAACAAGAAGTGGTGACCCGCTACTCTAAGCACAGATGCTAAAAGTGAGGAAGAAATCTTCTTGAATTTGGTGTTACTTTGAAGGATTCATCATGAAATTTCTCCATGAGTTCAAACTCGACGTTTAAATTTCTTCACATTGTATATATGATTATTTTCTAAATTTTAGAAAGTGCAATTTCTCTTTGTTCAAATAAATGGAGAGGCATCCAAGCCAATTTTTGCAATCAAATGAGCCCACACTGGGGCAAATTTTTTACAGTCCATTTGAGGATTTCGTCAAAGAGTCAAGCAAGACTTTCAAATCAATCACACTGCTCTTTCCATGAGTAGTAGTTGCAATATTTTAAAATAAAGTGCATGTTGTACTGGCAAGCCCCCTGTGCAGGTACTCATGGCTGAAATCGATGAAGAACCGTAAGTCAAAATCTTACGAATCAAGGCCTCAAGGAGGAGCAACCATGCCGTAATGCAAATCAATTGATCGGTTGCGCAATAATTGGTGGAAATTTGGACAAATTATTTTTGGAAAGATTCTCAAAAATCAAACTTGAATTTAATTTCTTATTCCTTGACAAATTTCAATTTCTTGTTGATGAAATTTCAGCGCCCGCCGCGCACTCTTCCATTTCCCATTCTTGACAACCACATTTAAATTCACTGATTTCTCCACCGTTAGCATCGAGTCTATCTCACTAACGTGTGCGTTCTTATTCTATCACCGTTAGCATTGAGTTTATCTCACTAACGTGTGTGTTTTTTATTCCGCCACCGTTAGCATCGAGTCTATCTCACTAACGTGTGCGTTCTTATTCTACCACCGTTAGCATCGAGTCTATCTCACTAACGTGTGTGTTTTTATTCTGCCACCGTTAGCATCGAGTCTATCTCACTAACGTGTGCGTTTTAATTCTCGAGGCAGGCTCGGGTGCTATCCCACTGACCAATTTGTGAAAGGCAGGCTCGGGTGTAATCCCACTGACCAATTTGTCAAAGGCAGGCTCGGGTTTAATCCCACTAGCCAATGCATCACACTGGGGCAACTCTCTGGATAATTTTCCAAGCAAGTCTTATACAGTTTCTTCATACATACCAGCTTTTCATTTGCACTGCCACTAGCCGTGGGTCAGTCCCACTAGTGAGCACTTTCATTTGCACCGCCACTAGCCGTTGGGTCAGTCCCACTAATGAGCATTTCATTTGCACCGCCACTAGCCGTTGGGTCAGTCCCACTAGTGAGCACTTTATTTTGCATCGCCACTAGCCGTTGGGAGCACTAGCCGTTGATCAGTCCCACTAGTGCGATTTCTTTTATTCTGCCACTAGCCGTTGGCCACTAGCCGTTGGGTCAGTCCCACTAGTGCGCGTTTCTTTTATTCTGCCACTAGCCGTTGGGTCAGTCCCACTAGTGCGCATTTCTTTTGCATCGCCACTAGCCGTTGGGTCAGTCCCACTAGTGCGCGTTTCTTTTATTCTGCCACTAGCCGTTGGGTCAGTCCCACTAGTGCGCATTTTATTCTGCCACTAGCCGTTGGGTCAGTCCCACTAGTGCGCATTTCTTTTATTCTGCCACTAGCCGTTGGGTCAGTCCCACTAGTGCGCATTTCTTTTGCATCGCCACTAGCCGTTGGGTCAGTCCCACTAGTGCGCGATTTTTTATCGCCACTAGCCGTTGGGTCAGTCCCACTAGTGCGCGTTTCTTTTATCTGCACTAGCCGTTCAGTCCCACTAGTGCGCATGCATCGCCACTAGCCGTTGGGTCAGTCCCACTAGTGCGCGTTTCTTTTATTCTGCCACTAGCCGTGGGTCAGTCCCACTAGTGTGCATTTTATTTTTCATTACCACTAGCCGTGGGTCAGTCCCACTAGTGAGCCTTTCATTTTGCACAGCCACTAGCCGTGGGTCAGTCCCACTAGTGAGCATCAGTCCCACTAGTGAGCCTTTCATTTTGCACAGCCACTTTCAGTCCCACTAGTGAGCATTTCATTTATTTTGCCGCTAAACATGGGTTAGTCTCACTAGCGTGCATTTTATTTTCATCATCACTGAACACGTGTGCATCCCATAATTTCAAATTTTATTCGGGTCAGTCCCATGATTTTAAATTTTATTTGGGTCAGTCCCACTAACGTGCATTTCATGTTCCATTGCCACTAAACATGGGTTAGTCCCACTAGCGCGCGTTTCATTTTCATTGCCGTTAAACATGTGTCAGTCCCACTAGCTTTCAATTGCGTGCATTTCATTTCATGCTCCATTGCCACTAAACATGGGTTAGTCCCACTAGAGTGCATTTTGTTTTCTTTGCCGCTAAACATGGGTTAGTCCCACTAGCGCGCATTTCATTTTCGTTGCCGTTAAACATGAGTCAATCCCATGATTTTAAATTCCTGTTTAGGTCAGTCCATTTCAAATTGCTCATCCGAGTCAGTCTCAAGAAGTCAACCCTCGTGTCAATAGAGACAATCATTCGAATAGACGGCAGTCGTTCGACCAATCACAGGTATGTATTTGGTGTCTACTTCTTTGTCTCAAGTTTTTCCAAAACTCAGACAAAGAGGGGCAAACTGCAGACACCAAATTTTTAACCTTATTTGTTTAATTAATTTAATAACTTTATTTGTTTCAATTCTATGGTTTTTATTTTATTTTATTTTATTTTGTTCTAATTTATTTTTATTTTCTTATTTTTATTTATTTATTTTTTGTCTTCATACTAAATTTCAGAAAAAGAAAGGGAAAAGAAGGGAAAAAACCATCAGTCAACATTAAATTTTCAGGGCATTTCATTTGTTTGAATCTTATTTTTATTGCTTTATTTGTTAGAAAAAAAAGAAGAAAAATGAATGGAAAAAGAAAAAAAGATAGTTTCTGCGGTTTCTGGCATTTGGCCTATTTTCATTACTGCGTTTTCTGGCTCCGTTAAGATGAGGTAAGTACAGGCCATTTAAGGGCTCCAATTCAAAACCATGATCAATGCCTAGGAGGGGGGCCGGGTGCTGGAATCATTTAGGGCCATCAAGATGAGTCTTGAGGGTTTTAGGGACCTGAGGTTCCCATATAAAAGGCAAAGGGATACGGCAAGAGAGCAGGAGGGAAGGTTGGCGGCGGAAACCATAACCAGGAGAGCAAACAGATGAAAAAGAAGAGGCGGCTAAGCAAAAGGAGAGAGAGAACTGAGAGAGAGCCGAACGAGAAAAATCTGAGAGAGGCTATGGGGTTGCGGGGAAGAGGAACTAGAAACCAGAAAAGTGCGAGAGAAAACCACCGAAAGGAAAAAAGAACGAAACCCGCGAGCGGGTTTTGGGCTGATTACGAGGGCTGGAGAAGAAACGAGCGAAAAGAAACTAGAGAGCTGGAGTTGGCGGCCGGTGAAGAAAAAGGAGAGGAATAACAGAGAGAGAGGGAGCTAACGGCTGAGGGCTCCAGGAAGAATCCGGGCAGCAAGGAAGGAAGAAAGGGTTTTGGTTCGTTGGAGCAAGGGAAAAGGATCAGGAGGAGCGGCTGCGGGAGAGACGGAGAAACAAAGACTTCATCTTTTGGAGTACATCAAGCTTCGGTCAAGGACTAAAGGTAACGTTTTTTTTACTCTGGATTTGTTTATAAGTTGCTGGGTTATGTTAGAATGCTGAAAGTCTTGGCTTTTACACTTGATTGCGTCCTCCATGCGAGTCCTATCTGTGAGGCCCCAGTCCGTTCGTAAGCTGAGATGAGGGTTATTCGTTAATCGGTGAGGTGGTTTCTGGGTTTTATCGCCCGCCTTTTCTACATTTTTTCTTTATTGGAATTTCCCCAGATAATTTTTCTGAGTAAATATAGGTTTTAGATGAGTTTTCAAGTATCAGTTAGGTTTTGAGAAAATAAGAACGTATATCGGATGTGGGACCCACTAGTGCGGTAAGTTCGGAAAAATTCGGCCAATTAGGTTAAATTCTGGATACTGTGTAAAATTTATCGGGTGCTAAGAGATAAGTAGAGGATGTGAAGTGATTGATGTGAGAGGAAAAAGAAAAGATAAGATTGCATTTAAGGAGTGACAAGTGTCAACCTTTTATTGGATTTGACTTATGGAACACTATTCATGTTTTTGACTTTTGACCCAATTAGTTAAATATCTTAAAAATTACCACAAAATTCACTCTTTCTTACCTCCTTATGGCCGGCCCTCTCTAGCAAGAAGAAAGAAAAAAACTCTTCAAAGTTTAGCTACTACTTAGCTCAAATCAACCAAAACAAGTGCTTAAGTTAGTTTCCACTCCATAAAAACCTTCTCTTTGGTGTTAGTGAGTGATTTGGTGAAGTTTTCTTGGAGAGCTAAGGTGTCCTACAACTTCCCCTCTCTTGTTTACTAGGTAAGTGATGCTTAAACTTCCTCCTATACTTAATGATGTTTAATTTGTGCCTAATGGGAGCTAAAGTGATGGATTATGTGATTTATTTCTTGGTTTGTGATGAATTGGTGAAGTTTTTATTTTTTTGAGGAATTTTCTGGTTTAATGTGATCATGGTGTTGTGGTTGTTTATGATGGTTGATAATGAGAGGTTATGACTCTAGTAGGTGTGAATTATTGATAAATGCAACCAATTTTGGGTTTGGTTTGAAATGGGAAAAGTTAGGGTTTCATAACCCCCTTTTCTGTCCGGTTTTGGATCATGTGGTTAGAGGCCGAATTGGTCTTTTCTTAAAACATGAAAGTTTTAGGTATTGATGTGTTTGAGGTTCCTGTAAAATTTCAGGTCATTTGGATTAGTGTAGAGTGAGATATGTCGATTTTACTGTTGCTGTTCTGGGTTAATCAGAATGTGCGAATTGTGTTTTAAATGGGTTGTTTTGACTGGTATTGCTTTGGATTTGGATGTTGGTGTCTTCTGATGAAATGTAGCTGGATGTCTTAGCTATCATATGCCTTTGTAATTTCTGGATTTGGACTTGTGTAGGCTGAGTTATGATGTTTGTACTAGAATACGGTTTGTGATCCTGTTTTTCGATTCTGGTATAGTGTCTTGCATTTTTGACCTTGTTACATTCAAAATTGGACAAAGTTTCCTTCTTCAACATTGTAGCCCCTTAAGTCCTGGATATCCCTGCAAATTTTCAGGTTAAACGGATTAGTATATCCTGAGTTATAAATGAAATACTCAGACCTATTGTGACCGTCAAATTCTGTTACGTTTTTGGAAAGTTTCTGACCGTGTTTTTTTTCGATTTTGATAGAGTACGATCTGGGTGTCGACTTCTTCATAAGAAATGTAGATCTTGGCCACAGATTTGAAACTCTATAAAGTGCGTCAAAATCCGAGTCCCGTAGCTCTAGTTATGAGCGAAATAAGAATGCATGTCAGAACTGTTTTTATATCCGGACAGTTTACGACTGGAACTTTGGCTTCACATTTGACTAGGTTACAAGCTGTTTGGGCTTGCGACCAAAACACCAAACTTATAGCCCTATATCAGAGCTTTCTAACGCCCTTGGAAATTCATGAATCGGATTTATAAAACCTGAGATATAGCCGAGCAAACATGGCCTGCCCGTGAAAATGACCATTTTCTGGTCAGATCTATTTTGGTCCTGATGACCAATTTTCGTTCCGAATTTGGATTTCTGACCTTCATGAAAGTTGTTCCATTTGGAATGAACCATCTAACTGCCAATTTTCAGCTCTTTTGACCATGTGTAGCATGGAAAACAGTTTGCACTCAAAACTGACCATTTGTGTATTGGCCAGATTTCGTAAGTGATTGTGTTTGGTTCATTTGGGACTGAAGCCTCCAGTTTCAGTTCTGGATGTCTTCATAACAGTTGTTGTTCATCCTTTAAGCTTCGATATGGCATCTCATACGCCTTAATGCGATATTCGTAGCTCAACTTATGAGTAAACTAGAAACGAGAGTTAAATCTGCCGTTTCCGCTAACGGCCGTTTCCGTTTCCGTCCGTCATATTGACGTGCGCGCGTATCGTTTTTGCCGTTTTGCTTGTTTTAGGCATGATAGTAGCCGTTTGCGATATTATGTGACACAATCTTCTATTTCAGACGGTGGTGAGCTGGGCGGAACTGGTGGGGCCCACTACTAGCTGTTCATTTCGATCCGACTTCGTGTTTTTGCTATTTCAGATTCTGAGTAAGTATTCAGGCCAGTTTGGTGTGTTTTCTTTGCTATGTGTTTGAGATGTGTGAAAAGGGTACTTAGGCGAGGGTGTACTTTATCGCACTCGACCTAAACCCTAATTTGAATGTATAATTGTACTTGGCATATGTATATGAACCTTTTGGAACCAAAACCCTTGAGCTTGTGGCTCGGGGCGACTTTCGAGTAAAGTTTGTGAAGTTTGCAAAGTTTGTGAGTTCGTGGGCCCGATCTAAGACCTGTATGGACTATTCGAGCCGGTTAGGGCTTGGTCGAAGTCAGTCCAACTTAGTCTGAGGTCACCAAGTTTGTAGGTTCATGTTATGAACCAATTTTGTGAATCCGGTTCACCGAGAAGGTGACCAAGTTTGTGAACCGAGCTTGCGCCGCAAGTTCAATTTCGTTCGTTCGAGCAAGTTTGTGAGGTGACTGGCCAGTGAGGGTGATAAGGTGCTCGGTGGGTGTACAAGCGGGGTTCTACGGACTATTATTTGCGGTCGACGGAGTGTCGGCAGGAGATCACGCATGGCAAATGAATTGGCTTTGGAGCCACCTGTATCCTTATTATGTGATGTTACTTTTCTGCTTTTGCTTTACTCCTACTGTGTGACTGTTGTTACGTGAAATTTATGCTTTCGCCTTTGTTTACTTACTAAGCTTCTAGCTTACCCCGTTTCCTTTGTTTTCCTTAGCAGGGGACGACGCGGGGAACTTTGGGACTCTGCCATTAGTATAGTTAGGTCTCGTTTGTAATAGTTGGACAGTTAGGATGTTTGTTTTTGTTTTGGTGGTTTGTATAAGGACCCTCCTTAGGGTCTACCTTCTACTGGTTGTTGTTATAGTATATTAGAGAGGTTTGACTTGATGCTTTTGAAGATGTAAATAGAAACTTTGTGGTTGTATATATTATGAATCGTGTTCTTGTGGTTTAATATAGTTTTATTAGCTTTAAGTTTTGAGTCCTGGCGTGAGCTAGGCAGGCGGCCTGCCGATACCCTTTGGTTCGCCCTTGGGAGAAGTGGGGTCGTCACAGTATCTGTGAATCTGGCTGGGTTTTGGAGGAGAAGGGGTTTGCGTTTAGCTGGGCTTTTGTTTAATGTTCATGGCTGATTCTGTTGTGCTTGAATGAACAAACCCAGAAAAATGGTGTAAAGCGTCGGACAAGTCTGTTTTGATGCTTCCTTGATTGCTGCTTCTCCGTTTCTTGCTGTTTGCGTAATGTTTGATATTGAGTTTCAGTGTTAAATGGAGCAAACATCCAGTTTTGTTGTTTGCTTGGAGTGTGATGCCCTGGATCTACATGTTTGCTAATGATTTAAAAATGGATGGAAGGCCTTTTGAATGAACCTGGTTTGCTATTAATCTCGTACTTCAGCTATATTAAAATGGTAATTCGTATGCTTATGTGATTTTGGCTGACAAATAATGAATTGTGACAAAAAAGGGGGTTGTAGAACCCAGCAATAAGAAAGAAAACCTCTCTGTGAATTGCTTATATTGTCTCGGAGCTCTTTGCGCGGAAAGCTGTTAAGATTTTTTGCTGCATTTCTTGTGTTTCCTCGCTTTCTTGGCCCGAATCTTCTCAGTTGATTGATGAGTGAAGATGTGCGTGAGTTAGATTAATGAGCAATGAGTTTCATACATTTTTGTACATATCATTCGCGTGAGTTGGAGCTGCGAACTTGCAGCAGAAAATTACAGCAAGAATGGACTGGTTTACTTTGCTATTGCAGAAGTGTTTTCCCCATTCCCTCATTTTGTTGTCGTGAGTTTTGTTGATTTCCCGTTGTTGAATCTTCAGTAAACGTTGCATTAGAGTTGACATGTTAATGGTTTGAGTCTTGCGGATTTAGTAGACAAGCTTACATGTTCCTTTTGAGTCCATGTTCATGACTGTCTTCCTGCTCATATAGAAGCCGAAACGTTGCAGAAAAGAATCCATGAATGAGTTTAAGTTTGCTAGTTTCATAGCTTTCTTTCGTTTGCATGTCAAAACTCTGTCTCGAATTTTCCTGAGCTACGTGGGTCGCTAAATGGTTTCAGTTGCAGAATGTTGTCTTCGTGGTTGCTGCATTTTATGCTCGATTGTTTTGAGCAAATCTTTTGGGGGTATAGATGATTGTGTTTGAGGTTAACAACATGAATTGGAGGTCATGGCATTGGGGGATTTGGTGGAAGAAATCTGTGGACATATTTGCTTTGTTTCACAAGCATGCTTCGGCTTCTTAAGCAAATTGCAGAAGAGAAATCGTAGCTGGAAAATTGCACAGCTTTGTTATTTGATGCTTGCATGATTTTTTGAATGAATTTCTGGTTTTTAAACACAAAGATTTCATGGTGAAGAGTGAGATGAATGCTTGGTGATCGTGTTGTATTAGTTGCTTGGGTTATCAAAATGTTGGTTGCTTAAGGTAATGAAATGGAAAGGAAGCTACGGTAAAAATTGCAGTAGAAAGAAACCAGCAAAGTTGCAGAAGGTTTCTTCGTAAGCTTTGCATGGAAATTTTCTCAAAATTACACTTTGGCCCCCAAGTCTCCCTTCATTTCACTATGACCCAATCAATTGAATAATCTCCTCAATTTGGTCCTTGGTAGTTTTGATTTTACAACTTCATTGCTTGTTTGTTTCAATTAACTACTATGCTTTCTTTCAATTGCACTTAAGTCATGACTTTAGGGGCTTTACGATCAAGTGAGCTTTGTATTTGCGCATTTCTTTTAATTTTTCTCAATTAAAGTGGTACCTTGACCTTTTTATTGTTTTGAAGCCATTTTTCTTTCATTTGGACACCATTCCAAGGGAGGTATAACTTCTTTTATCTTTTTTGTCTCTCCCCTATGTGATCCAACGTGCTAAGTGAGAATTGCATGTCTACTTTGTTTTCCTTGCTTTTCCTTAATTCCTTTCATTTATTTCAATTACTTTTGCTTTTATTAAAGTCATTCTTTTATTTATTTATGGGGTATGTGTACACCTCTTGGCTTGTAATAGTTAGGGCCTTAATTGCCTTGTGTGATTTGCATGCTTACGTGCTACGTGTTACTTGCTTTCTTAGGGTCTTGCATCTAGATACCATGCTTATGTGTTATGTGCAATATGTGATTTATGTGTTTATTTGCTTTATTAGCCTTTACATGATTTATTTGGTTTATAATGGATGTGTGACGTCACCGTGGCTAGTCCAACGCTGGTCATGGTCTTTCCCCTTGAGCTCTTACAAGTCCAATGCTTGTGAGAGAGCGCTAGAAAAGGGCTAGTCCAATGCTAGACCCAATAGGCTGTCCCCTTTCGTTAGTACATACTCGCATGTTTCACTACATTTCATACAGTTTTTCTTAGTTTTCTAGCATTTGGCATGATCCTCCAATCCTTTCCCTCTCATTTTAGGTTTTTGCATCTTCATGATAGTTATAGGGTACATTTGCTTAAGAGTCCCCTTTCGGTAGGGAAACGAGCGCGTGTGGCTACAAAATAGCCTTAGCACGCTAGTTCTTCCTTCTAATCAAAGGGAAAATAAAAATCATGAAGTTAGAAGTCATTCCCGTACCCGACTTGATGCATTCCTCTAGTTTCATACACTCTCATTTTTATCATATCACTTCCTCACTTTCTTTATCCACATTTTCTCACTACTTATATTTTTCTCACTCCACATGCCATGTTCACATTTCTCTTCTTTCCCTATCACTCATTTATTTTCTACCTCACAAATTGCACCCAATTGCACTTATATGCATTTACTACTATTTATACCATATTTTCATCCACTTGCACATGAAAGACCTTCATTTTCTCAATTGGCACACATGCACTTTTCTTACATTTGCACACATTGCACTTTTCTTACATTTGCACACTTGCACTTACATTTGTATTTCTATCTTATTTTGCATTCCTCTTACATTTTTCACACTTGCACTCATATTTGGGTCTTCATTTGCATTACCCGTGACCTCTATGAGAGTTTTCCTTATTGGCCATCACAACTCATGAGATTGGGACCGAAAAGCCTCATAAGAGACATTTTAGATTTAGGATTGCATTTTTTTCATATCCATTAGTCATATCCAACATGCAACACATACTTTGGGTAGAAAAATTAGGAAAAGAAGGGCTAAGTCACGCAACTAGCTTTGGCTAGGGTAAGGGAGTGCCTTAGGCTTTGCCTTTGCCTTCTCCCTTATCAAACGTGACCCCCGATCCCTTTCTTTGGTTACGTAGACCTAAAAGTTCTTTAAAAAGGGTTTGTTTACTTTTCTTTCTAAAAAATCACTTTTTGGGTGACTTGGTACACCCTAACTCTATAGGAAGTGGCGACTCCATTTTCCATTCAAAAACCCCTTTTGAACTTTGTTTGGCCAAACCGTCGCATTTCACAATCCCACGGCCTTTTATTTTCATTTTCACACACGTTCACATACATATCCCACACACTACTTTCACTACTCAAAAAGTGGGGCGCGACACCGGCGAGGGCTTGGTCGTGCCAATTGATATGCCTTGGGGAAATGTTTTATGGAATCTTGTAGTATGAGAGACTCTCGATTCCGGTTTACTCGAGTAATACCACAGTGCAAGTGTTTGGAGTTCGGGCCCGGTAGGGGGATGTTAGGTGGAAGGAGTGGGAGTGAAGTGAAGTCTACGGTTGGTTACTTTTAAACATTGACGGAGAGTCAATGAGAAGATGATCTGATCAAGAAATGCAAACGAGGGAAAAGGGCTCTTGAGAGCCACCTGTATCCTTTTATCACCACATGTGATGTGTGCCTTTGCTTACTTTTAATGTAATGAATGAAAAGCTTGATGCTTAAATGTACTTGGTTGCTTGATTGATAGTATTCTTACTGGGCAATTAGCTCACCCCGTCCTTTTGTTTTCCTTACAGGAATCTGACTGCTTTTGGAATGACTTTTGATAATTGGTTGCCGAATGAACTAGATGAATATCTCTTTTGTATAGTTTATGAATTGAAACCCTAAATGTGCCATTGGGGCCGTTTTCACTTTTATTTTGGCAACCGTACATGTATTAATTTTGAGTAATTTTCATATGCCATTTTGGCTTGTAAATGCTAAATTTCAAGATGTGAAGGTTTGCTTGATTTTTGGTTGGGTTCTGACGGGTCGGTTACTATTCATGACCGACTCCGGATTTCATTTTTTTTATTTTGGGTTATTTTGCCAGTTTGACTTGTTTACGCGCGTTTGTAAGTTTCGGATCGAAATAGATCGCTCTAACTGCACCGTTAGTCCTGGCGAGAGCTGGGCAGGCGACCCGCCGAACCCTTTGGTTCGCCTTAGGGGGAGGTAGGGCCGTCACAGGAACAAGGCAAAATCTAAGGTTGGAGTTGAAGTTTGTTTTCTCTCTTTCCCTCTCCAAAATTTCGGCCATGCTAGTAAGAAATGAAGCAAAATTGGCCAAGATGAAAGATAAGAAGAAAGAAACTTGTCTTAGTCAAACAACCGTTGGATTGCCGACACTTGTCGCTCAAGATCTTTCTTTGTTTTTGTTTTCTTTTCTTCATTTTCCTTAGTCAATAATGGTGGCTGACTTATGGATTAATTAAGGGCTAATTAGCTCAATTAAAAACAAGAAGATTAAGGTAATAAAGTAATGTTCAAGTGGTGTACTCACTCGATAGCAAACGGTGCACGTCGGTTCAAGCCTATTTTCCTTAACTCGCACGTACTTGTGTTTTTACTTATGGTTCACTCACTTATTATTATCACTTCTAATCGCACATTTTTTCTTGTCTAAAACTCACTCTTTACCACAAAATTTAGTACACATACCTCACCAAGTGATCGCACGGCCAAAATGCACCAGAAATACACCAAAAACCCTAGTATGCACAAAACCCCCTAACTTATGCCCTTCCTTTAGAAAAATCATAACTTAAGTTATAAATATCAAAAATTCATACAACTTGGTCTACATTTCTTGATAGGTGAGTGTTCCATTGCCTGTTAACTGTTTATGTGAAATATCTGAATACTTGATCTGTGACTGGTTGAACTAAACAATTGTTTTGACAAATTTGAGGCGAGCGTGTACTTTATCACACTTGACCTCCTTCGATTTCACTGAGGCTATGTATACTGCTATTATAAGATGTGATTTCTCTATATTTGACTTATGTGAGTTGTTTGGGTGATATCCCATCAACTACTGTGACTATTTGGGTACCCAACCTCATAGGTGAGTCAGTTGTATCGAGCAAGCAAGGGCTTGGTCGAGAAGGCTGATAAACCCTGAGGACTGTTTACTGTTTACTGAATCTGAAATCTGGTATACTCAAGTATTACCTAATTACTGTTTGTGGTGTTCGGGCCCGGTAAGGGGGTTTACTGGTGGATGGAAATTGGAGTAAGTGGTGTTCTATGGACATTATATTCTTTAAACGCAAACGTTGATGGAGAGTCAATGGATTCTTGTTATGATCAAGCTCAAGTGGATTTGGCTTTTGGAAGCCACCCCTATCCTTGAATTGAATTGTGATTTAATTGTTATAGTACAATACGGTGGTTACTTGTTTATATTACGCCGTTAATTGGCTATGTGCTTATATGTTCATTTGGAACCTCATTGAGCTTTAGCTGTGACGACCCCACCTCCCCCTAAGGCGTACCAAAGGGTTTGGCGGACCGCCTGCCCAGCTCTCGCCAGGACTCACTCACTCGTATCACGTGCATACATCCATAGATAATAAATAACATCGCAATTCAAGTTTATAATTTATATTGATGCACAATCAAGATACAAAATCTCAAAATACCCAAACTGGTTCAAAGTGTATACAATCCAGATACAAAACATTCTATTCGAGTAATAGTGCGAGTACAAGTTAAATTCAAAACAACTAGACTACGCTAGTCTTTACACATCTCACGCCTCGCTCGTACCCCTGTAAGGAAAACAAAACTAATGGAGTAAGCCAAAGCTCAGTGAAGTTCCAAATATCAAATTGGCCATCAAACAAAGTAATAACAGTGAAATAGTGAAATAGCGAGCAAACAAGTCCAATCAAAGAGATAGTACTTCAGGTAATCAAGAATATATGGATCATATTCACATATAAGGATACAGTGGCTCATATCTCGGCTCCATCCCAGCTTGATCGATTGGTAGTTGACACTCCGTCAACTTTCAAGTAATAACTAGTCCAACAAGAAAACCCCACTTCACGCCAGTCTCCGTCCACCGATCAACCCCCTTATCCGGGCCCGCACGCCACACGAAACACGGGTGGTAATACTCGAGTATACCGATTAGCCGAGGAGATAACACTCCACTCGACATTACTAGTTACCCAGGATTTGTTATCTAATCGACTAGGCCATTGCCGGCTCGACTCGATTAACTAGCCACAGGGTTTCTGGAATTCCAGGCAAGATATAATTCATACACATGTAAAGCAAGTCAATTGAAATTGATGAACAAGTACAAGTCTCATTAGGGCAAGTGCGATAAAGTACACCTTTGCCCTGTCAAATCACTTATATATCATGTAATCACATTTGTCAAAGAGAAATCACAAATATCAAGTTCAATCAGATATTTGGAAGCACTCACCAAAGTAGTGCTTTTAGTGTTCTTGTCTGGGTGGTACTATGGGTTTGGAGTCCAAATCTGCGATAAAACTTGATTTAAGAACTTTGAAAATCAACTAAGGTTCGAAACTTAGACGTTTCGTTCAATAAGAATCAAGAAATTGAAATTCACTTGGAGAATAGTCGTGAAACGGTTGCTCGCTTTTCAAACTGAAAATTTTGTTAGATGTATACTTGGAAATAACTTTTGAGTCGAAAGTGCAAGGAAAACGGATTTATAGTGATTATTATCGCTTTTCCTAAGGGTACAAGTTCGGCTAGGTTCTAACGTATAACCCTCGATAACCAAAGTAGCAAAAGTTCTAGATGGTTCAAGTGATATTCATTTATCAACTTTACCCAAGTCGCAAGTGTATTTCTCTTGTCCTCGAGCGTAAATTTGGGCAGCATGCCCTTTGTATTTTCCTATTTCCAGCCATTTATGGCTTCATTATTTTCCTCATTCAAACCCAAAGGTACACACACCACAATCTAATTTCAATAGCCATTCAATAGGCTCAAGACAATACAAGGACAAAAATCAAACTAATAACAAGTGCGGAAATGAAATTTAACAAGAGACAGATTTGACGGGTTTTTGCGGAATGGACACATCCGAGGCTACGCTTATCGGATTGAGGTAAAACTTATACCGTTTCGAAGCTAAGACAAAGGCCTACAACTTTAATGAAGACCACTTAGTCCAAATTCCAGTGTAACCTAGTCAAATTCCCAATTCTCAGAACCAAATTCCAACTAATCGGCTAGTTAACCGTACTACCTTTAAATGGCCATATCTTAGGTTACCAAAGTCCATTTAAGGTGTTCTTTGAGGCGTCAAAAATTTAAGACAGAGTAATAAAACTTTCATGTTTTGGAAAATGGCTAAATCAGCACGGATCATAGTGAATAGACACGGTCAACTAGATGAACTGTCTAAAACGGATCACTGGAAACATCCCAGGGCAGCGAGGGTATTTTGGTCTTTTCACAGGCTACATTGCTCCGATTGGGCTGAAATTTTGTAGAAAACCATAAAACATCATTCTGTACAACTTGCATGTTTTATGCCAAGCCTAATTCGGCCTCTAACATAGTGCACTAAAACCGGACAGAACTGAAGCATACAATTCCAGAAATCTGAAAATTTTCATTTTCAAAGGAAACTTTCTTCATTTCTTGCCTCAATCACCACCACAACCTCTTATATAAACTTAGATACAACATATACTATCCATAGAGCAAGTATAGGCAGAAATTCCTTCAAACCCTAACTCATATAACTCAAGAAAACATACCCTATATCTACCCAAATCATTATAATAACTATCATCCACCACAAATTTAAGGTGCTATGCCAAATTAAACAAGATCAAGAGTAAGAAATGGGGAAATCAGCATTATTACCTTGCTAAAGTGACTACGAAGAGAAACCCTAACTTTTCCTTCCAAAATTTCACCAACACACCACTAACTAAACACTCAAGGAAGGTTTTAATCGGTTTAGTTTCTTGTTTCCTCACTTAATACACTCAAACTCAAGATGGAATGGTGCAGCTCTCCCTTGGTTTTTCTCTCCCTCTCTCTCAGCCAAAGCAGCAGAAAAATGAAGAAGAAAGGCAGCTCCAAGGTGATAAGAAGGCAAGACAATTGGTCTTGGTCAAGGCCTTTAGTTGGCCAACAAGTGTCACTCCAATTTCCACATATTTTTTTGTTTCTTCTCCTTGCAATTTTGGTCAACATTTTCGTCCAAAGCAAGCTGGAAATGAGGGGATATTTTGCTCAAATTTTAATGAGCTTGTATGGTAAGAAAGTGGTGATCAAGTGGTGTGTTCAATCGGTAGTGCACGGTACACGTCGGTTCGCACCGTTTTTCCTTAAATCACACGTACTAGGGTTTTTACTTCCTATTCACTAACTTTTTATCATTGCTTCTAATCACATATTATTTCTCACCTAAAAGTCACTTTTAAACACCAAATTTGATCCTTACTCCATACCGGATAATTACACTACGGATACACGAAAAATCCTATTTCACTTCGAATTGAAATCGGAAAGGAAAACCCTAATTTCCTATGATCATTGGCACTTTTCTAGGGTGATTGAGTAGTAGGATAGTGTAGAATAATAATTGCCAAATAATTTTCAAATAAAAGGGAATTTTCAAGAAATATATAAGGAATTTACAAGTCCTCACACTCTCTCCCCCTTAAGAGAATTTCGACCTCGAAATTCATCACCTTTCGTCGTGAACAGTCGGGATATTTCTCTTGCATGTCCTTTTCTAGTTCCCAAGTTGCTTCTTCCACTTCATGATGCTTCCATAGAACCTTTACTAATGGAATCTGCTTGTTTCCTCAGGTCCTTCACCTTCCGATCCAATATTTGAATGGGTCGTTCTTCATAGGTTAAGGACTCGTAGAGTTCAACATCTTCTGGTGACAAAATGTGAGTCGGATCCGGATGGTATTTCTTAAGTAAAGAAACATGGAAAACGTCATGGATCTGAGACAAACTAGCTGGTAACTCAAGTCGATAAGCCACCTTTCCTATTCGCTGGAGTATATTGAAAGGTCCTATGTATCGTGGTTGCAACTTTTTCCCTTTTCCTGCTCTAATCTTTCCTTTCAACGGGGTAATTCGAAGAAACACCTTATCTCCTATCTCGAACTCCAAATCCTTCCTCCGATGATCGGCATAACTTTTCTATCGGCTTTGGGCTGTTTGAAGTCTTTGGCGGATCATCTTTACCCGTTCGTAGGCTTCCTCAACCCATGGTATTGTAGCCGGATCTATAATCTTTCTCTCTCCTACTTCATCCCAATGGATTGGAGATCGACACTTTCGTCCATACAAGGCTTCATATGGGGCCATTTGAATAGAGGAATGATAACTATTGTTATAAGCAAATTCAACCAAGGTTAAGTATCGGCTCCAACTTCCTCCAAAGTCTACAATACAGGCTCTCAGCATATCCTCAAGAGTTTGAATGGTTCTCTCAGATTGTCCATCAGTTTACGGGTGATATGCTGTACTATAATTCAACTTAGTTCCTAGAGCCTCTTGCAATTTCTGCCAAAATCGGGATACAAACCTAGGGTCTCTATCGGATACAATGCTTACTGGTACCCCGTGTAGTCTTACCACTTCATCCATATAAAGTTTGGCAAGTTTCTCCAAAGAATATTTCATATTTACTGGCAGGAAATGTGCGGTCTTAGTTAATCGATCCACTATTACCCAAATCGCATCATGCCCCTTTTGTGTTCGTGGCAACCCTGATACAAAATTCATTGTTACGTGCTCCCATTTCCATTCAAGGATCTCTAAAGGCTGTAACAGACCTGACGGTTTTTGATGCTCAGCTTTCACTTGTTGGCACATAAGACACCTTTGTACAATTTGGGCAATCTCCGTCTTCATATTCTCCCACCAATACAGACTTTTGAGATCTTGGTACATCTTATTATTCCCTGGGTGCACCGTATACCTAGAGCAGTGAGATTCCTCCAAAATCTCCCTCTTTAACTCCTCATCCCTAGGTACAACGACACGATTTCGGAACTTTAAGATTCCATCAGGCCCTAGGTTAAAGTTAGGCAACTCCCCTTTCTTCACTTTTTCTACCCACTTTTGCACCATTGAGTCCTTCACTTGGCCCTCTTTGATCCGATCTAATAGTGTCGACTTCACCTCAATATTTCCAAAAATCACCTTCTTTGGTTCCAAACGAGGTTTCCATTCACATACATCTTCTAACAAGCTCCACTCTCTCACCATGGAACTTGCTAGTTGAGCCTTTCGACTTAAAGCATCTGCTACAACGTTGGCCTTTCCGGGATGATAGTTAATCGTGCAATCATAATCTTCTAAGAACTCCACCCACCGACGTTGTCTTAGATTTAGCTCCTTCTGATAAAACAGATACTTAAGGCTCTTGTGATCCATATATACCTCGAAAGTCACACCGTATAGATAATGTCGCCATTTTTTCAAGGCAAACACAACAGCTGCAAGCTCCAAGTCATGGGTTGGATAGTTCTGCTCATGAGGTTTTAACTTTCGAGACGCATAGGCAATCACATTCCTATGTTGCATCAACACGCACCCTAGCCCCTTTTTTGAAGCATCGGTATAAACCGTGTAACTATCGTTCCCATTGGGCAAAGCTAAAACTGGAGCCATAGTCAATTGCTTCTTAAGCTCTTGGAAACTACCCTCACACTTAACATCCCAGATGTACTTTCCTTGTTTCTTTGTCGAGTTAGTTAAGGGTCCCGCAATTCTCGAGAAATTCTTTATAAATCGGCGGTAGTACCCTGCTAAACCCAGAAAACTTCGCACCTCTGTGGGATTCTCTGGTCGCTTCCATTTGGCTACAGCTTCCACTTTCGCCGGGTCTACAGCAAGCCCATCTTTTGAAATTATATGACCTAGGAACGCCACTTTTTCCAACCAAAATTCACACTTGCTGAACTTAGCGAACAATTGGTGCTCTCTTAGGGTTTGCAGCACTATTCGCAAGTGTTGTTCATGCTCTTCCCTTGACTTCGAATATACTAGGATATCATCAATAAACACCACTACAAACCTATCCAAGTAAGGTTTAAACACTCGATGCATTAAATCCATGAACGCTGCTGGGGCATTGGTTAAGCCAAAAGGCATTACCGCAAACTCAAAATGCCCATATCGAGTGTTAAACGCCGTTTTTGGCACATCCTCCTTTCTGATTCTCAACTGATAGTACCCTTGTCGCAGATCCAATTTAGAAAATACCACCACCCCTTGTAACTGATCAAACAATTCATCGATGTGGGGTAGAGGATATTTATTCTTAACAGTTGCTGCATTTAGCCCTCGATAATCAATGCATAACCTTAAACTCCCGTCTTTCTTTTTAACAAATAGCACTGGAGCTCACCATGGTGACTCGCTCTCATGTATGAACCCCCGTTCTAGCAAGTCCTGCAATTGTACCTTTAACTCCTTAAGCTCAGTAGGTGCCATTCGATAAGGGGTTTTAGAGATGGGAGTAGTTCCGGGTACTAGATCAACCTTAAATTCAATCTCCCTTTCAGGTGGCAATGACCCCAATTCCTCCGAAAATATGTCTGGTTATTCTCGGATTACCGGCATGTCCTCCAATTTAACCTTCTCTCCCGGAGTGTTAATTAGAAAAGCTAGATAACCGTGCGCCCCACGACTAAGCAATTTCCTAGCCCTTATTCCCGAAATGAGCGCAGATGAGGCTAACATACCCCTCACGTCTAACTTCAAAATTGCCTCACCTGGTATGCAAAATTCTACCACTTTCATCCTACAATCTACCTGAGCATGGTAATGAGCTAGCCAATCCATACCTAGAATGACATCGTACCCCTTAATGGCTAGACTAATGAGGTCGACTACTAATTTCCGTTCGCCAACCCAAATATCACAATTTCTGTACACCTCATTTGCAAGTAAAATTTGATTACCCGTAGGTGCTCTTACTTCTAAGTCATAAGGTAGACTTTCAACTTTCATGTCAATTCCAAGTATAAATGTAGGGTTAACGAAAGAATGAGTGGCACAGGGATCTATCAAAATTTTGGCTAACCGGTGAAAAACAGGAATCGTACCTTCCACTACCTCAGTTGGTTCAGGCACGGATTGTTGGTCCAGCGAATACACTCTGGCCGGTACCCTCGACCTAGTCCCTCCGACATGGTTCGGTTTTGGGTTTGACCTGGCAATCGACTGAGTATCACCGATCAACGGGCAGTTAACTATTTGGTGCTCCGTACTTCCACATCTTAGGCACTTCCGAGCCTTTCTCCAACATCATCTGTATTGTTCGATTTTCCACAATATCCGCACGTTACTCTGGGAGTGGAGGCCTGGCCTCCCTACGGAATGCCTCTACCTTGTCCCCTAGCACTTTGGCCTCCCCTTTGGGCACCTTCTCTATGAGCACCTCCCCTAGATGCACTCGAAAACCGTCCACCTCCAGCCCCACGACCGGATTTAGCAGGTGGCGTGTTCCGATCACTTCGTACTGACCCTTGGGCTCCACTAGGTACCCCTTTTCGTTTAGCATGGAAATTTCTCACTTGTGCCCTGGCAGTCTCTATCCGTTGGGCATTTTCCAACACCTCCGTAAACGTATTAATTTGGACTGCCGCCAAGGCCTCCTGTATCTCCACATTGAGCCCTTGCACGAATCTCCGTACTCTTCTTTGCTCCGTAGCTATCAGTTCAGGAGCAAATTTGGACAACTTTGTAAACTGAGTCTCATACTCAGCTACACTCAACATTCCCTGACGGAGTTTAATGAAATCGTCCTCTCTCTTCTCCTGCACGATAGGCGGAAGGTATTTCTCTTTAAATTCCCGCACAAAGTTTAACCAGCTCCATGCAATTCCTTCTCTCTCCCACTTGGCCCTGATTACATTCCACCAGGCCCTGGCTGGACCATCAAACTGGAAAACAGCGAATTGAACTTTCCTATCCTCCGTATAGTTTAAAGCGGCAGAGATGTTAATCATGGCCTCTAGCCATTTCTCTGCTCCTTCCGGGTCTGGTCCTTCCAAGAACTTAGGTGGAGAGAACTTCTGGAATCTCTCTAAGGCCCTATTTTACCCCATATCGGGGTCCCTAGGTTGATTTACAGGGGCTTGACCCTGTTGTTCCACTAGACGGGCTAAAATATTAGTCATTTGTTGGATTGCGGTTGCCACTTGATCTCCCCCAACAGCCTGGGGTTCAGGTTGTCGCTCAATCGTTGCCTCTCTCTCTTCTCTCGATTCTTGCCCCGGCTCCTGTGCTCGTCTACCCCCACGGCCTTGACTAGGACCGCGTCCTCGGTTAGTTCCCCTGACTTGACTTCTTCTACCCTCCATGTTTTGGATTTAACCAACTATGGACATATAAACAAAGTAAGGTATGGCTCGTATCGCACGTTGCAAAAGAATAAATAGAGGCAATAAAACACATAATAAACAAGTACTTTATATACATAGCAAACAAGTCACGTATACATGCCAACCTAGGCAAGTCAAAGGCTATACTAGCCAAGGAACATAGAACAAAAGAAACCCTATATACATCCACCGTGACACGTCAAAGTCAAAAACAAAAGAAAACGTGTCGTCCAACTATGTTCCTAACTACCCTACAAAAATCTCCTCAATCCCCGATCCTAACAAGTCGTCTGGCTAGACGCCGACCCAACAGACTTTAAGAATGCACTCGGCTCCTCCTCCGGGTCCTCCTCAGGATCCTCCTCCGGGTCCTCCTCAGGATCCTCCTCCGGATCCTCCTCAGGAGTACCAGGAACGTCAGGAACTACAGGCGCTTGACCCTCCTCGGCCAAGTCCTGTATCACATCATCCACCAGTGCCTCGCACTCAGTCAGGATGTGGCCGGTCCGGTCTCTGATATCCCCAACTACTCGCATAAGGCGTCCAGTCGCCGCCTGAGCCTGCTTGCGGAAAGCATCAGTCCGCTGCTGCTCCACCAGAATCGAGGCCTCCAGCTCTCGGATCCTAGCTCCCTGGTCTCGGAGAGTAGTCTGGAGACGCTTTATCTCTGAATAGCACCTACGATTGGTGCTACCCAATCGTCTCCGCTCGTCGTCCACCGCGAGTACTACTCGATCAGGGAAGGAGTAGGTCTTCCAGCAGTCGCAGCGTCGGATCTTACGCGCTGGAGACCACCGCTGGACTGGCCCGCCGGGGCTCTCCTGATACGTTATCACGCGACAGACGGGCCCCTCCAGATGTGGCTCGTCAATAGGAGCGTCAGTAGGTACGGGCTGAGACGGCCCAGCACTCCCAGATGCATCAGTACCCACCATCACCTAGGTTTGTAAATAACATTGCAAGGTAAGTATAGGAGACGTAGAAAACAAGGCTAAAGGCTAAACTCAAGAATAAAACCCTAGCCTATCGTGTCAAGCACTCAATCTATCCAGATCAATTCACAACCTAGGCTCTGATACCACCTGTGACGACCCCACCTCCCCCTAGGCTTGCCCAACTCTCGCCAGGACTCACTCACTCGTATAACGTGCATACTTCCATAGACAATAAATAACATCACAATTCAAGCTTATAATTTACATTGATGTAAAATCGAGGTACAAAGTGTAAGTCCCAAAGACAACCAAGAGGGGGGTGAATTGGGTTGTTCAAAATCTAATCAGATTTAGGCAATTTTTGCTAAATGAAAATTTCCTTCTTTTCTAGTAATGATCAATCAAGTGGATTAGAAGACAAGAGCAATATTGATCAGAAACACAAGTATAAACAAGCAATGAGAATTTTTATTAAACAGAAAAGTAAATTGGGGAATCAAACCAAGTGTCTACCAAGCTATCCTCAAACTTGAAGACCACACACTAGGAAGAGCAACTTCTCTTTGATGGAAGACGATCAACTAGATGTACAATGGAGGGAGCACTTCCTCCTTGCCCTAAGCCTCACTTAGTCAAGCTAAGAAGTTTTACAATCACTTAGAAAACCCTCAACAAAGCTACACTAAAGATCCTTTCAATCACAAAAGAAATGCT
>NC_040042.1:20020590-20244918 GCF_003713205.1 Coffea eugenioides | reverse complement strand
TGCCACTAGCCGTTGGGTCAGTCCCACTAGTGCGCATTTCATTTTACATAGCCACTAGCCGTGGGTCAGTCCCACTAGTGAGCATTTCATTTACTTAGCCACTAGCCGTGGGTCAGTCCCACTAGTGAGCATTTTATTTTACACTGCCACTAGCCGTTGGGTCAGTCCCACTAGTGCGCATTTATTTTGCATAGCCACTAGCCGTGGGTCAGTCCCACTAGTGAGCATTTCATTTACTTATCACAGCCAGTTGGGTCCGTGGGTCCCACTAGTGAGCATTTCGTTTATTCCGCCACTAGGCTGTGGGTCAGTCCCACTAGTGAGCATTTTATTTTGCATCGCCACTAGCCGTGGGTCAGTCCCACTAGTGAGCATTTTGTTTTGCTCGCCACTAGCCGTGGGTCAGTCCCACTAGTGAGCATTTCATTTGCATGGCCGCTGAACATGGGTTAGTCCCACCAGTGTGCATTTCCTCTTTATTGCCGCTAAACATGGGTCAGTCCCACTAGCGTGCATTTTATTTCCTTTGCCACTAAACATGGGTCAGTCCCACTAGTGTGCACACCTTGATTTTAAATTTTATTCGGGTCAGTCCCATGATTTTAAACTTTATTCGGGTCAGTCCCGCTTTTAAATTTTCTGTTCGAGTCAGTCTCGTTTTAAATTTCTGTTCGGGTCAGTCCCGTTTAAATTCCTGTTCGTTGGAATCATTTTGCGGCCGAATAACACAGGTAAGTATTTGATGTCTACTTCTTTGTCTCAAGTTTTTCCAAAACTCAGACAAAGAGGGGCAAACTGTAGACACCAAATTTTTAGTGTAATTTCATTTACTATTTATTTTTTTTAGTTTTTATTTGTCGTGTTAGGTTTATTCACTTTTAAGTTTTTTAGTTTTTTATTTTTTAAGTTTTAGCATAGAATTTCTCGAAAAAAAAAAAAGAAAAAGCATTCAAAAATTATGCTTTAGTTGTTTTGATTTAAATTCAATGTTTTCTTGAAAAAAAAAATGATGAAAAATGAAAAATGAAAAAAGAAAGGGAAAAAGAAAAAAAAATTGAAAATGAAAATCATTAATCAAACATGAATTGCTGTTAGGCATTTTATTTCTATCCTTTATTCCGAGTTTTCTTCTTATTATCTGATTTTTATTTAAAATATTATTTTTTGTATTATTACTGTTAAAAATAAAAAAAAAAAGAGCCGCACATTGCAGCGGCCTGAATATCATTTTCAAGGAGAAAATATGGCTGAGGGATCGGATGGCTGGGGTTAATGTAGAGACAAAACCTTCATCCTCACCTTTGAGGTGAGGGTTTAGGGGATATAGGTCCCATATAAAAGTAAGGAGAAACGGCAAGAAAGGGGGGCTCTTGATGACGGCTAGAGAAAAACAGCGGCTGGAGGTTTTTGGGAGTGAGGCTGAGAATCTAGTTGGACGGACTGGAGGGGAGAAAAGCTGAGCAAAGAGGGTATCGGGGCTGAGGATGTGACGACCCCACTTCTCCCAAGGGCGAACCCAAGGGTATCGGCGGGCCGCCTGCCTAGCTCGCGCCATGACTCAAAACTTAAAGCTAATAAAACTATATTAAACCACAAGAACACGATTCATAATATATACAACCACAAAATTTCTATTTACATCTTCAAAAGCATCAAGTCAAACCTCTCTAATATACTATAACAACAACCAGTAGAAGGTAGACCCTAAGGAGGGTCCTTATACAAACCACCAAAACAAAAACAAACATCCTAACTGTCCAACTATTACAAACGAGACCTAACTATACTAACGGCAGAGTCCCAAAGTTCCCCGCGTCGTCCCCTGCTAAGGAAAACAAAGGAAACGGGGTAAGCTAGAAGCTTAGTAAGTAAACAGGGTAAAAACGTAAATTTCACGTAACCACATTTACACAGTAGGAGTAAAGCAAAAGTAGAAAAGTAACATCACATAATAAGGATACAGGTGGCTCCAAAGCCAATTCATGTGCCATGTATGATCTCCTGCCGACACTCGTCGACCTCAACTAATGGTCCGTAGAACTTCACTTGTACACCCACCGACACCTTATCACCCTCACTGGCCAGTCACCTCACAAACTTGCCCGGGCGAACGAAATCACAAACTTGAGCTTGAGTCACAAGCTCGGGTCACAAACTTGGTCCACAGTCTCGGTGAACCGGATTCACAAACTTGGTGACCTCAGACTAAGTTGGACTGACTTCGACCAAGCCCTAACCGGCTCGAATAGTCCATCTAGGTCATGAGATCGGGCCCCAAACTCACAAACGTCACAAAATTATTCAAAAGTCACCCCGAGCCACAACTTTTATGTTTTAAGAAAAGGCCAATTCGGCCTCTATCTAGGACCAAAAATTTCGGACAGAATGAAGAACCAAGAACCCTAATTTTCCAGATTTTCTTCCAAACCAAAAATTGCTTGCAATTATCAATCATTTACACCTACTAGAGTTATTACACATCATTTCCAATCATCATAGATAGTCACACCATCATGATCATAGTAAACCAGAAAATTCACCAATAAATTAAAAACTTCATCAATTCATCCAAAAACAAGAAATAAACCACAAAAGTCATCACTTGAACTATCACTAGGCATCAATTAAGCTTCATTAGATAAAGGAGAAGGTTCATTCACTACTCACCTAGTAAAACAAGAGAGAGAGAGTTGCTTGACACCTTAGCTTCTCCAAACACTTCACCAAACTACTAACTAACACCAAATGAAGAGATTTTATGGAGTAGAACCAAGTTTATGTGATTGTTTTGGAAGATTTGAGCTAGATGGAAGCTAGAAATGGGAAGAGTTTTCTTTCTTCTTTGCTCAAGAGAGAGCCGGCCATGGAGGAGAAGAAAAGAGTGAATTTTTGTAATTTTTTTGTGAGATATTTAACTAAATGGTAAAAAAGTCAAAAAGGTCAATAATTGTCTAACAAGTCCAACCAATGAGATAGTGACACTTGTCACTCCATTTAAAGCATCTCTATCCTTTTATTCTCTCTCTCAACAATCACATCACAACCTCTACTTATCTCTTAACACCCGATAAATTTTACACAGTATCCGAAACTTAACCTTATTGGCCGAATTTTTCCGAACTTTTCGCACTAGTGGGTCCCACGTCCGATATACGTTCTTAATTTCTCAAAACCTAACCGATACTTGAAAACTCATCTAAAACCTATATTTACTCATAAAAATTATCTGGGGAAATTCCAATAAAGAAAAAAATGTAGAAAAGGCGGGCGATAAAAAACCCAAAACCACCCCACCGATTAACGAATAACCCTCATATCAGCTTACGAACGGACTGGGGCCTCACAATCTCCCCCACTTAGGACAATTTCGTCCTCGAAATTCAATCCTTGGTCAAAGCGTACCTTCGAAATCCGCCGAAGGTTGACCCATTGCATAGACTCTAGCGACTTGGTCTGGCTCTCGTTCATGTTCCATTTCAGGGCTTCGTCCTCGCCCTCTACCTCTACCTCGAGTACCGGAGGCCATTTAAATGCCAAAAGTCTATGGATCCAAGCATAACGTGTGCTTAGTATTCAAACTAGAAACAAAACAAAAACACAAAACAGATACACGAAAGGCACGCAAAGGATAGGTACAAAAGATAATACTCGCATATAGACATTTACTTACAAAGTCACACCAAAAGATATGCAAATTACCCGACCTCCAGTCGGGTCAAAACCCAATATACACACGAGCACTCCGGCTCCAAAAATCTAGTCAACCAACCAGATAACAAAAGAAATTAGCCAGGCCAGTTCTAACAAAAGTAATCTGCCAGCTAATCAAAATACGAAAGCGACCCTAAACGCCTCCCCTAGGGCCCCGGTTCCCTACGGAACCTAAAGTACCTATCTCACCTATCTGCTCTGGCCCGGTAGCTCGTGGGGGTGCCTCCGCGGCCATATCTAGTAAGACCCCACAATCAAACGTGATACTCCGGGCCCTCTCCCTGAGCTGCCTCTTCATAGCGAAGAGGTGCTGGTGTGTGTCTCGGAGATCCCGCTCCAGGTCTCTAACGCGCAACGCCTGCCAGCGGCTAAACTCTCTAGCCTCCTCCAGCTGCGCCCGCAAAGTCTCGACCGTCTGGTCTAGGTGATAACGCTCGTCATCCAACGCTAAGACAACCTCGTCAGGATAGCTATAGGTATACCAGCACGCACAGGGTCGGCGCGACACCTGGCCGAAGGGAGAATACAAAGTATAGGGCTCCCCAAGCCTCCTCCGATAGCGGATCGCCCGCTTACGCAGAATCCGGTCATCCGGGCCCCTCCCACTCGGAGGTCTCGGTCCCGGTCCCACGCCGCTAGAACTGCCCAGATCCATACCTACAAACATTAATTAGTTGACCGACATTTCAGCTTAAAATATATCATTCAACTTAAAGAGAATCACGTAATCCTAATGAACCTATCACGTATGTCCCACAATTGCCCAAGTCCTCTAACCTAGGCGCTCTGATTCCAACTGTGACAGTTCTCAGGGTCACATCACAAGGTACCTATCAGCTTGCCACCCGCACGCGGGCATCCCCTACGGAGAGTTTCGCTTCGTGACTCTTCACGAACGAGAGGCTCGGAGCTTTTCCAGTAAAAGGACGTAGAGTCCCAACCGTCGGCATATGGCTCTGATACCAACTGTGACGACGGGCCAAGGGCGAACCCAAGGGTATCGGCGGGCCGCCTGCCTAGCTCGCGCCAGGACTCAAAACTTAAACTAATAAAACTATATTAAACCAAAAGAACACGATTCATAATATATACAACCACAAAATTTCTATTTACATCTTCAAAAGCATCAAGTCAAACCTCTCTAATATACTATAACAACAACCAGTAGAAGGTAGACCCTAAGGAGGGTCCTTATACAAACCACCAAAACAAAAACAAACATCCTAACTGTCCAACTATTACAAACGAGACCTAACTATACTAACGGCAGAGTCCCAAAGTTCCCCGCGTCGTCCCCTGCTAAGGAAAACAAAGGAAACGGGGTAAGCTAGAAGCTTAGTAAGTAAACAGGGTAAAACGTAAATTTCACGTAACCACATTTACACAGTAGGAGTAAAGCAAAAGCAGAAAAGTAACATCACATAATAAGGATACAGGTGGCTCCAAAGCCAATTCATGTGCCATGTATGATCTCCTGCCGACACTCCGTCGACCTCAACTAATGGTCCGTAGAACTTCACTTGTACACCCACCGACACCTTATCACCCTCACTGGCCAGTCACCTCACAAACTTGCCCGGGCGAACGAAATCACAAACTTGAGCTTGAGTCACAAGCTCGGGTCACAAACTTGGTCCACAGTCTCGGTGAACCGGATTCACAAACTTGGTGACCTCAGACTAAGTTGGACTGATTTCGACCAAGCCCTAACCGGCTCGAATAGTCCATCTAGGTCATGAGATCGGGCCCCAAACTCACAAACGTCACAAAATTATTCAAAAGTCACCCCGAGCCACAAGCTCAAGGGGTTTAGTTCCAAAATGATTCATATACATATGTCATGTACAATTATGTACGCAAATTAGGGTTTAGGTCGAGTGCGATAAAGTACACCCTCGCCTAAGTACCCATTTCACACAAATCGAAACACATAAGCAACTAACACGTAAGAGCGGCCTGAATACTTACTCAAAATACCAAAAGTAGTACTAAAGAAAATCGCTTCGCGTGTTCGCTAGTAGTGGGCCCCACCGGCTCCGCCTAGCTCACCACTGTCTGAAATAGAAGATTTTATCACATTATATCACTAACGGCTACAAACAGATCCAAAACAAGCAAAACGGCAAAAATCGGCACACGTACGTGCGGAATCGGCAAAAGGGCACACGCACTCGCGCGGAACGGCAAACGGAAACGGCCAAATCGGCCATCTCAAACCGTCTTGATCAAAAGTTAGGCTAGACATATCAGATCAAGGTGAGCGAGACACCGTTTCGAAGCTATGAGGAAGGCCTACAATTCTCATGAAGACACTTTAAACTAGATCCGACTCAAAACAAGTCGAAATCACGGAAAACGGTACCAGAAGTTCGTATTTTGAATGACAGACAGGGTCTGGTTACTAGACCATAACTTCTAGCTCACAAGTCCAAATCAGGAAATTCCAAAGGAATTAGAAAGCTGAGACATAAGGCTAAAACTTTGATGTTTTGGCCAAGACCTGAATCCACTCAGAACAGAACGAAAATTGAGTGCCAAAGTACCCGTCAGAACTGTCCAGATACAAGGCAGTTCTGACGATCAATCTTGTTTTGGTCATAACGGAAGTTACGGAACTCGGATTTTAACGCACTTTATACCGTTTCGAAGCTGAGACCAAGATCTACATTTCTTATGAAGGGGTTGACACCCAGATCGTACGGAATCAAAACGAAAATCCCACGGTCAGAAGCTGAAATTCCAAACGTACCCAAACTAATGTCTAAAAACAGGCCTGAGTGTTCTGTCTATAACTCATAATACACTACTCCGTTTGACCTGAAACTTTACAGAAAGATTTATAACTTAAGGGGCTACAATGTTGAAGAAGGCCACTCAGTCCAAATCCCAGCACAACTAAGTCAAATATGCCAAATAACAAACCAGAACCGTGATTGCAGGTTTACAAATTACACTATGCTGTAATCAGTACAACTCAGTCTAAACAGGTCCAAATACAGAAATTCTAAAGGCATATGGTAGCTAAGACATTAACCTACATTTCATCAGAAGACCTCAACACCCAAATCCAAAACAATTCCAGTCAAAACAATCCATTTCAGACGCAGTTCTAACATCCTGATGAACCCAGAACAGCAACAGTAAAATCGACATTTCTCACTCTACACTAATCCAAATGACCTGAAATTTTACAAGAACCTCAAAAACATCAATACCTACAACTTTCATGTTTTAAGAAAAGGCCAATTCGGCCTCTATCTAGGACCAAAAATTTCGGACAGAATGAAGAACCAAGAACCCTAATTTTCCAGATTTTCTTCCAAACCAAAAATTGCTTGCAATTATCAATCATTTACACCTACTAGAGTTATTACACATCATTTCCAATCATCATAGATAGTCACACCATCATGATCATAGTAAACCAGAAAATTCACCAATAAATTAAAAACTTCATCAATTCATCCAAAAACAAGAAATAAACCACAAAAGTCATCACTTGAACTATCACTAGGCATCAATTAAGCTTCATTAGATGAAGGAGAAGGTTCATTCACTACTCACCTAGTAAAACAAGAGAGAGAGAGTTGCTTGACACCTTAGCTTCTCCAAACACTTCACCAAACTACTAACTAACACCAAATGAAGAGATTTTATGGAGTAGAACCAAGTTTATGTGATTGTTTTGGAAGATTTGAGCTAGATGGAAGCTAGAAATGGGAAGAGTTTTCTTTCTTCTTTGCTCAAGAGAGAGCCGGCCATGGAGGAGAAGAAAAAAGTGAATTTTTGTAATTTTTTTGTGAGATATTTAAGTAAATGGTAAAAAAGTCAAAAAGGTCAATAATTGTCTAACAAGTCCAACCAATGAGATAGTGACACTTGTCACTCCATTTAAAGCATCTCTATCCTTATTCTCTCTCTCAACAATCACATCACAACCTCTACTTATCTCTTAACACCCGATAAATTTTGCACAGTATCCGAAACTTAACCTTATTGGCCGAATTTTTCCGAACTTTTCGCACTAGTGGGTCCCACGTCCGATATAGGTTCTTAATTTCTCAAAACCTAACCGATACTTGAAAACTCATCTAAAACCTATATTTACTCAGAAAAATTAACTGGGGAAATTCCAATAAAGAAAAAAATGTAGAAAAGACGGGCGATAAAAAACCCGAAACCACCCCACCGATTAACGAATAACCCTCATATCAGCTTACGAACGGACTGGGGCCTCACAGAGGAAAAACATAAAAAGAAGAAAGCTTTGGGCTAGATTTGTTTGGGAGGAAACCAGAAAAGAAACGAATCAAAATGGGAGATTTGGTGTGACGGCTGGAGAGAATAGAAGAGGGCGGCTAGGGCTCTGGACAAGAAAGCTACGGGGAAAAGCTGAGAGAGAACCAGAGAGTTGGAGCTGGCGGCCGAGTGAAAGAAAGGCTGAGGGAAAGTGAAAGGGAGAGCAACCGAGAGAGAGCAAGAGCTGGGGGCATCCATGGACGGCTATACAAAAAGAAGAGGCTAGTTGGCGGCTGGGCTGGAGAATCTGGGGGAGAGACCGAGAGCTTTGGAAGGAAGAAAAGGGCGACTCAACAGGAGAACCAAGAAGGAGTCACGGCTGGGGCGAGAGCCTGGAGATTTCTGGTCAAAACCAAAAAGAAGGAAGGGGACTGCCACTCAAGTTTTCTTATCGCTGCTAAAACTCCATCGGAAAACAGCACGGTAAGGTTCCTTTCCCTTTTCTATAGATAATTTTTATCAATAAATCATGGAAACTATGCTGGATCTCGAGTCAAGTGAATGTGGTCAAGAGTTACGATGTAGGTTCATGGTGATAGTCAAAGGTGCGACCTTCTTACTGTTATTGTGTATGATGGGTATGTTAGGATCTGAAACTTGTTTGGTGTTGATTATATTTCGTTCCTGGGCTGTAGTTTAGTAGCAAGATCCTAGCTTTGAAAAGAAAGGGCATTTACATGGCCTGTTCCGTTTTCATTTTGAATCTGTCTTGGCTTGTTCGGATGTTGGAATTTTGTTCTGGTTTTGTTGCTGAAGTTTTCGATTGTTTGAAGTGTTTGATTCGTTTGTTAAGAGGTTTTGAGCCATGGTTGGTTCGAAGTTTTGAATGAATTCTTGCTGAAAGTTTATAGACAACTGCATCAGAAAACCATGAAAGCTATGCCGCAAGCTCTTGCGAAGTTGCAGATGGTTGAATAATAGGTTGCCGAACCATTTTTGCATGGAAGTTCCCAAGAATCTGCATCATTTCCTCCTATGTTTTTTGCCTGTTTGGATGTTGAAGTTACGCGTCTTGTTGCTTAGTTGCAAATTATGATTTTTGGTGAAAATTTTTTGAGCAAAGCTGGTTGCTTGGGTCCGAAATCTGAGTTTGGAAATGAAAATGCAGCAGGCTTGCACTTTAGGTTGCTGAAGTTTTTGCATTGTTGAAGTGTTTGATTTGTTTGCCATTTGATTGGAATACCGTGTGCATGTACACCAGGAGGTAGAGTCATGTTTTGAAGTAGAGTTCAGTTGCAATAAAAAATGCAGCACAGCTTCGGCCGAGTTGCATGAACTTTTGGGGATGTTTTCTGCTCCCTTTGTTGCATGTTCAGCTGTGTTGTGTTAATCAAAGTGTTTAGTTGTTAAATAGTGATTGAGTGATGGTCTTTGCTGGCTTTTGTTTGAAGTCTCCTATGAAACCTGCATTTGAAAGCTTAAAGTTGCAAAAAATAACTCTAGATGAATGTTGCAGCAGAAAATTTGCTTCGTTACTTCGCAGGCTGCTTTTGCTTGATTGATTCTTTTTGTTGCGTTGTAAAGCGAGTAGATCAGGTGGTGGCTTGTTGTTTTGTGCGAACTGCATTTGATTTGGTCGAAAAGCTTAAGGAAATTCTCTTCAAACCAGAAACTAGCAAGCAAAAATGTAGTTTTCATGTTCCTTATTCTCGGTCTCTTGTTTCTGTTATGCTTGAACCAAGTAAGCTACTTGTTTTGGTTTTTGGTTTGGATTCATTTGCCTATCTCACAGGAATAATTTGATTGTGTATAAATCGTCTTGCTCGTGATAAAATGAATAGCTCTAATCCTGGTTGCTTGAATAAGGAAATTGAGAGAGTTGCAGCAGTTTTGTTTCTTCAAATGTCTGCATTTTTTTCAGAATTTCGCATGAGATTCTTCTAAGTTTTCCACCTGTTTGGATGATGGTGATTATGTAGTTTGCCGCCTAGTTTAAAGTTTTGTGTTTGGATTTGAAATCTGAACTTAAAAAAAAAAAACAAGTTGCGCATCCGAGTTTTGTTTCGGTTGCAGGAAGCTTCTGTTTTTCCAGATTTGCATGATATCTTTTCTAAGTTTTTTTTTTCTTGTTTGGCTTGCGGATTTTAGGTAGCTGTTGTTTAGAGTAAAGCTTTGATATTTGGTTGAAAAGGTTGTTTGTTAAAAATGGTGTTTTGAGGTTGAAATCCGCAACTGAGAAATGAAAGTTGCGGCTGTGTTCTTTGGATTGCAGAAAGCCCCAGCAGATGCTTCAACCTTCTTGTTGCAGAAACATTTCGTAGCATTTGCATGCTTATGCATGAAACATTTCTGAACTTTGCACTTAAACCCCCCAAGTCTCCCTTCATTTCACTATGACCCAACCAATTGGATAATGTCCTCAATTTGGTCCTTGGCAACCTTAATTTTACAATTGTTATTGCTTGTTTGCTTTAAGTAATTACCATGCTTTATTTGAATTGCACTTAATGTATGAATTTAAGAGCTTTATGACCAAATGAGCTCGTGTTGCATATTTTCTTAATTTCTTCTTAATTAAATTGGTGCCTTGACCCCTTTATTGTTTTGAAGCCATTTTTCCTTCATTTGCTTACCATTGGAGGGAGGTACACTCTATCCTTTATTTTTGGCTTTATTTGACCCTACGTGCGTATATGTGCATTATGTGTGCAATTGCATGACTTTAAGTGTTTATTTCATTCTCACTTTATTCATTTCTTTAGTTTGCCTAGTTTTTGCTTTAATTTTAGTTCAATTTTATCATTTGGGAGGCACTTGAATGCCAAGTTGTAATAGTTAGGTTTATTTTATTTATTCCTTCTTACTTCCCCTTTTAGATTGTAGTAGGCCTTCCCCCCTAAAAATGTAATGGTTAGGGCCTTAATTGCCTTATGTGTTTTGCATGCTTAGGTGCTATGTGTTTAATCGCTTTCTTAGGTTTTGGCATCTAGATATGCATGCTTATGTGTTAAGTGAATTACGTGCTCACATGTCTACTTGCTTTAATTATGTACATTACTTATATATGTGTATGATGGATGCCAATGCACGTAACCGTGGCTAGTCCAATGCTAGTCATGGTTGTCCCCTCAGACTCTTACAAGTCCAATGCTTGTAAATGAGCGTTAGTAAAGGGCTAGTCCAATGCTAGACCCATTAGGGCCGTCCCCGCGCTAGCACATACTTGCATGCCTTCATTACATCTTCATTCATTCTTTCCTTTTAGTTTTTGCATTTTTGCATGACCCTTCACTCCCTTTCCCTTACACGTTTAGGATAACATTTTCATTTAGATTAGCTCATTTGCTTGTATAGGTTAGGTAGTCACCCCTTGGATATGGGATATGGACGAGTTTGGCTTTCTAGCCTTAGCACGCTCGTATTCCCTCTATTAAAGGGAAAATTGAGTCACGGACATTAGTCCCCCGTACCCGTCTTGCTTGCATTCCTCTAGTCATGCATTTCATTTATCCACTATCACATGCACTTTTACTTCATATTCTATCCCTTTTTCCACATTTTCACTTCACACAACTTTTATTTTGCACGTTTTTCACTCTGCCACTTACACTTTATATACTATCACGTGCACACACGCACTTTCATACTATCACTTTACTCACCTTACTTTGCACATCCATTTGCACACTTCCACTTACACACTATTATTTTTTTATTACTTTTTCACTTCACGCAAACTCACATTTTCACATTGCATACATTCATTTCACTCATTTTTCGTCATTAGCATTATTCATGACCTCTCCAAAGAGTCATTATTGGGCATCACTATTAATGTGATTGGCACCATTCAAACTTTGAAGAGAAATTTTGCCCCCCGATGCCCCCATAGGTCTAGGTTTTGCATTCATATAGTACGTCCAAATGCGATACATTTTTAGGTTAAATTAAGAAAATCTTTGACTGAATCACGCAACTAGCCTTGGCTAGGTTGAGAGGGTGCCTTGGACCTCGTCCTTGCCTTCCCTCTCATCAAATGTGACTCCCGAACACTTTCTCTAATTTTTGTAGACTTAGGAGTCGTTTAAAAGGGTTTTTCTATAATTTTACTCAAAAAATTCATTTTTAGGTGACTTGGTACACCACAACTCGATATCAAGTGGCGACTCCATTTTTCCATTCAAAAAACCCTTTTTAAACTATATTTTGGGTCAAATCGTCGCATTTCCAAGTCCCATTTAGACCCATGTTTTTCATTTTCTTTTTAAATCAAAAAATTATTTTTCAATCAAAAATTCACTCTTTTAAAAACCATTCATTTTTCTTGTAAAAAATGGGGTGCGACAACAAGTGAAGTTAGGAAGAAGAAATAGGGCAACTTTGTCATGGTATTGAGCTGATCAGAACTGAAAAATTAGTTGACTTCCCTGAATCACTGGTACTGATAGGAGACAAACTAGAATTTGAATTTTATACCGTTAGAAAGCCCTTCGAGTCTAGTTTCCAACGCCACTAACGACACATGATTTCAACTTTCTTACAGTGAGATATGGCCATTTTTTCGAGACTATGCGGACGCGACTGTTTTACTCCCGAAGACTACTTTGAACTTGAATAAGATTTTTCTTTTGCTCAACTTTCTTACACTTGTCAAACTTGTTTTCTTATGACCTTTTTCTGCATTTTGGGTCTAACTTGCATGGTGAATTGAGTAGATTTAACCACTTACTTGGTCACCTAATGAACTTACATTTGGATTGGAAAATGAACCAAGAATGTTAACGACTTTCACTCATTGCCCTAGGATTTGGGAAACGGAGGTGATGGTTATATGTTATATATATGCTTGATTTAGTGAGTTGTTGGCCTGGTACGCATATTCTTGAGTTGAGGCTGGTTTGTGGTAAGAATGAAGCCTTGAATTGCCTGGAAAAATTTGGTAAACACAAAGGAAGTGCTGCTGAAAATTTGTCCGTAGGGAACCTTGGGCAGTCATAGGAAATCTATTATATCTTGGTGAAGAAAAGTCAGAATTGAGTTCCGTTGGTTGTTTTTGAAACAATATTCAGAGTACTTTCCACCATGCAAATTTCATAACTTTTCTCAATATCTATGAATATCTGTGATTTTTTCAAATTTGACTGGTTTGCCATACCTGTTCTGTCTTTTGACTGGATGAAGCAGCAACTTGAGGCTGGAATTTGACTAACTTGTGGACTGAATCTTACAAATGTGTCTTCTGGGAAATTATAACCCTATGAGTCTATTTTTCGATGGTATAAATTTTATAAATTTTGGACTTAAGACGCTTGAGATATGATTTTTCAAATAATGTTGTGCAAAAATTGAAAAATTCTGTTCTCTTAGAACCGTTTTTACTTTCATTTCACACTTTAAGGTTGGAGTTGGTAAATCATTTTGGGTATGGTTTATGAGTGGAATTGAGATTCAAGTGAAAGGAAATGAAGTCTTAGAAACCTTAATTTCTTCATGTATTTTGGCTTTATATTGCTAACCTTTTTATATAATATGTGACCACAGGACTCGAGAGAGTTTAAGAGGACGAACCAAGGTTAAAGTGAAGGGTGGCAATTGATTGGTGAGTGTTCCAATTACATGAAAATATTTACGTGGAATGTCTCCTTGCTTGAATAACATGCATACTTGGATAAAGTAATTGCTTTAGAATTGATAACCTTGGGGACGAGAATGTACTTTATCATACTCGATCCTTTGTAGTTCACTTCGTGATATTGATATGAAATGAAATGCTTTGCTTGCACTTGACTTGTTGGTCACTCAGGTGGTTATCCCACTGACTTACGTGTTACATGCTCATTGTTGTTAGACAATGCTAGGCACTTGATTTATTGTCTCATAGGCAAGTGTGTACTTTATCGCAATTGACCTGACTCGACTAAATTTATGAGATTTTGTTAAAACATGTGTTTGCCATTTTGTTACAATTGAAAAGTGGCCAGAATCCGGCCACTTTCTAGCCGGATTTGCTAAGAAAATTTCTGATTTCTGCATCTTTCTTTCAGTTTTCTTGTTTGATCAGGGTTCTTAACCACCTGATTTTCAACTGTTTGGACTTGAAATGCTTGAAACATGATATGTTGAACTTATTTGTGACTTGAACCTGTTTAGGCGAATGTGCTCTTATGTACACTCAATTGATCTAACTTGACTAAACACTTGATATCTCCTTCATGCATGAACAAGTAACTTGATTTGTATATGACCTGTATATTGACTTGAAATACTTGGAATACTTGAGAATGTGAATTTATGGACATTACTTGTGACTTGATTTTGGCTAGGCGAGTATGTCTTTATCGCGCTCGGCCTCCCTTTCTTGAATGATCTTACACTCGCTTGCACTTGATTGACCTGTACTTGTGTTTCACCTATAAGTACTGAGCGATAGCATGTACCACACTCCATCCGAGTGGGAGGTGTCTCTCATCCCGTCTCAGTACTTCTATCCTGATTAAGTCGATTGGAGAGTTATCTCATCGATACTAGTGCTGAGCGGTAGCATGTACCACACTCCATCCGAGTGGGAGGTGCCTCTCATCCCGTCTCAATACCTCTATCCTATTTTGTCAAGTGAAGTGTTATCTTCTCGACTAATTGGTACGCTCGAATATTACCACCACTCTTTATTTCTGAATACAAAACGTTAAGTGACAACTAATGTCTCTAAACTTTACTATGTGAGCGTTGGATAACAGCCAACGACTCCAATCTTGATTATCTGAATACTTGGGGTTATAAGTCATATCCTGAATTACTGAATATCTGAGACTATAAGTCCAACCTAGATTTAGTTAGTTGGTTGAATCAAGGCAGGAAGGGCTTGGTCGAGGAGATCGATGAACCTTGGGTACTTCTTAGATGTTCGGGCCGGTAGGGGTTGATCGGTGGACGAAAACTAGTGTAAAATGGAGATCTACGGATGTTACACTTTCGTGGTCGGCAGAGAGTCAATGGACCTTGATCAAGCTACTGTTGAACTTGCTCCTGAGAGCAACCTATATCTTTTGCCCTGAATATGTTTTTTTTTTGTACCCTTTTGGATGATTTATCTGGCTAATAGCTTAACTATATATTGGATAGTGATTTATTTGAGTTTGACTTGTTTCTTGATGTCTGGGTATGCCATCTTGTCTTGTACTTTACCTGTTTGGTTACTTGGAACCTCTCTGGGATTTTAGCTCATTCCATGCCATTTGTTTTCTTTACAGGAATGAGAACATGGGAGGTTGAATTGAGGAAAGTCTCTATTTCTTCTAAGATTGTTAGTTGCTCGAGCGTGTACTTCATAGATATCTAGACAGTTTGTTTGGTTCGATTTTTGTAAGTCTGATTCTTTGATTTTACTTATAGGTCGTGTGGATGTTGGAGGACCATGAGTGTATATGTTAAAGGTTGTAATAACTATCATTTTTTTTATTGAGGGTTTTATTTGTAAGTTTTCATGAATTGTGACCGAGTCCTGACGAGATCTGGGTAGGCGGTCCTCCAAGCCCTTGGGTACGCCCTAGGGGGAGGTGGGGCTGTCACAGGTGGCATCAGAGCTGCTTCGCGTGGTCTCTGCGCGAAGTGAGCTTGGGACCAAATGGTGTTATGGTCTCGATTATGTGAATAAGTGTAAAGGACCAAGTGCTCTTCTTGGGCGTAAGCTATGAATCATGACTGTTATAAGTGTAAATCCTCTTTTATGATACTTGGGGAAGATAGATATGTACGTCAATTAAGAATCTCTAATATGGGTGATTTACTCTTGGGACCGGCCGGCTCGAGTTATGAATTATCTTATTTTGGATTCTTATACTTGAGTACCAAAAAGTGGAGAGCACTAGAATAAGGGTATGTGTCTTGATTGCACTTGAGGTAAGTTTTGATGGCAAAGGACAAGGCACGGAAGATTCTAACATTTAAGTATTACCATGGACTAATCTAGTAATAGTCAGGCTAGGGGTTCTATAGACAGTGGCTAGATTGTAGTGTACATTGGAAAATTTGCACTGAAGACTTGTTTCCCTTCTCTTATGAACGTGAGGACTTGATAAGCGTTTATTTGATTTTGGGGCGCTTTAACTGCAACTATATAGGTATTTCTACTCTCTTGTAATATTTGATATTCGTAGTTTGGTTCTTGATGAACTACCCTTGCCTATACTTCTTTGATACCTACCCAATGATGTCAAAGTATGGACTTGGCTCGATTATTATTGTGGCGAGATCGAGAGTCTTGGAATTATGTATGGAGATTTGAGAAAAAGAATTTGGATTCTATACCTATATGCAAAAGCTTGAGATAGGGTGTGGAACTTTTGATATACGAAGCATGCTTTAGGGTTTCATTATGTACATAAGTAATAAGTGGCATAGTATCTTAAGGTATTGCCCTAACTATGTTCTACTTTCTCGTCCATTTCATTTGAGAAAATCTAAGTTTAATCTTCTGTGGTTGGATTGGGAGTGAAGGAACTTAACAGTTATATGGTTAGAGTCCCAATTGTACTTAGTTACTTATTTTGATCCATTAATTTGCCTGGCAGGCTATCACTTAAGTTCAAGCAAATCGGAGAGATGGCACATTTGACTGATATGTATAAGGAAATAGAGATTCTTTGAACAGAAGTAGAGTTCCAAAAGAGATTAGTTGAGCACTGGGAAAGGGCGATAGAAACAAGAATATTCGGAGAAAATTGAGCTACTGCACAAGAACATAGAACTGAAAAAGAAATACGAAGGGATCCCGGAAGAGGTGCGGAGTAAGTTTGAATAAGTGCATTCGTCTAGTCGAATAGCATCTCAAGACATTTCTAGTGATAAAGATAAAAAGGGTGAAGGAAGTTCTCGCAATACTAAAGAAAAGCATAAAGAAATGTATGAAGATGAATTTGCTATGAAGGATAAAGAGAGGAAGAAAAGAAAGAATGGACACTTCAAGAAGAGATGCATAGCTGCTAAGTGTGAAACTGTGACGCCCCCACTTCTCCCAAGGGCGAACCCAAGGGTATCGGAGGGACGCCTGCCCAGCTCTCGCTAGGACTCGGTACAATCCATAATTCAAAACTAGGAATACTTCAAATAACTTCAATATATATATATATAAAGTACTCCAAAACACTTCATACTTACAATTAGTCAGCTCTCAAGCTTAATACAACCCAAAAGAATATTTATTACAACCATCTGCTGTAATACAATTTAAAGTTTTCCCCAAAAGAAAACAATCTACTGCACAAGAACATAGAACTGAAAAAGAAATACGAAGGGATCCCGGAAGAGGTGCGGAGTAACTTTGAATAAGTGCATTCGTCTAGTCGAATAGCATCTCAAGACATTTCTAGTGATAAAGATAAAAAGGGTGAAGGAAGTTCTCGCAATACTAAAGAAAAGCATAAAGAAATGTATGAAGATGAATTTGCTATGAAGGATAAAGAGAGGAAGAAAAGAAAGAATGGACACTTCAAGAAGAGATGTATGGCTGCTAAGTGTGAAACTGTGACGCCCCCACTTCTCCCAAGGGCGAACCCAAGGGTATCGGAGGGACGCCTGCCCAGCTCTCGCTAGGACTCGGTACAATCCATAATTCAAAACTAGGAATACTTCAAATAACTTCAATATATATATATAAAGTACTCCAAAACACTTCATACTTACAATTAGTCAGCTCTCAAGCTTAATACAACCCAAAAGAATATTTATTACAACCATCTGCTGTAATACAATTTAAAGTTTTCCCCAAAAGAAAACAATCTAGCACTATTCACAAGCATTTGGTCTCAAACACTGTTAAGGAAAACAAAAACGTGGAATGAGCTACACAGCCTAGTGAGGTTCCAAGACACTCTAGCAGTTCTAATAAATCAAGTAATTTGAGCATACCCAATGTATGATTTAAGGTTGCACATTGGCACATTAATATGAGACAGTTATCATTGTACGAGTAATTTGAGCATATCACAGGTATGGCTCAGGGTCGCACGTTGGCACATTAGAATGAAACAGTTATCATTATGTAAAATAAACACACATTGAAGGATACGGTGTTCCAGTGGAACCATTTCAGTCAACTGCACCTTATAACTTCAGAATCCCCTCAGTTTATCTGGCCATTACCTTATCCCTCCAGTGGTAGTACTCGAATATACCGAAACGGTGTCCCAGGGTTCTAACCTACCCGACCGAGCCAATCCTGGCTTGAGTAGGTCAGTAACCAAGGGTAAGGCCCAATTCAACTTAGAGGTTACAACATGCACAAATAATCAAATAAATCGGTAAACAGTGAAAATTTATCATTTTAGTAGGTCGACTGAGATAAAGTACACACTCGCCTTAAAACAGTAGCCAATTTCATATGAGCAATTATCATTAACACTTAACACTTAACACATAAGCAATATGCGGTAATTTCATAAGAACATGTAACTTAGGATAATCAAGTAATCAAGTAAGCAGGTAATCAAGTAAATCGGTAAACAGTGAACGGTAAACGGTAATCGGTAAACGGTAGTAGTTCACAGTTAATAGGTAGACATTCACCATTTTAGTAGGCTGCCCATTGGTCGTTTCCCACTTTTACCTCTTAAGAGTCGAGGAGATTCACTCCAATCGACTTATGCAGCCAGAGTATAATCAATCATTGAAACACTTCACGTAAATATGCATTTCAAGTATTTCATGTCGAATAATTCAAGTACATTTTTCTTAGTGAGAACGAGTGCGGTAAAGTACACACTCGACTCAAAATGGTGAAAAAGTCCATAGAAACAATTATCGGTAGCATTTAATGTGAGGACTTGCCAATTCCTTATATTTTTCTTAAAAATGCCCTTCTATTTCAAAATTATTTATTTATTATGGCCCTACTACCTAATCACCCTACAATAAGTGTAAATGAATATAGAAGTAAGGGTTTCGTTGTCCATTTTCAAGTTAGAGCGAATTAGGGTTTTCACGTTTTTTCGTAGTATGACTATTCAGTACGGAGTGAGGATCAAATTTGGTAGGTAAGAGTGACTTTTGGATGAGGAAATATTATATGATTTGAAGTGATAATAATAAGTTGGTGACTAGAGGGTAAAAACCCTAGTATACGTGATTTAAGAAAAAACGGCTCGAACCGACGGGTATCGATCACTACCGATTGAACCCACCACTTGACCACCACTTCCTTACCACCACATACCCTTGATATTTTTGCAAAATATCCCCCCTCATCCTCAGTCATATAGCCAAAAATTGTGGCCAAAATGCAAGGAAAAAGAAAGCAAAACTTGGATGGCTTTGGTGGTGACAAGTGTCAACTATCTATGGATCCTTGGCCAACCTTTTATCTCACCTTCTTATCCCTTATTTCATCCCATTTTCCCTCATTTGTTTCTATTTTTGCCCGAGAGCAAGAAGGAGCAAGAGAGGGAAGAGAGTTTCCAATCTTCTACTTTGAATCTAATCTTTTTAGTGCAAACAAGAAAAACTAAACCGATAAATCCCTAGTTTGGAAGCTTGGGAAGCTAAGGAACCAAAAATCTTAAGGAGAGGTGAAGGATCATCCTAGCAAACTCTTGCCTTGAGGTATAATGGCTGACCAACCTTTCTTTCTCCATTAATCATGATTTAGTTGGGTATTAATGTTAGTATTGTACTTGTGATGCTTGTTTCAAGTGGTTTTGATGATTGGATGGATGATATTTGAGTTAGGGTTTCTTATGGGTTAAGTGTTATATGATGTATATATGTGGTATATAATCTTGTAAAGGAGATAGTAGGGGTAGTTTCAAGATAAAAATGAGAAGTATAGCTTGAATATAGCAAAATTCCAGATTTCTGGAAATCTTAGCTTCAGTTCTGTTTGGTTCTATTTCATCATGTTAGAGGCTGAACTAGGCTTAGCACAAAACATAAAAGTTGTATAAAATGATATTTTATGGTTGCCTACAAAATTTCAGCTCAATCGGAGTAACGTACCCTATGAAAAGATGAAAATACCCTGACTGCCCTAGAAGTAAAATCAGCGGACAGTTTTGACAAGTACACTAAGTTGGTTGCGTTTGTTCACCTTGATATGTACTGAACTAGCTTTTAGCCAAAACAATAAAGTTTTAGTACTTTGTCTTAGCTTTTCAACGCCTCCAAGAATGACTTAAACAGACTTTGGTAACTTGAGATATGGCCATTTGGAGGTAGTACAGTTAACTGGCCGGTTAGTTGGAATTTGGTTCTGTGAATTGGGAATTTGACTGGGTTACGCTGGAAATTAGACTAGGTGGTCTTCACCAAAGTTGTAACCCTTTGTCTTACCTTCGAAACGGTATAAGTTACACCTCAATCCGTTAAGCATAGCCTCAGTTGTGTCCATTACGTAAAAACACATCAAATCTGTCTTTTGTTAAACTTCATTTCCGCACATGTCGTTAGCTTGATTTTTGTACTTGTATTACCTTGAGCCTATTGAACGGCTATTGAAATGGATTTGTGTTGTGTGTAACTTTGGGTTTGATTGAGGAAAAATAATGAAGCCATAAATGGCTGGAAAATTAGGTAAATACAAAGGGCATGCTGCCCAAATTTATGCTCGAGAACTAGAGAAATATACTTGCGACTTGAGTAAGGGTTAAGAGTGAATACTACTTGAACCATCTAGGATATTTGCGTCTTCTTTTTCCGAGGTATATAAGTAAGGACTTGGCCGAACTTGTACCCTTGAGAAATAAAATAATGACTGCTCGGAGTATGTTTTCCTTGTACTTTCGACTCAAAAGTTAGTTCCAAGTATACATGTTACAAAATTTTTTCAGTTGGAAAAGCGAGCAAGTGTTTCACGACTATTCTCCAAGAGAATTTCAATTTCTTGATTCTTATTGAACGAAACGTCTAAGTTTCGAACCTTAGTCGATTTTCAAAGTTTTAAGTCAAGTTTTATCGCAGATTTGGACTCCAAACCCGGAGTACAACCCAGACGCGATCACTAGAGGCACTACTTTTGGTGAGTGCTTCCAAATATCTGATTGAACTTAATATTTGGGATTTATCTTTGACCAATGTGATTACATGATATATAAGTGATTTGATAAGGCAAGGGTGTACTTGATCGCACTTGCCCTAATAAGACTTGTTCTTGTTCATCGATTTCAATTGTCTTGCTCTACATGCGTATGAATTATATCTTGCCTGGAATTCCAGAAACCCTGTGGCTAGTTAATCAAGTCGAGCCAGCAAGGGCTTGGTCGATTAGATAACGAACCCTGGGTAATTAGTGATGTCGAGTGGAGTGTTATCTCCTCGGCTAATCAGTATACTCGAGTATTACCACCCGTGTTTCGTGTGGCGTGCGGGCCCGGTAAGGGTGTTGATCGGTGAACGGAGACTGGCGTGAAGTGGGGTTTTTCTGGACTAGTTCATTACTTGAAAGTTGATGGAGTGTCAACTACCAATCGATCGAGCTGTGATGGAGCTGAGATATGAGCCACTGTATCCTTACATGTGAATGTGAACCAGATATTTCTTGATTATCTGAAATGTTATTTCTCTGATTCGACTTGTTTGCTCGCTATTTCACTATCACCCTGTTATTACTTTATTTGATGTCCAATTTGATATTTGGAACTTCACCGAGTTTTGGCTCACTCCGTTAGTTTTGTTTTCCTTACAGGGGTACAAGCGAGGCGTGAGATATGTAAAGACTAGCGTAGCCTAGTTGTTTTTGACTTTTGACTTGTACTCGCGCTATTACTCGATTAGGATGATTGTATCACATTGATTGTGATGCCCAATAATGACTCTTTGGAGAGGTCACGAATAATGTAAAAACATGAGACTCTAAGAAAAGAAGGAAAAATAATGAAAATAATCATAATTATACAATTGTATGTGCCCTAAAGGAATGCATCATGTCGGGTACGAGGGACTAATGTTCGTGATTCAATTTTCCCTTTAACAGAGGGAATACGAGCGTGCTAAGGCCAGAGGGCCAAACTCGTCCATATCCCATATCCAAGAGGTATTCCCTAATATAATCAAGCAAATGTACTATCCTAATTCTAATTCTTAAATGAAATGCAAATCTAATGTCATGTATCACACATAGGGGGAAGAAATATACATATAAGGGGAAAATATGGGATAAGGGCTATACATATAAGGGGAATGTCATGTAAAAAATGATAAAAAACCCTAAAAGTAGAAAAAACATGCATGAGATGAAGTGATTTTATCACACAATCATGATCTAACGCTCGAAGGGCTCCTAAGGGTCTAGCGTTGGACTAACCCTTATTTCTATTTTCTCGCTAGCATTGGACTAGTGAGAAATCGGACAAGGGAACCACAACTAGCGTTGGACTAGTGTAGTATCGAGAAATGGATCACAACTAGCGTTGGACTAGTGTGATAACGTCACACATTAATCATAACTAACTAATCATGTGAAATAGAATAAAAGCACGTAAACACATAATATCACATAAACACATAACAAATAAGCATGATATCTAGATGCAAGGCCCTAAGAAAGCGGTAACACATAGCACATAAGCATGCAAATCACACAAGCGAAAAGAAAGCGAATAAAACCCTAGCTATTACATTCGGGGGAAGCCTACTACAATTTAAGGGGGGGAAAGTGAGAATAAATAATTAAAATAAATACCTAACTATTACAAATTTGGCATTTACGTGCCTTTCAAATGATCGAAATTGAAAATAACTATACAAAACTAAAACAAATAAAGTGAATAAATAAAATAAATAAATAAAATGAAAACATTCAAAAGTCATGCAATTAAGCACATAAATCACATAGACACATAGGGTCAAATAAAGTGAAAATAAGGGATAGAGTGTACCTCCCTTGCAATGGTAATCAAATGAAGGAAAAATAGCTTCAAAACAATAAAAGGGTCAAGGCACCAATTAAATAGTAAAGTATAAACAAAATCGCCAAATCCCTCCCAATCGCAACTTAAATGAAATCAAATAATGCATAATTTCCAAGAAAAGTAAATTATTGATCATATTTCAAAAATAGAAAAACTACCGAGGACCCAAATGCAAATATTAACCAATCACTCAAGCCCAATTAACACATTTTGGGAAATTCACGGGTCCAAGAGCAAAGAAGGGGTCAAGTAATGGTTCAAATTGCAGCTACTCTAGGACCTAATTGCAAGAAACTAGAATACAATGGGGCTTTTGTAGCATGGACAGAAACTAAGAGGAGCCAAGTGCAATTTTTGAAAGCTATTCATGCAAGTCCACGCACAAATCAGAAATTTAAAGTTTCTGCAATCAAGAACAACGCACTGTCACCGCTCTTTCATTTCTATAGAAAATTCCAGACTTGATCAAGAACTTTTCATCTAGACTCCAATTTAAATTCAGCAACAACACACATATATCCCACATCCAAACAAGCAAAACTTAAAAGGAAATTGTGCAAGTGCTTAAGAAATTTTCATGCAAAAATGGCTGGCCAACTTGTTATTAGATCATCTGCCACTTAACAAAGCTTTGCAATATAAGTCCATGATATCCGATGTAGTAGCATGTAAACCAACTATCGTTCAAACATCAAACACTTCCAGCAACAAGTGAATCAAACCCTTCAAACAATCCAAAAGCATTAGACGAACAAAAATGAGGTTCGCTGCGATTTTCTGCTGCAGTTCTGCATGCTCCAATTTACGCCAATGGAATCACTCTTCATCCCTCAAACTCACACATATCTCCAAACATTCATTTATTACCGATCAAGCACGATTACCTCACCCCCAAACCATCCCATCCGAGATGCCCAGGTCTAAGACAACAAGAATAACGACAACAAAACAAAATGCAGCGAAGAGGCCTTATATCAAACAAATCAGGGGCATTAATAAAATTGAACTAATCCATCAATTGGCATGGTAGCAAAACCCAAAATTACAGCAATATTAATCAAATTTCCTACAAACAACAGGAATCACCACCCCACATAAACGCGTAAACATCGGAAAGGGATAAAATTTTACTCACAGTACTTCTTCGGTGAAGGCTTGCAGGCAATGGTGGCGGATTCCAGTTAGGCAGTCCATTGCCGTTGATATCATGGTGATGCTGAATGCCTGAGTTGGAAAGAGGCTTCTGATTGGTAACAGCAGGAGCAGCGGGCGGAGCACTAGAAAGCGTTTGGTGGTTAGCAATTATCTGCTGCTGCTGCTGTTGGACCATGAGGTTGATGACGGTATGATCAGCAGCAGCCGACAGCGGTGGCTTCGTTGACTTGAGCATCGGGGCGTTTGGGTTGGGGTGATTGGCGGCTGCCGGCGTGGTCATGGTGGACTGATGATGAAGGTGGATTCTGACGAGATGGTGGCAGCTTCGGTTGCTCTGTTTTTTTTTTTTTTGCCGAAGTTTTCCCCTTTCTCCCCCTTTCTTCAATTTTTCTTCCGTCTATTGTCTCTGGCTCTCCCTCTCGTTTTGCTCTCCCGAAAGCTCCCTCTCAATTTTCAGGTCTTTTTCTGCTCTTGCTCTCCTTTTCTTTTGCCGAAACCCCTTCCCCTGTTTTTCTTTCTTAGCCTTTTTCCCTTCACTCTTGTTCCTCCCTATTTTTCCAATCCCCTTGCCGAAGGCCTTTCTTGCTTTCTTTTTGCTTCCTTTTTCTGATTCCACGAAGCTCCCTCAGATCTCCTCCAACCTAGCCGCCGTCATTCTCTTTTCTGTTGGCCTCTCCGTAGCTTGTTTCTTTTTTTTCTTTTGTTTCCAAAAATTCCCTAAGCCCACCAAGTGTCTAGACACCTAATCCCTTAGGTGTTGTGTTGTCCAAAATACAAAAAGGACACTTGTCCCAATGCATGCCTCCCACTTGCTATTTTCACTTTTCCCTTTTCCTTTTGCTTTTTCCTGAAATTTAATATGAAGACCAAATAAACTAGAACAAAATAAAAGAAATAAATAAATAAAATAAAATAAAAATAAAATAAAATAAATAAATAACAATAATAAAATAAATGAAAACCCTAAAATTGAAACAAATAAGGCCAAAATTAAATTAATCAAACAAATAAAGTTAAAAAATCAAAAATTTGGTGTCTACAGTTTGCCCCTCTTTGTCTGAGTTTCGAAGAAACTTGAGACAAAGACGTAGACACCAAATACTTACCTGCGTCATTCGGCTGCCGCTACTCGAACAACCGATGCTTTTGAAATGCGGACTGACCCCTTTAACAAAACTTTAAAATGGGACTGACCCAGACGAGAATTTTAAAACGGGACTGACCCGTACAAAAATTTAAACCATGGGACTGACCCGAATGTGAATTTAATCGTGGGACTGACCCGAACGAAAATTTAAACATGGGACTGACCCGAACAAAATTTAAAATCATGGGACTAACCCGAACAAACTTAAAATCATGGGACTGACCTGAACAAACTTAAAATCATGGGACTGACCCGAACAACATTAAAATCATGGGACTAACCCGAACAAACTTAAAATCATGGGACTGACCCGGACAAACTTAAAATCATGGGACTGACCCGAACAACATTAAAATCATGGGACTGACCCGAACAAAATTTAAGATGGAATGCACACTAGTGGGACTGACCCATGTTTAGTGGCAATAAAGATGAAATGCACGCTAGTGGGACTGACCCACGGCTAGTGGCGATGCAAAATGAAATGCTCACTAGTGGGACTGACCCACGGCTAGTGGCGATTTAAAATGAAATGCTCACTAGTGGGACTGACCCACGGCTAGTGGCGATGATAATAAAGTGCTGGTATGTATGAAGAAACTATATAAGATTTACTTGAAGAATCATCAAAAAATTTGCCCCAGTGATGAATTGGTCAGTGGGATTAAATCCGAGCCTGCCTTAATAACGGGTCAGTGGGATTAAACCCGAGCCTGCCTTGAGAATTAAAACACACACATTAGTGAGATAAACTCAATGCTAACGGTGGTAGAAGAAAAACGCACACGTTAGTGAGATAGACTCGATGCTAACGGTGGCGAAATCGGTGAATTAAATGTGGTTGTCAAGAATGGGTAACGGAAGGGTGCGCGGCGGGCGCTGAGATTTCATCAACAATAAATTGAAATTTGTCAAGGAACAAGAAATTAAATTCAAGTTTGATTTTTTGAGAATCTTTTCAAAAAATAATTTGCCGCAATTTCCACCAATTATTGTGTAACCGATCAATTGATTTGCATTACGACATGGTTGCTCCTCCTTGAGGCCTTGATTCGTAAGATTCTGACTTACGCTTCTTCGTCGATTTCAGCTATGGATACCTGCACAGGGGGCTTGCCAAAGTACAACATGCACTTTATTTTAAAATATTGCAACTACTACTCATGGAAAGAGCAGTGTGATTAATTTGAAAGTATATTACTTGACTCTTGTGCGAAATCCTCAAATGTATTACAAAAATATTTGCCCCTGTGTGGGCTTATTTCGTGAAATCTCACAAATAAAAATTTGCCCCAGTGTGGGCTCCTTTGATTGCAAAAATTTGTTCAGATGATTCCCCATTTATTTGAACAAAGAGAAATTGCACTTTCTAAAACTTAGAAAGTAATCATATATACAACGTGAAGAAATTTAAACGTTGAGTTTGAACTCATGCAGAAATTTCATGATGAATCTCTCAGAATAACACCAAATTACGGAAGATTTCTTCCTCACTTTTAGCATCTGTGCTTAGAGTAGCGGGTCACCACTTCTTGTTGGCTCATCTTTCAGGACCAATCAAGTGATCTTATTTCAGATTTTGAGGTGGCTAAGGAAAATGAGAAGTCAAGATTTGTCTGGTTCTTGTGCCCAAAATTGTATGTAATCCATTCAACATCACATCTTAGTGAAAGCAAAGAGTTTGTCACCCTTATTTCTTAAGAAAACGTAGCCAACATATAAGCTTTATAAGCTTGCAACATATGGGTAGAAACGATAGCTAAACATGCGAAAACTGGTTATACCCTTATGATCACAAATGATTTGATGGATTTCTTACGAGCATAATCCTCACTTTGGGTCGTCATGAAGGATAAGTCAGCGATGGACTTTATGAGATTGTAATGTGGCTTGAAAACGATAGTTAAAGAATAAGTCTTTCAAGGACATTGCACCGAAGATCGTATTTTTCCAAAATTGCCCCTATTTTGAACTCAAAGATCTCAGACTTTGTTTGCATTTTTCTCATCATTCACCAGGGACTTCAGCATCGAATTTTTCTGCATTTACTTTTCTTGCTTTGGTTTTGCTTCTTTTTTTCTTTTCCTCGATCTGGTGGGTTTTCACATGATGAGTAGCGTCAAACCCCATACCCAAGCAATTCAGAAATACAGCTAAAATTTTCCGACATCAGAAATTTTCTTAACAGGGCCATTGTAACGAACAGAAGTCAGGACTTTCGGCTTTTGTAATGGGGTCTGGTGGGGTGTTTAGAAAAGTTAAGGCTTGAAGGCAGATTTCAAAAGTGGTTTAAGTAATCTGAGATCGCATTGTTGCGCCAACCCTATTTTAGGGTTAAATCAAAACTTGCCCCAGTTTATTCTCAATTGAGGCTCTTTTTCTTTCATTTTCCTCCTTTTCTTTTCTTTTCTTTTTCCTTTTTTCTGGCCTTCGGTCGTTTCATTCACCGAAGTTTTCTTTTCTTTCATTTTCTTTCCTTTCGGCCTTCCTTCAAAAATTAAATTTGCCCCAACTTGGGGTTTTTCTCTTCCCTCTTTTTTCACAACTCAATTTACCCCAATGTGAGGTTTGCGATTCTCAGGGGTTGCCAAACGAAATAGTATATTCTGAAGGTTCAAAAGGATAACTAGGGATAAAATGTTTGATTGGAAAGGAAGACGGCCTGACTTTCGTTCCATTCCTCACATTGACCCTGAAAGGAAACTTTCATTAATGCGAAATTTCTTGCATGTATCTGAATTAATTGACTGAGGAAGACTCTTGTTCATCCATATCTATGAAACATGTGACAGCCCCACCTCCCCCTAAGGCGAACCAGAGGGTTCAGCGGACCGCCTGCCCAGCTCTCGCCAGGACTACGGAGTCGAATCACACAAATCCGATATTACGCGAGATAGGACCCAAAAGAAATGAACGATTGAAGACCGCCAACCTTAAACATGGAGAAAACGCTTTCATATATACATGTCGCTAGGTTTACAATTCAAATGGAACCAGTGAAACGAAATACATTTAGGGTTTGCTCATTCTCGAGGAGCTATACAAAAGAACAAAAGATTTCCTAACTAGCTCAACTCGCTTCTCAAAATCATGATTTCCAAAAGAGGTTCCTGTAAGGAAAACAAAGATAATGAGGAGGGGGTGAGCTTACGCCCAATGAGGTACCAAACATGTAGCAGAAAAATCAGGTATTTCACGTTATACAAACCAGATACACATGCTCGCTATAAAGTAAGACAGGTAAACACAAGAACTCAAATAGGAAGGATACAGGTGGCTCTCAGGAGCCAACTTTCCAGCGTAGTACTTGATCCAAGCCGGTTGACTCTCCGTCAACGTATATAGAACCAACACGTCCGTAGACCCCACTTTACACCGAATTCCGTCCACCAAACACCCCTTTACCGGGCCCGCTCACCTCAACAGAAACAGAAATGGTAATACTCGAGTATACCGGAATCAAGGGTCTCAATACCCAAAGATCCCAAAACAGACTACCGTGGTTCGTTATCTAATCGTCCAGGCCCTTGCCGGCCCGACTCGAATAACTTAGCCACAGGATTTGAGCTCATAAGTCACAGAAAGGTCGTTGGTTACAAGTTTCCAAACGACGTCCGAACAGATACAGATACAGATACAGATACAGATATCAGATACAGATACAGATTCAGATTGACACCAAAATTGGCATATGAACAGACAAGAGAACGAGTGTGATAAAGTACACCCTCGTCTCAAACAAATTAAACAGATTGCAGAGCAGAAATCAAGTTAAACAGCAATGGAGGGGAGTGGTACACTCACCGGTTCAAGTACAGATACCTCAAAAGTTTTCACTTCGGATTGGCTTTAATCGCCAAGAAACCCTAAAATAATCAAAGTAAACCAATTGAAGGTTTCACATCCAGAATCGAGTAAACAAAATGCACATGTGAGGCTCGACTACTAGTCGTATGCCTCGCCAAATAATTACTAATGCAAGGGTACAAAACATGATTTTTAGGAACAACAAGGTAACATGAAGACCTAGGTTCAACAACCCAAAAGCCCTTCATTTCTATCACAAGCCAATTCAAACTTAAAGGAACCAATCGGCCTAGAAAAATTGGACAACACTTCCCCTAAATTTCTTACTTTTCCAGCCATCACGGCTTCAATATTTTCCTCAATCAACTCCCAAAATCATACTCAATATACATTCATCACCACAGCCGTTCAATAGGCTCAAGGTTATCCAAGTACAAAAGTTAGCTAGGAAAATGACCGGAAATAAAAGTCAAGCCCTAGAATATTCCAATAAGCACAAGAAGACTCGATTACAAGTCATAAACCGATGCCAACACGATCACAATAGGGTTCCATAAGCATATATAAGCATTAGAGGAAACCAGAAAAATCCGGAAATGGAATTAGCTTTAGCCCTGAAAAAAACAGATTTTGACCTCATTTTGCGGTAATGGCACCAATTTCACTACGATTATTTGATGAGGGTACAAGACCCACAATTTCGAAGCTAAAAGACAGGGCTACAACATCACAGAAGGTCACTCAACCCAGTTTTGAGTGTAAACGGTCAAAAATGCAAGATACTACATCAAAACGTAAAACAGATTCACCAAAACGTATTCTAGCGGAAACATCATAACTCAGGCTCTCCAAGTCCAAATCTAGAGATTCCAAAACCAGCTGAAATCTAAGAAACAGGGATAAATTTCATCAGAAGGCCTCAACAACCAATGCGGAAGCAATTCCAGCCAAAACAACCAATTACAGGCGCAGTTCTCAATTTCGGGTAAAACCAGAATAGCAATAGTAATTTCGACTTATCTCATTCTACACTACTCCGATTGACCTGAAATTTTGTAGACACCTCTAAAATGCATTCCCTACAACTTTCATGTTTTGAGCTAAGGCCAATTCGGCCTCTATCTGGGACCTAAAAATTCGTACAGAATGCTCCCGTAAGAAACCCTAGGTTTTTCAATTTTCTTCCAAAACAGAAATTGGTTGCAATTAATCACTTTTTCCACCTCCTAGAGTCAATATAGACCATTTCCAATCATCATAGATAGCCACACAATCATGCTTATATTAAAACAGAAAAATCCCCAAAAATAATAAAACTTCATCATTTCAACCACAAATCAAGAATTAATCCATAAACTTGCATCTTATACTACCACTAAGCATGATTTAAGCATCAATTAAAGGAGGAGGGTGGTTCTTCACAACTTACCTTAAGAACAAGAGAGAGAGAGCTATTGACCACCTTAACTTTCCAAACAACTCCACAAATCCACTCACTAACTCTAATTGAAGAGGTTTTATGGAGTAATTTCAAGGTTGGATGGTTAGTTTTGATGATTTGGAACAAGATTGAAGTGTTTTCTTCCTTGTGCTTGGAGTAAGAGAGAGAGAAAGAGAGCAAGAGAGGGCCGGCTTCAAGGAGGATTTTTTTGAGGATTTTTGGGTCATTTTTGGTTATTTAAGTCAATGGTAAGAAAGGTCTTAAGGTGAGCCCAATCAAATGGTGACACTTGTCACCTTTTATTAACTCTCTACCTAACTTGTCTCTCTCATATCAATCCAAATTGCACCCTCCACTTATCTCTTAACACCCGGTAAATTAATTCCAGTGTCCAAAACTTAACCTAGTTGGCCGAATTTTACCGAACTTTTCACACTAGCGGGTCCCACGTCCAATATACGCTCTTAATTTCTCAAAAACTAACCGATACTAGAAAAATCATTTAAAAGCTATATTTACTCATAAAATTTATTTGCACAATTTTTCGAATAAAGAAAAGGTGGAAAAACGTATAATTAAAAGAAATTAAAACCTAGAAATTAAGAAAATTACGGGTCCTCACAAAACATAAGTGATCCGCCGGACAAAACTCGCCCTTTTCTCTTTTCTTTTCTTTTCCTTTCAAAATTGAAACCCAGGTAAAATCAATTTTCCCCAATTTGCGGTTTCCTCTTTTCTTCTAATTTTAGCATTTTTGCTTTTCTCCTTTTTGGAAAATTCTCCAATCTCCCTCCCCAATGTGGGGTGCGATCGTAAGTGCTTTTGAAAAGAACCACCAATTTTAGCTCAAATGAGGATGCAAGGGATAAATGGTATTTAGGTTGTAGAAACGATGGCCAAAGTATCATTCTTACACTTCATGACAACCAAAGCAAAGAATAGCTCATTGAGAATCCATTCCCTTTTGAAAATTTTCCCAATGTAGGGTAATGATCATCAAGGCACTTATTTGAAACGAAATTATTCTTTTAAAGGCTCAAATGGGAGAGCAAATGATAAAATCTGTATAGGTAGAGAAACGAACGCTTGAAGTATCATTCCAAATTTTCAAAACAAACAAGAGTAACGTACATTTTTGCTTTCACTTAGATGTGATTGAATCTGATTAGGCCAGTGAGCATTTTTCAGTAAAGATTGCCCTAATTTGCGGTTTGTCAATCAATGTGACCAATTTCTGAGGGACAATGGAAGTGGATAAAATATGAATTGTATGGTGAAGGAGAAAAGGCATTGCACTGGGTCCTTCGAAACAGACCCATCAGTTTGAGTGATCTCTTTTTAATTTCGAATCCTCTTATGGTATAGTTCGGATCACCAATCTAGTGTATACATTTGTGAGTTTTCAGGCAAGAGGTTGAAAAAATCTCAATTTAGTCTTATTTCTTAAAATTCATCATGAAATCCCTCAAATAGCCAAAAAAGAATGAAATATACATGATTATATACAAAACAACAATTGTTTAAATAAAAACTTTATTGCTGAAAAAGTTTGAAACAAAATTTCTACAAATGAGAAGGGAAAGACTTCTGAAAAGATCCACATATACACCCTTTTTGCCTCCTTTTTGGGACAGAAATTTTCGTTTCTTTGAAAAATAATGATGAAGTCTCTTAGAGGCCTTAGCCTCCTAGCATTTCCAAATAGATCCTTCATTGCAGGGTTCGCCCAAGAATCAGGTAATACCTTTCAAACTTTATCGGATCAAAATTGTTATCAGAAAAATATTTCCACCTTATTGAAACATTTTTATGAATGCAGGGGAAGGGAAAAAATAAAATGAAAAATACCCCGAGTCAGTAAGCAAGAATAAAAGTTTAGTATGCATGTCCTATGGGGGAGCCCTTTTATGCCAAGGGTAGGCCTAGCATGAAAATGCAATCCTCTAGGGTAGGCACCATACAATACCTGATGAATCCGATCAACTGATTGGGTGAAAAATGATTTGAAAATTTGGCCAATTGGAGTGAGAAGAGACGTTTGTCCTAAAAAATGAGGACGAAATCCGAATGGATTGCTTGTTTTGATCAACACATAAAATGATGTGTGAAAAAATCTATGCTTAAAAGGATTACATGTCTCAACTAGTTTATTCAGTGAATCTTAAACTTAAACCCTAAAAAGGAATAAGCGGGTCAAGAGGATAGGATGAAATGGATGATTTATTCAAAATTGACTAGATTACCTTAAAAAGGGTAAAGTTGTCAAATGTATTGAATAAAATTTGATTATTTATTCAAAATTGAATGGATAACCCTGAAAATGAATTAAACTAATCAAACGAATTGAATGAAATCAATTGATCAAACAGATCGAGTGAAATGATGATTTATTCAAAATCGACCGAATTGTCCTAAAAATAGGTAAACTGGTCAAATGGATCGGACGAAATTGATGATTTATTCAAAATCGATAAGATTGCCCTAAGAACTAATCAAATGAATTGAATGAAATTGGTGATCTTATTCAAAATCGACTAGATTGCCCTAAAATGGGTAAACTAGCCAAATGAATTCAAAATCGACTAGGTTGCCCTAAAAATGAACAAATTGATAAAATGGACTGGATGAAATTGATGGATAAAATGGTCCAGTGGATTGAATGGAATTGACAGCTTATTTAAAAATCAATCTATCCATTGGTAGTTTCAAAAATTTATTGCGATGCATTAGTCTATGAGCCTTCTAAAATCAAATTTTGGCCTCAATTTATTTATCATCTCAATAGTGAGGAATTATTTGCAAATTTCTTCAAATTAATGTCCTTCATGCAAGGGATTTTTACCAATTTTGATAAAATGGTCAAAAAGTGATTATTAGACGCTCATATTGTGACAGCTCCACCTCACCCTAAGGCGAACCAGAGGGTTCGGCGGGCCGCCTGCCCGGCTCTCGCCGGGACTCAGTCGCTCACTAAAGTCCTCAAACGAATTACAAGAATAAACCTCAAATATTACAATATAAATCTCCAATATTTACATGTCATAAGCGAAGCGGAAACAATTCTCAACTATACATAAAATGATTCCAAATCCAAATTGTACAAAATATAACAATTCCAACTAAGCCATCCAGTCACGTGAACAAGTATTACAAGTCCTTCCTTCGCCTTGAGCCCTGTGGAGGGGAATAAAATATTTTTGGGGTGAGCTAGAAGCTCAGCGAGTAACCAGTAAAATCAGAAATCAAATATATTTCACAATAATGCATTTCAATGATGTCATGATTCCAAGATCAAATGTACGTTTATTGCTCTCGTGAGCCAGTGAAATCATTGCACTTGAACACCCAACGCTCAAATAGATCATATAATATTAACAGAGAGAGGGAGCCCCTTTTTTGAGCTCCAGATAAACATGAACATGAACCATAAACAGAGTGGAGACGTTGGTGTCCAGCACAAGACTTTCCCAGAACTCATTGAAGCCAAAATCATATCATGAATTCACATGCAAGCACGCATGAGATGCAATCGAGTAAATAATGCAGAAACATTTCACATTTACTTTGGAAATAGTTTAGGGTCACTCACCTCCATGGCTCAGAAACCATCCAGCATATAACATTGCCTTGCTCAAATCCAAGTCTTAGATCACAAACTCAATGCAAACAAATCCCTTCAAAGTTCGGACAGCACTTCCCCTGAATTTGCTAACTTTTCCAGCCATCATGGCTTCCTTATTTCCTCATTCCAACCCAAAGGTACACACACAACAACAAGTTCATCCAATAGCCATTCAGCAAGCTCCAAGTAGTACTAGTACAAGTCAAGCTAGGGAAAAGTCCGGAAATGAAAGTTAAGCTCAAAACCAGAAAAACAGTTTTGACGTCATTTTGCGGTAATGGTACCAAAGGTGCTACGATGGTCGGATGAAGGTGAAAGACCCACCATTTCGAAGCTAAGAGACAGGGCTACAATATTGAAGAAGGTCACTCAACCCAGTTTCGAGTGTAACCAGGTCAAAAATGCAAGAAACTACACCAGAATCACAAAAACAGATTCACAGAACGTATTCTAGCGGAAACATCATAAATCAGGCTATCCAAGTCCAAATCCAGAAATTCCAAAACCAGGTGAAAGCTAAGAAACAGGGCTAAATTTCATCAGAAGGCCTCAACAATAAATTCGGAAGCAATTCCAGCCAAAACAACCAATTACAGGCGCAATTCTTACATTCGGGTAAAACCAGAACAGCAATAGTAATTTCGACTTTTCTCATTCTACACTGCTCCGATTGACCTGAAATTTTGTAGGCACCTCTAAAATGTGATTCCCTACAACTTTCATGTTTTGAGGTAAGGCCAATTCGGCCTCTATCTAGGACCAAAAATTTCGGACAGAATGAAGAACCAAGAACCCTAAATTTCTGAAATTTCTTCCAAACCAGAAATTGGTTGCAATTAATCACTTTTTCCACCTCCTAGAGTCCTTAAACATCATTTCCAATCATCATATATAGCCACACAATCATGCTCATATTAAAACAGAAAAATCCCCAAAAATTATAAAACTTCACCAATTCAACCAAAACCAAGAAATAATCCATAAAGTTGCACCTTATACCACCACTAATCATCAATTAAGCATCACTAGAGGGAGGAGAGGGGTCCTTCACAACTTACCTTAGCAACACAAGAAAGAGAGCAACTAGTCACCTTAGCTTTCCAAACAACTTCACAACCAAGCTCAACTCCACCAAACTAAGAGGTTTTATGGAGTAAATTCAAGTTTAATCGGTTGGAATTGAAGATTGAGTGAGATGAGAAGCTAGAAAGTTGAGAGATTTTTCTTCTTTTCCTTTGAGAGAGAGCCAGCCATGAAGCATAGAAATAGGATGATTTTTGGGTCAAAATTGAGTATTAGTAAAGGTAAGAAATAATGGTCAAAGTCCAAGATTAAATCACAAGGTGACACTTGTCACCTTTTTTGTTTAAAACTTATCTTTTTGTCTCTCCAATACAAATATCTTAACACTTTGTAAAATAATATCACTTAATACAAAATTCCAACAAGTTGTCAAAAATATAATGCATTTACCGCACTAGCGGGTCCCACGTCCAGTATACGCTCTTAATTTCTCAAAAACTAACCGATACTAGAAAAATCATTTTAAAACTATCTTTGCTCATAAACTTTATCTGGGGAATTTTTCTAATAAATAAAATGTAGAAAAAGGCGGGCGATTAAATAAAATAAACCCTAGAAAATTAGAAAATTTTCGGGTTCTCACACTCACACTTTCGGGGCGTCACACATATTCCAAAGATCGCTCTATGAAAATGATCGGATCCTACCTTATCTTGTTCACTACCCCTTTGGATGGTACAAAATGTAAACGTGCAAGTCTCTTTGGATTAAGTATCCGAGATACGATGTGGCTTATTCCTAACACGGGATCCCCTAAATGGCATTCCCTTCTAGGGTTTATGCATGATGCCATTTTATCAAAGCGCGTAAATATACGGTACACAAAGAAAACGTGACCTAAAGGAACCCCCTTTTTGTATGCCGGTGTGAGCCTAAAATGAAATGTATTCATGTTACAAATGCGAAGTATTGAATTTAAACGTGTCACATCAAACGGGGTAGGCTCCTAGAGAGTGCCATACCAGGACTCTTATTTCCTAGGGCTGATGAATGCAACAGATACAAAACCAAGAAAAGTCAGTTCAATAAATACACATAAGACATTGGAGCAAAGCAATACGAAGAGGTAAAGCAATAAAAAGGAAAAGGGGGGTTGGATCCCTCCCCTCGTGAATAGTGTCCCTAATAGGGTAAGGCAGACTCTACCCTAGGTAAACTATCATGGATGCATGAGGTATTGGCTCACTAATGCATCTAGACTCGTTAGGTTTTAGGTCCCCGGGCCTTCAGACTTGGAAACCAAAGGTCATCAACCCCAAGATTCTTTGTCGGTGGCTCGAGCGATTCCCCAGACATTGCTACGCACACGTCGTGTTACGGCTACATGTCTGAGTGAATCTATCAAAAATCCTCAACCTTCGACTAAAAGCTAAAGGCTATTAACCTAAAGCTTAAAGCGGAAGATTGAGTGACCCCTTGGATCATGCTACGCACACGTCGTGTCGCAATCACACGTTCAAGTGGGTCGGCTAATCCTAAAATGGTGGAGTGGCGTGACAAGCCACTAAAAGAAAAATAAATGAGGGGTAAAAATTAAAACGTATGCACGTATGCTAGTGTTCCTTTTCGGAGGGGAGGGATCGAGAACCAACGCGAGGCTTTAGGGTAATGTCCCCCACCCAAATGCAATGCAAATCGCGAGATCACATAGATAAACCATTCATCCATCAAATCAATCGTATGCAAATGTGTGAGGGAGTGGGTTGATACGCGCGAAATGCAAAAGTCCTAAAAAAAGGAAAAAAATGCAACCCTAAACATCCAAATGCGATATATGAAGAGGTTAAAAGAAGAAAAAGATTGACTAAATCAAATTTGCTCGGACTCTCTAAGTCCCCAGTGGAGTCGCCAGCTGTTGCGCCCCATTTTTTATAAGAAAAATAAATGGTTTAAAAAAGTGAATTTTTTATTGAAAAAATGATTTTTGATTTAAAAGGAAAATGGGTAAAGAAAATGAAATGGGTCTAAATGGGACTTTGAAATGCGAAGATTTTGACCCAAAAAAAGTTTAAAAAGGGTTTTGAAATAAAAATCGGAGTCGCCACTTGGTATTGAGTTAAGGTGTACCAAGTCACCTAAAAATGAATTTGTCGAAAAAATAGAAAACCCTTTTTAAACGACTCCTAGTCTACGAAAATCAAAGGAAAGGTTCGGGAGTCACATTTGACGAAGGGGAAGGCAAGGAAAGAAATCCAAGGCACCCCTTCGACCTAGCCAAGGCTAGTTGTGTGATTTAGTCAAAGATTTTCTTGTTTTAAACAAAGAATTTATCACATTTGGATGTACTATATGAATGCAAACCCTAGACCTAGGAGAGTGTCGGGGGGTCGAAATGTATCTTCAAAACTTAATTGGTGCCAATCACATTGATTGTGATGCCCAATAATGACTCTTTGGAGAGGTCACGAATAATGCAAAAACATGAGACTCTAAGAAAAGAAGGAAATATAATGAAAATAATCATAATTATACAATTGTATGTGCCCTAAAGGAATGCATCATGTCGGGTACGAGGGACTAATGTTCGTGATTCAATTTTCCCTTTAACAGAGGGAATACGAGCGTGCTAAGGCCAGAGGGCCAAACTCGTCCATATCCCATATCCAAGAGGTATTCCCTAATATAATCAAGCAAATGTACTATCCTAATTCTAATTCTTAAATGAAATGCAAATCTAATGTCATGTATCACACATAGGGGGAAGGAATATACATATAAGGGGAAAATATGGGATAAGGGCTATACATATAAGGGAAATGTCATGCAAAAAATGATAAAAAACCCTAAAAGTAGAAAAAACATGCATGAGATGAAGTGATTTTATCACACAATCATGATCTAACGCTCGAAGGGCTCCTAAGGGTCTAGCATTGGACTAACCCTTATTTCTATTTTCTCGCTAGCATTGGACTAGTGAGAAATCGGACAAGGGAACCACAACTAGCGTTGGACTAGTGTAGTATCGAGAACTGGATCACAACTAGCGTTGGACTAGTGTGATAACGTCACACATTAATCATAACTAACTAATCATGTGAAATATAATAAAAGCACGTAAACACATAATATCACATAAACACATAACAAATAAGCATGATATCTAGATGCAAGGCCCTAAGAAAGCGGTAACACATAGCACATAAGCATGCAAATCACACAAGCGAAAAGAAAGCGAATAAAACCCTAGCTATTACATTCGGGGGAAGCCTACTATAATTTAAGGGGGGGAAAGTGAGAATAAATAATTAAAATAAATACCTAACTATTACAAATTTGGCATTTACGTGCCTTTCAAATGATCGAAATTGAAAATAACTATACAAAACTAAAACAAATAAAGTGAATAAATAAAATAAATAAATAAAATGAAAACATTCAAAAGTCATGCAATTAAGCACATAAATCACATAGACACATAGGGTCAAATAAAGTGAAAATAAGGGATAGAGTGTACCTCCCTTGCAATGGTAATCAAATGAAGGAAAAATAGCTTCAAAACAATAAAAGGGTCAAGGCACCAATTAAATAGTAAAGTATAAACAAAATCGCCAAATCCCTCCCAATCGCAACTTAAATGAAATCAAATAATGCATAATTTCCAAGAAAAGTAAATTATTGATCATATTTCAAAAATAGAAAAACTACCGAGGACCCAAATGCAAATATTAACCAATCACTCAAGCCCAATTAACACATTTTGGGAAATTCACGGGTCCAAGAGCAAAGAAGGGGTCAAGTAATGGTTCAAATTGCAGCTACTCTAGGACCTAATTGCAAGAAACTAGAATACAATGGGGTTTTTGTAGCATGGACAGAAACTAAGAGGAGCCAAGTGCAATTTTTGAAAGCTATTCATGCAAGTCCACGCACAAATCAGAAATTTAAAGTTTCTGCAATCAAGAACAACGCACTGTCACCGCTCTTTCATTTCTACAGAAAATTCCAGACTTGATCAAGAACTTTTCATCTAGACTCCAATTTAAATTCAGCAACAAAACACATATATCCCACATCCAAACAAGCAAAACTTAAAAGGAAATTGTGCAAGTGCTTAAGAAATTTTCATGCAAAAATGGCTGGCCAACTTGTTATTAGATCATCTGCCACTTAACAAAGCTTTGCAATATAACTCCATGATATCCGATGTAGTAGCATGTAAACCAACTATCGTTCAAACATCAAACACTTCCAGCAACAAGTGAATCAAACCCTTCAAACAATCCAAAAGCATTAGACGAACAAAAATGAGGTTCGCTGCGATTTTCTGCTGCAGTTCTGCATGCTCCAATTTACGCCAATGGAATCACTCTTCATCCCTCAAACTCACACACATCTCCAAACATTCATTTATTACCGATCAAGCACGATTACCTCACCCCCAAACCATCCCATCCGAGATGCCCAGGTCTAAGACAACAAGAATAATGACAACAAAACAAAATGCAGAGAAGAGGCCTTATATCAAACAAATCAGGGGCATTAATAAAATTGAACTAATCCATCAATTGGCATGGTAGCAAAACCCAAAATTACAGCAATATTAATCAAATTTCCTACAAACAACAGGAATCACCACCCCACATAAACGCGTAAACATCGGAAAGGGATAAAATTTTACTCACAGTACTTCTTCGGTGAAGGCTTGCAGGCAATGGTGGCGGATTCCAGTTAGGCAGTCCATTGCCGTTGATATCATGGTGATGCTGAATGCCTGAGTTGAAAAGAGGCTTCTGATTGGTAACAGCAGGAGCAGCGGGCGGAGCACTAGAAAGCGTTTGGTGGTTAGCAATTATCTGCTGCTGCTGCTGTTGGACCATGAGGTTGATGACGGTATGATCAGCAGCAGCCGACAGCGGTGGCTTCGTTGACTTGAGCATCGGGGGGTTTGGGTTGGGGTGATTGGCGGCTGCCGGCATGGTCATGGTGGACTGATGATGAAGGTGGATTCTGACGAGATGGTGGCAGCTTCGGTTGCTCTGTTTTTTTTTTTTTTGCCGAAGTTTTCCCCTTTCTCCCCCCTTTCTTCAATTTTTCTTCCGTCTATTGTCTCTGGCTCTCCCTCTCGTTTTGCTCTCCCGAAAGCTCCCTCTCAATTTTCAGGTCTTTTTCTGCTCTTGCTCTCCTTTTCTTTTGCCGAAACCCCTTCCCCTGTTTTTCTTTCTTAGCCTTTTTCCCTTCACTCTTGTTCCTCCCTATTTTTCCAATCCCCTTGCCGAAGGCCTTTCTTGCTTTCTTTTTGCTTCCTTTTTCTGATTCCACGAAGCTCCCTCAGATCTCCTCCAACCTAGCCGCCGTCATTCTCTTTTCTGTTGGCCTCTCCGTAGCTTGTTTCTTTTTTTTCTTTTGTTTCCAAAAATTCCCTAAGCCCACCAAGTGTCTAGACACCTAATCCCTTAGGTGTTGTGTTGTCAAAATACAAAAAGGACACTTGTCCCAATGCATGCCTCCCACTTGCTATTTTCACTTTTCCCTTTCCTTTTGCTTTTTCCTGAAATTTAATATGAAGACCAAATAAACTAGAACAAAATAAAAGAAATAAAATAAATATAAAAATAAAAATAAATATAAAATAATAAAATAAATAAAAACCCTAAAATTGAAACAAATAAGGCTAAAATTAAATTAATCAAACAAATAAAGTTAAAAAATCAAAAAATTTGGTGTCTACAGAAAAGGTAGAAAGAAACCCCTTTTAAACGACTTCTAATCTACGTAAACCAACGAAAAAGGTTCGGGAGTCACATTTGACAAAGGGGAAGGCATGGATAAAAATCCAAGGCACCCCTTCGACCTAGCCAAGGCTAGTTGCGCGATTTAGTCAAAGATTTTCTTGTTTTAACCAAAGCATTTATCACATTTGGATGCACTATATGAATGCAAACCCTAAACCTAGGAGGGCATCGGGGGGTCAAAATATCTCTTCAAAGCTTGAATGGTGCCACTCACATTAATTGTGATGCCCAATAATGATTCTTTGGAGAGATCACGAATAATGCAAAAATATGAGACTCCAAGAAAAGAAAAGGGATAAATAATTATAGAAATATACATGTCTTAAGAGAGTGCATCATGTCGGGTACGAGGGAACTAATTTTCGTGACTCAATTTTCCCTTTGATAGAGGGAATACGAGCGTGCTAAAGCTTAGAAAGCCAAACTCGTCCATATCCCATATTTAAAGGGTTATCTCTAGTCTAATCAGGCAAAATGCACTAATCTACCCCCTAATTTCCTAAATGAGATGCAAATCTAAATGTTATATATACATAGGGGTAAGGAATATACATATAAGAAAAATATGGGATAAGGACTATACATATAAGGGGAATGCCATGCAAAAATGATTAAAAAAAAACCCTAAAAGTAGAAAAACATGCATGAGATGGAGTGATTTTATCACACAATCATGATCTAACGCTCGAAGGGCTCCTAAGGGTCTAGCGTTGGACTAGCCCTTATTTCTATTTTCTCGCTAGCATTGGACTAGTGAGAAATCGGACAAGGGAACCACAACTAGCGTTGGACTAGCGTAGTATCGAGAAATGGATCACAACTAGCGTTGGACTAGTGTGATAACGTCACACATTAATCATAACTAACTAATCATGTGAAATATAATAAAAGCATGTAAACACATAATATCACATAGACACATAACAAATAAGCATGATATCTAGATGCAAGGTCCTAAGAAATCGGTAACACATAACACATAAGCATGCAAATCACAGTAAGCAAAGAAAGCAAACAAAACCTATCTATTACATTAGGGGGACGCCCTACTACAATCTAATGGGGGATGAATAAATAAATAAAATAAAATAAACCTAACTATTACAACTTGGCATTTAAATGCCTTTTAAATAACCAAAATGAAGCTAAAATAAATATACGAAATTAAGACGACTAAAGCGAATAAATAAATAAAATGAAAACATTCAAAAGGCATGCAATTAAACACATAAATCACATAAGTACACATAGGGTCAAATAAAGTAAAATAAGGGATAGAGTGTACCTCCCTTGAGTTGGGGCCCTAATGGAGTGAAATTACTTATTTACCCTCCAAAAACAAAGAAAAGGTCAAGGCATCACTTTAATTGAGAAAAATTAAAAGAAATGTGCAAATACAAAACTCACTTGATCATAAAGCCCCTAAAATCATGAATTAAGTGCAATTGAAACAAAGCATAGTAGTTAATTGAAGCAAACAAGCAATGAAGTTGTAAAATTAAAACTACCAAGGACCAAATTGAGGAAATTATTCAATTGATTGGATCATAGAACATGCAAATGTTGGGTCATAGCAGCATTAGTTAGAAGCCAAGGGGTCAAAGTGCAATTATTGAAAGATTTTCATGCAAGAACATGCAAATGCTTCAAGCAAACCACCGAACCAAGCTTTCTTTGTTTCTACAATATACTGAGTTTCTCAAGTGAAATCCTAATGCAGCTAACATCTCAGCCGATCAAACAAAGCCTCGACATTAAACCCAAAGCAAATACAAAATTCAACAAGCCAGTAACTTAATCATGAAGTTATGCAAAATCTGGAAATGCAGACAAAGATTCGGAAACTTCATTATCTTTTGCTGCAAAGCTTACAAAGCATTTTACTTCCTCATAGCTGACTTCTATTTCTACAATTTTCGCAGCTTATTGGCAACCAAAAAAACTTAAACAAGGCTTCAACATCCAAGCTTCAAAGTAAGTAATACAACCCGTAACTTCGATATCCAAACAAACAAGAAAACTTAGAAAAGAAATCATGCAAATTCTTGAAACCCTTTCACTCAAAATTGATTCAGTAACCTGCTTGTTCGGCCATCTGCAACTTTCTTTATGATTTCTATAACACAAACATTCTAATCCTCTAACATGATTAACAAAACATCAACCAGCCCACCTAGTTTTTGGTAAACAGAATTTTTGAACAAGGAAAATGCAAGTAACGAAGGAAAGGAAAAAGAACTTCTGCAACTACTTCCTAGGCTATGACGCTTCGGCAACCAAGAATAGGTTAGAAAATTTTTTAATCAATCCTCCAAGCTTTGAACTAACTAACAACTGCACAACTACCATAATCCAAGCAAGCAAAACTCATATAAGGAAACCATGCTAACTCATGAAGAAACTCATGCATTCTGCTGGTTTCTTTTTGCTGCAAATAGCATGCACATGAAAACATTTCATGAATTCCAATGAACATGTAGATTCATCAACCAATCCTACAAAACTCAACCCAACAAGAGACCATGCAATGACGCAAGTTCATTATGTTTGAACATCAGAAAACTCAGACAAACAAAAAAAAAAATCATTCCAGCATCGAAATAGCATTCTGCAATCAAAAGAGAAGTTTGCTGCATTTTTGTTTCCAGGCTTGCTGCAATTTTCCAGCCGCGACTCTCTATCCATGCAAATAGGTTCACCAAAAACCAAGACTTCACCTATCAACTACCAACTAAATGAGACACGAACTCTTATTGCAGAATTGTAGCAGAGCATTTGAGTTGGCCAAAACCGGCAGAGAAGGAAGAAATGCAACAGGAAGCGCAGGAAATGACATGCATCAAGAAGGCACTACAAAAATCAGAAGCTCCACGATGCAATGGAATGAAAAATCACAGCAGAGAAAAATATAAACTCGCGGCAAACATGTTCATGACGCACTAGCCGAAGACCAAGGAGATCATAAGCTTCAAAACTGAAACCAGCAAAGGGAAAACAGAACTTTGGTACGCTGCTGCAACTTTCTACTGTTAACTTGAGGTTCATTTTCACTTCTGGGTTTCATTCTTGAGCATTAATCATGGTGCAAATCAAATCCAAAACAACAAATACGCATATCACAGCTACGAAGCCGACACAAACAAGCAACATACGTAGAAGCTAGCAATCGACATGGCATTGAAACTTTCGTTGAAACTGTGAAACCTCTTTGTAACCGTGAAACTTGGACAAAAATGATTCGAACCCAACCTCCTAAATGATCTAAATCCCTACCCCCAAAATTCCAGTCCAACCCACCAGATTCACACAGAAATAGGCATGAAAAGGAAAACTCAGTACATCCATCCAGTAAACTAAGAACAAAAAAAAGGGTAAAAGACTTCACCTTTATCCCTTCCAAAGGCAAAACCAAGGCTGGGATGATCAGAAAGGGGTCGCTGCTCAATCCAAAATTCTCTCTCTTTCCGATTCTGCTACTCTTCCGTTCTCCCTTCGCTGTTCTCTATCGATGCCTTCAACGATGCCCTCTTTCTTTTCACTTTGTTTTCAGCCAGGCACTCCCTATTCTTGCTCTCGGTTCCTTGCCCATAAAACCCTCGGTTTCCCTCCGCTGCTATTTTCTTTTTCTCTGCTTCTTCTCATCTAGCCCAGCCGTTCCCAAAAACCGTAGCTCGCTCTGCTTTTTTTTTCCGTCGTCTTCCTCTCCTCCCCCCCGGTAGCCTTTGAAGCTCTCACTCAGTCCATCTTTCTTTAGTTGTTTTCTGAAACCCTCAGTTCTTCCCCCTTTCTCCTTCAGTCCCTCCGTAGCCTCCAGCGTTTTTTTCTCTTTTTCTACCCACAGCCGCCAACCGAGCCCCCTTAAACCCTCTCATATCTCTCCTTTATATAGACATCCGAAATCCCCCCGTAACCTAAGACCAAGGGGTGAGATTTGGAGCTGCATTTTGGCTCTTCCTATTAAGACCATCAGATGGCATTTGATTTTTGTACCTTTTATGTTGTTGAATCAAAGCCAGGTGATCATGTACTGGCCTGATCCAACGGAGCAACAAAAATCAATGAAAAATGGGATGTCCTTCCGTGCATGATTTCTGCTTGAAATGTGATACCGATAAAGGGCCAGGATCCTGTGCAGCTCCGGGCGCATGAGCTTGGTTTTCTCTCTCACTATTTTCTCTTTTTTTTTTAGTTAAATAAACAATAAACTTGCATAAAACAAAATCTAACAGAGATAAGGCATATTTTTGTGACCATTTTCCGGCAACTCTTAACACTAAAAAACCTTAAAATATAATTGAACGACTAAATGATCAAAAATGAATATAAAAATAAAATAAAAATAATAACAATCTAAAATGCTATAAAAATGCTAAAAGGTGCCTTAAAACAAAAATTATGAGATTAATAAATAAAATAGATAATAGTTATTACTAAAAACCACAATAAAATAAATAAGTTAAAAATTTGGTGTCTACAGCTGGGCAGGCGGTCCGCAGAACCCTTTGGTACGCCTTAGGGGGAGGTGGGGTCGTCACAGGTGGTATCAGAGCCTAGGGGTGAATTGATCCGGATAGATTGAGCGCTTGATACGATAGACTAGGGTTTTATTCTTGAGCTTAGCCTTTAGCCTTGTTTTCTACGTCTCATGTACTTACTTTTGCAATGTTACTTGCAAACCTAGGTGATGGCGGGTACTGACGCTTCTGGTGGTACTGGCCGTCTCAGCCCATACCTACTGATATACCTACTGCCGTTCCTACTGACGAGCCATATCTAGAGGGGCCCGTCTGTCACGTGATCATGTACCAGGAGAGCCCCGGTGGGCCAGTGCAGCGGTGGTCCCCAGCGCGCAAGATCCGGCGTTGCGACTGCTGGAAGACCTACTCCTACCCCGACAGGGTAGTGCTCACGGTGGATGATGAGCGGAGACGATTGGGTAGCGCTAATCGTAGTAGCCAGTCAGAGATAGAGCGTCTCCAGGCTACTCACCGAGTTCAGAGAGCCCGAATCCGAGAGCTGGAGGCCTCGGTTTTGGAGGAGCAACAATTGGTGCCTGAACCAACGGAGGTAGTAACCCTACATCGAGGGTTCCGGCCAGAGCGTATTCGCTGGACCAACAATTGGTGCCTGAACCAACGGAGGTAGTGGAAGGTATGATCCCTGTTTTTCACCGGTTAGCCAAAATTTTGATAGACCCCAGTGCCACTCATTCTTTTGTTAACCCTACATTTATGCTTGGAATTGACATGAAAGTTGAAAGGCTACCTTATGACTTAGAAGTAAGAACACCTGCGGGGAACCAAACTTTACTTGCGAATGAGGTGTACAGAAATTGTGATATTTGGGTTGGTGAGCGGAAATTGGTAGTCGCCCTCATTAGTCTAGCCATTAAGGGGTACGATGTTATTCTAGGTATGGATTGGCTAGCTCATTACCATGCTCGGGTAGATTGTAGGATGAAGGTGGTAGAGTTTTGCATACCCGGCGAGGCAACTTTAAAGTTAGACGTAAGGGGTATGTTAGCCTCATCTGCGCTCATTTCGGGAATAAGGGTTAGGAAATTGCTTAGTCGTGGGGCACGCGGTTATTTAGCTTTTCTAGTTAACGCTCCGGGAGAAAAGATTAAGTTGGAAGACATGCCGATAATCAGTCAATATCCGGACGTATTTCCGGAGGAGTTGGGGTCACTGCCACCCGAAAGGGAGATTGAATTTAAGGTTGATCTAGTACCCGGAACTACTCCCATTTCGAAAATCCCTTATCGAATAGCACATGCTGAGCTTAAGGAGTTAAAGGTGCAATTGCAAGACTTGCTAGAATGGGGATTCATACAAGAGAGCGAGTCACCATGGGGAGCTCCAGTGCTATTTGTTAAAAAGAAGGACGGGAGTTTAAGGTTATGCATTGATTATCGAGGGTTGAATGCAGTAACTATTAAGAATAAATACCCTTTGCCCCACATCGATAAGTTGTTTGATCAATTACAAGGGGCGGTGGTGTTTTCTAAGTTGGATCTTTGACAGGGGTACTATCAATTGAGAATTAGAAAGGAGGATGTGCCAAAAACGGCATTTAACACTCGATATGGGCATTTTAAGTTTGCGGTAATGCCTTTTGGCTTAACCAATGCCCCAGCGGTATTCATGGATTTAATGCATCGAGTGTTTAAACCTTACTTGGACAGGTTTGTAGTGGTGTTTATTGATGATATCCAAGTATATTCGAAATCAAGGGAGGACCATGAACAGCACTTGCAAATAGTGTTGCAAACCCTAAGGGAGCACCAATTGTTCGCTAAGTTCAGCAAGTGTGAATTCTGACTGGAAAAAGTGGCGTTCCTAGGTTATATAATTTCAAAGGATGGGCTTGCTGTAGACCCAGCAAAATTGGAAGCTGTAGCCAAATGGAAACGGCCAAAAAATCCCACAGAGGTGCGAAGTTTTCTAGTATTAGCAGGGTTCTACCGCCGATTTATAAAGAACTTCTCGAGAATTGCGGGACCCTTGACTAACTTGACAAAGAAACAAGGAATGTACATTTGGGATGTTAAGTGTGAGAGTAATTTCCAAGAGCTTAAGAAGCAATTGACCATGGCTCCAGTATTAGCTTTGCCCAATGGGAACGATAGTTACACGGTTTACACCGATGCTTCGAGAGAGGGGCTAGGGTGCGTGTTGATGCAAAATAGGAATGTGATTGCCTATGCATCTAGGAAGTTAAAACCTCATGAGCAAAACTATTCAACCCATGACTTGGAGCTTGCAGCTGTTGTGTTTGCCTTGAAAAAATGGCGACATTATCTATATGAAGTGACTTTTGAGGTATATACGGATCACAAGAGCTTTAAGTATCTGTTTTATGGATTGAACCAAGTAATTGATGCTGGAAGGTGCTGCATCTCTTGCTGTTCTAAATAAGGTAAGTTAGGGTTGCCGCTAGCAGGAAGCGCAGCCATGGCGGCTGTTATGCCGCAGGGGGGGCGACAGCCACGGCGGCTGTTCTGACGTAGGGGGGGCGAAGCCGCCGTTGAGCTTTGCGGCGGTGGTAACCGACAGAGGCAAAGTCGACGGTTTCAATCCGGGGGCTGTTGCCACGTATCGTGGAGAACCAGCCTTCCGAATCTCGAAGACAGAGATCTTGGAATTAGCACGTCCGTTTGAGCATGCTCTGGTGGGCAGATTTGCGTATAGCAGGCCGCCGATGGAGGTGGTGCGAAAGTTCATCTTATCGCTTGGTTTGAAGGGGGAATGTGCGGTGGCCTTGTTGGATACAAAGCATGTTCTACTCAGGCCAACCGTAGAGGAGGATTATACTCGACTGTTCGTGCGCCGGACATGGTTTATCAGGAGTTCGCCAATGACAATCTCTAAATGGTCGCTGGATTTCACTGCAAATAAGGAGGTTTCCATTGCACCCGTGTGGGTAAACTTTCCTGGCCTGCCATTACCTTTCTTTGGCAAGAATCCTCTCATGAAACTGGCGTCGGTGCTAGGGCGTCTGATGAAGATTGATGCAGCCACGGGAAACTTACGGAGGCCGTCGGTGGCGAGAGTGCTGGTGGAGATGGACGTTTCACGCGCACCAGTCAAGAGATTATGGATTGGAGACGAGGAGTATGGGTTTTGGCAATCAGTGGAGTACGAGAAGTGGCCGGCCTTCTGCTCCTTTTGTGAGAGGTTCGGGCACGTTCAGCACGACTGTTTCAAGAAGTTTCCGGATCTCAAGCCAGTTGCCGCGCATCAGATGGCACCCTCGAAGGCTGTCGGGGCACATGGTTGGTTGGCAGGGAGAGAGGCGGATGCGGGGGATCAGGGGGGGAGGGAGAGGGAGTTGTCGGAGGAGAATGAACCAGGTGAGGGGTGGATGAATAAGGGGCCAGGTGAGGCTGGTGTAGTGGAGGGGCTTCAACAAATGTCAGTGGAGGGGGGGTGCAAGGGGGACACGGCGGGCCAGGCGTCTGATACGTTAACAGTGGCGGTAATAGAGGAGGCAGGAGCAGGGGATCCAGAATCAAGGGGGTTACAAGCATTGCTGCTCGCGCCTATTGGGAGGAAGGGAGAAGAGGTTACTATCAGTAATACCTTTGCAGCCTTGGAAGGGGAGAGTGAGGAGCTGTTGGAGATAGGGAACCCCAGGGGAGCGAGGTCGCTGAGTCCAGTGCGGGGAGAGGCTACGAGGGGGGTGTCAATGCAGGAACTCCGTCAGGCACAGATGCAATTGACGCGTCGCTTGAAGGCGGGCAGGTTGGGGGTGTGCTGGAGTGCAGGGACGAGCACGATGGCGGAGGGGCAGCTGCAGAACACGCTGGACTGCAGCATGGGGGCAGATAAGGAGAGGCAACAAGGCACGGCGGCAAGGGGTAGGGGCTCAAGAAAGAGGTATGCACTCCGTTCTAATGTTAAGTTCCATTAATTTTTTGGTTTGGAATATACGGGGTGCGTCAAAAAAGGACTCACTTCGTTACTTAAAAAAGATGAAGCATGACTACAACATAAAAATACTGGTTTTGTTGGAACCTATGTTGGAGGATGGACGGTTGGAATATGTGCAAAGATTTTTAGGGTGCTCCTCGGCAGCATCCTATGCGGAGGGGAAGATATGGGTGTTATGGGATCTGCATCTCAGTATAGCTTTCAACACATATGCGGACCAGTTGGTGGATATGGAGCTCAGTTCCCCTACGGGTAAAGTATATTTTTCAGCGGTATATGCGCGATGAACAGGTGTAGCTCGAAGACCCCTTTGGGGTGCCATGGAGACGCTTGCGGGGGAACGTCAATCCCCCTGGATGTTGGCTGGGGACTTCAACGTATCTCGGAGGCCTCGGAACGACAAGGGGGGGCGCCTCCGAATGCTCGGAACATGGAGGAGTTTAATCAAGCAATATTTAATAGTGGCCTGGCACCGGTGGACTTCGAGGGGAATCCTTTCACATGGACGAATGGGACAGTGTGGCAACGGTTGGACAGGGTGTTGGCGAATAGCGCCTGGACCGACTAGTATGCTATTTCAAAGGTGCTGCATCTTGCAAGGGGTCGGTCGGACCATGCTCCACTTTTGATTAAGTGTGGCATGTCGGGACGGGGATCAACGGCCTTCAGATTTCTCAATGTCTGGACGCGGCATGATGCTTTCTTGGGATTGGTGAGGCGGGCATGGGAGGAGGGTTTACCAGCACGAACAATGCCTGAGCTACATAGGAAACTCGCAACCGTGCGAAGCAAGTTACGGGTGTGGAATAAGGAGGTGTTCGGGAACATTGGGGACAGGGTGGCGGAGCTTGGCCAAGCTATGAAGGCAAAGGAGGAGGGTTATGACAGGGAGCAGACTACTGCGGCCAAGATTGACTATCATGAGGCTAGGGCAGCATACATGCATCAGTTGGCGATTGAGTGTGATTTTTGGAGACAGAGATCAAGAGTTAAATGGATTCAAGCGGGGGATGCAAACACGGCTTTCTTCCATGCCGTGGTGAGGCAGCGACGTGCAGCTAACTATATTGGCAGGATAAGAAGTTCGACAGGCCAGTGGCTGACAACGAAGGAGGATATTAAGGAGTCAGCAGTGCATTTCTTTGAGCAACTTTTCAGCTCGGATAGAAGTACGGATCGTCACCCAGCACTGACTTTCTCCCTGCCGAGGGTCTCGCGGGAGGACAACGAGAGCTTGGTGCTTCTGCCAAGCATGGAAGAGGTGCGCGAGGTGGTTTTCTCAATCCATTCCGACAGTGCCGCTGGGCCTGATGGTTTTGGGTCGGGATTTTATCAAGCGTGTTGGGACATAATTAAGGTCGACTTGGTGACGGCGGTCCAGGATTTCTTTCAAGGTGGATGGCTGTCAAAGGGAGTCACCAGCACATCGATCGTGTTGATACCTAAAGTGCAGGGGGCATCCTCATGGCAGGAGTTTCGCCCAATCAGCTTGTGCAATGTAAGCTCCAAGATTGTTTCCAAAATTGTGGCCAACAGGCTGAACAGGCTGCTACCCGCACTGATCTCCCCGTGGCAGTCCGGCTTTGTGCCGGGTCGGCAAATTATGGATAACATTTTGTTGGCTCAGGAACATGCGCAGGAGCTGAATCGCCGACTGGAAATTCCTAATTTAATGCTAAAACTAGATAGGGAAAAGGCGTATGATAGAGTGGAGTGGTCTTTCCTCCTATTCATGCTTAGGGAGTTCGGCTTTGAGGAAAACGTGGTGGATCTGATTTTTCGCTTGGTGGCAAACAACTGGTTTTCCGTGCTCATCAATGGGGAGCAGGCGGGCTTCTTCAAATCGACAAGGGGGGTCAGGCAGGGGGATCCTATTTCTCCCTCGCTGTTCCTGCTAGTCGCGGAATTTTTCGGGAGGGGATTGGAGGCCTTGTTCCAGTCGGGTCGTCATAGGTTTTTTCACACCGGAGGTATGAAAGTCCCGTATTTGGCATTCGCCGATGATGTCATTGTGTTCACACGATTGTCGAGGGACGGTTTGGAGGCAGTGGCAGAGTTCTTTAGGATCTACCTGCAGTATTCAGGGCAGAAGATTAATGTGGACAAAAGTGGCTTTGTCTGTCCGTCAGGGACACCGGATGGGCAAGTACAACTGGTGACTAGCATACTGCGTTTTCAACGTCAATTCTTTCCGATGATTTATCTTGGGGTCCCCATCTCTCGAGGTAGGAGTGCATCAATAGCCTTTGATGGGATTGTCGCAAAGGTGCGGGCGCGTGTAGGGCATTGGAGTACGAGATTGCTGTCTACAGGGGGGAAATTAATTCTTATTAAACATGTGCTGAATTCAATGCCATTGTACCTACTCCAAGTCCTGAAGCCCCCCAAGGCAGTCTTGACGACACTGGGGAGGGTATTTAATGCGTTCCTTTGGGACAAAAATCAGCAGGATAAAAGAATACATTGGGCGTCCTGGGAGTCAATGTGTTTTCCAACGGAGGAGGGTGGAGTGGGGGTGAGATCTTTGGAGGACATGGTCAAGGCTTTTTCTTGTAAACTGTGGTGGAAGCTGAGGCAGCGAAGGTCGATCTGGGCGGAGTATATGTTCTCCAAGTATATAGGGGATCAGCATCCGAGTCAGGCGGTAGCACTCAGACCGAAAGGGGCATGGAAGCGTCTTATCGGTATACGCGACATGGCTGAGGTGAGTATTTCATGGAGCCTTGACCCAGGTATGGTAGATTTCTGGTTGGACACCTGGTGCGAGCAGGGACCTCTTCCGTCATTGGTGGTAGCAGATGGTGACCGTCCTCATTTCTTGGTGGCCGAGTTTTTGGGACGGGAAGGGTGGAACAAGGAGCGTCTCCTGCAGTGGCTGCCGCTGCACCTTGTGGAGATGGTTATGGAAATACCCTTTGACCTGGAGGGTCAGGATCAAATCATGTGGTCCCCATCGTCTTCGGCGGGGTTCTCGCTAAGCTCGGCTTGGGAGAGCTGTAGAAGGCGTCAAGGTAGATCCCCCATGCATGGGATGGTGTGGAATAGGGGTGTAATGCTGAAGATGTCTATGTTCTCCTGGCGTCTATTGAGAAGCTTTGTACCGGTGGATTCGGTTATCCGTCAGAGAGGGATACCTTTCGCCTCTCGCTGCTCTTGTTGTCTTGAAGAAGAAGAATCGGTGCTTCATCTCTTTGTCAATGGCCCCGTGGCTACGGAGGTTTGGGGTCGTTTTGGGAACAGGTTTGGGGTAGGGCGGCGACCAATTGAGGGGCTGGAAAGTTTGTGGAAGAAATGGGCTGCATCCCTTCCACAGTTGCCAGTCTCTCATATCAGATGTATCCTTCCGGTTCTGATATGGTGGTTCCTATGGAAGGGACGAAACAAGGCTCGATTTGAAGGTCAGACATTCTCTGCGCAGCAAGTTAGTTGGGAGGTGGATAACTTCATCCAGGATATGGGCCGTGCAGGGAGGCTGAGGAAGGCGCAGTTCTATGGAGATATGGAGGATAATTGGGCAAGGCTGGCCAGTCCGGTCATCCGTCATCGCCGGCCAACAGTGGTTTCCTGGCACAGGCCCCCGGCCCATCGGAGCAAATTAAACACAGACGCCAGCGTGATTAATGGCAGGGCGACCGCGTTTTACAAGGAGTTTGGCGAGAAGGGGGTATTGGGGGCCGAGGCGCTGGCGCTTCAGGAAGGATTGCGGGAATGTGTGACATGGGGGGTTCAGGGGGTATTGGTGGAGGTAGACTCGGCGGGCTGGTATCTCTGGTCAACTCGTCGGCGTTGGGAGGGTGGGTGCATTGCAATCTGCTGCGTCGGATTCGCCGTCTGCTGAGGCAGGTGGTTGGCACAGTTACACACATTTACAGAGAAGCAAACATGGTGGCAGACAGATTAGCGGCCCTACAAGGTGGGCCAAGTTCGGTTTTTGAGTCAGTTCAGCAGTTACCGAGGGACGTTCGCGGGTGTCTGGCCATGGATGCTAGGGAATTCCCGTCCATTAGATTAGTACCAGGGTAGATAATGGTAAACAGGGTAGATAGTGGTTTTTATTGTATTTCCGCTGTATTTCGTGATTTTGGAATAAATATTGAAATTTAAAAAAAAAAAAAAAAAAAAAGATAGGACTATGGTTATCGAAATTTTCACGCCGTAAGCATGTTTAATATATTAGAATCATATTTATCTAAATTCGTTGGTTTTCATCTTAAAAAAAAAAAAAAGTATCTGTTTTCTCAGAAGGAGTTAAATCTATGACAACGTCGTTGGGTGAAGTTCTTAGAAGATTATGATTGCATGATTAACTATCATCCCGGAAAGGTCAATGTTGTAGCAGATGCTTTAAGTCGAAAGGCTCAACTAGCAAGTTCCATGGTGAGAGAGTGGAGCTTGTTAGAAGATGTATGTGAGTGGAAACCTCGTCTGGAACCGAAGAAGGTGATTTTTGGAAATATTGAGGTGAAGTCAACACTGTTGGATCGAATTAAAGAGGGCCAAGTGAAGGATCCAATGGTGCAAAAGTGGGTGGAAAAAGTGAAGAAAGGAGAGTTGCCTTACTTTAACCTAGGTCCTGATGGAACCTTAAAGTTTCGAAATCGTGTCGTTGTACCTAGGGATGAGGAGTTAAAGAGGGAGATTTTGGAAGAATCTCACCGCTCTAGGTATACGGTGCACCCAGGGAATAATAAGATGTACCAAGATCTCAAAAGTCTGTATTGGTAGGATAATATGAAGACGGAGATTGTCCAATTTGTGCAAAAGTGTCTTACGTGCCAACAGGTGAAAGCTGAGCATAAAAAACCGTCAGGTCTGTTACAGCCTTTCGAGATCCCTGAATGGAAATTGGAGCACATAACGATGGATTTTGTATCAGGGTTGCCACGAACACAAAAGGGGCATGATGCGATTTGGGTAATAGTGGACCGATTAACTAAGACAGCACATTTCCTGCCAGTAAATATAAAATATTCTCTAGAAAAACTTGCCAAACTTTATATGGATGAAGTGGTGAGGCTACATAAGGTACCAGTGAGCATTGTATCCGATAGAGACCCTAGGTTTGTATCTCGATTCTGACAGAAATTGCAAGAGGCTCTAGGAACTAAGTGGAACTATAGTACAACGTATCACCCACAAACTGATGGACAATCTGAGAGAAGCATTCAAACTCTTGAGGATATGCTGAGAGCCTGTATTGTGGATTTTGAAAAAAGTTGCAACCACGATACATAGGACCTTTCAATATACTCCAGCAAATAGGAAAGGTGGCTTATCGACTTGAGTTACCAGCTAGTTTGTCTCGGATCCATGGCATTTTCCATGTTTCTTTGCTTAAGAAATATCATTCGGATCCGACTCACATTTTGCCACCAGAAGATATTGAACTCGACGAGTCTTTAACCTATGAAGAATGACCCATTCAAATATTGGATCGGAAGGTGATGGACCTGAGAAACAAGCAGATTCCATTAGTAAAGGTTCTATAGAAGCATCATGAAGTGGAAGAAGCAACCTGGGAGCTAGAAAAAGACATGCAAGAGAAATATCCCGACCTGTTCACAACGAAAGGTATGAATTTCGAGGTCGAAATTCTTTTAAGGGGGAGAGAGTGTGAGGACTTGCAAATTCCTTATATTTTTCTTTAAAATACCCTTTTATTTGGAAATTATTCATTTATTATGGCCCTACTACCCAATCACCCTACAATAAGTGTAAATGAATATAGAAGTAAGGGTTTCGTTATCCGTTTTCAAGTTAGAGCGAATTAGGGTTTTCACGTTTTTCCGTAGTATGACTATTCGGTACGGAGTGAGGATCAAATTTGGTAGGTAAGAGTGACTTTTAGATGAGGAAATATTATATGATTTGAAGTGATAATAATAAGTTGGTGACTAGAGGTTAAAACCCTAGTATACGTGATTTAAGAAAAAACGGCTCGAACCGACGGGTATCGATCACTACCGATTGAACCCACCACTTGACCACCACTTCCTTACCACCACATACCCTTGATATTTTTGCAAAATATCCCCCCTCATCCTCAGCCATATAGCCGAAAATTGTGGCCAAAATGCAAGGAAAAAGAAAGCAAAACTTGGATGGCTTTGGTGGTGACAAGTGTCAACCATCTATGGATCCTTGGCCAACCTTTTATCTCACCTTCTTATCCCTTATTTCAGCCCATTTTCCCTCATTTCTTTCTGTTTTTGTCTGAGAGCAAGAAGGAGCAAGAGAGGGAAGAGAGTTTCCAATCTTCTACTTTGAATCTAATCTTTTTAGTGCAAACAAGAAAAACTAAACCGATCAATCCCTAGTTTGGAAGCTTGGGAAGCTAAGGAACCAAAAATCTTAAGGTGAGGTGAATGATCATCCTAGCAAACTCTTGCCTTGAGTTATAATGGCTGACCAACCTTTCTTTCTCCATTAATCATGATTTAGTTGGGTATTAATGTTAGTATTGTACTTGTGATGCTTGTTTCAAGTGGTTTTGATGATTGGATGGATGATATTTGAGTTAGGGTTTCTTGTGGGTTAAGTGTTATATGATGTATATATGTGGTATATAATCTTGTAAAGGAGATAGTAGTGGTAGTTTCAAGATAAAAATGAGAAGTATAGCTTGAATATAGCAAAATTCCAGATTTCTGGAAATCTTAGCTTCAGTTTTGTCTGGTTCTATTTCATCATGTTAGAGGCCGAACTAGGCTTAGCACAAAACAAAAACGTTGTATAGAATGACATTTTATGGTTACCTACAAAATTTTAGCTCAATCGGAGCAACGTAGCCTGTGAAAAGACAAAAATACCCTGACTGCCCTAGGAGTAAAATCAGCGGACAGTTTTGACAAGTACACTAAGTTGGTTGCGTTTGTTCACCTTGATATGTACTGAACTTGATGTGCGACGGATCTAGACGAACACCAAGTTGGGTTGATTGCGGAACCTTGACCCTTCTAGAATCACAAGCCACGAACTAAGGAGACTCCTTAACCCAAGACTAGCAAATTTAGTGAACCAAAAGTATAGTTAGAAGAACGCCACAATCAAGGAGACTACTTGATTGATAAGTTCGATGAACTGCTTGAGATTAATTCTCAAGTATTCAAAGGGAATTCTCTTGAGGCAAGAGAGAGTGAAAAAAACTCACATATATTTTATAAAATCTGAATTATTCTTTAATGAATGAAAACCTAGGCTATATATAGCCTTACAGGACTTAAACCCTAGAATGTCCAATGGACGACCTTGCCCTTCATTAAGGGTGAAAATATCTAACAACTAATTGACTAAAATTAAGACTCTGAATTCGGCCAAAGTGAAGTGAAAATTTGACCGAAGTTATTAATGCTAACAAACAACTAATAATGGTAACTAAAACCCTAATTAGCAAGCTAGTGCTCCGTGAACTAGTCTTCACTTGGTTCTTCCATTTGAAGGAAAGTGTATAGAGTAGTTTCTCCATTATGTAATCCTTCAATGGTCCTCAAGTCATCACCAACTCGTTCTTGAATCGTGCAAACAAGAGCTTGAAGTGATTCTTGAATTCTCCTAGCACGCGCTCTTGTAATTGGACCACTGGGTATTTGCATGACCTGAGCACTAGAAGTTTGAGCAGCCTTGAGCCCCTCCTCATTAGTCCCCTCCTCTTGAAGGCGATTTGTCCCCAAATCAAACTCATCGTCTGCATGAAAAGGACTCAAGTCAGATACATTAAAAGTAGCATGTACCCCATACTCACCTGGAAGTTCAAGTTTGTAGGCATTGTCATTTATACGCTCTAGGACTTGGAATGGACCATCTCCCCGTGGAAGTAGCTTACTACGCCGTTTGACTGGGAACCTCTCTTTGCGCATGTGTATCCATACCCAATCGCCAGGCTCAAAGACCATCTTGCGGCGCCCCTTGTTGGCACTTTGGATGTATTGAAGTGTACGCTTCTCGATGTTGGCTCGCACCTTAGTGTGTAACTCACGTACATATGCAGCCTTGGTCTTACCATCCAAGTTAACTCTCTCATGAACAGGTAAAGGAGTTAAATCCAAAGGTGTGAGAGGGTTAAAACCATACACAATTTCAAACGGCGAATAACGTGTAGCAGAATGACAGTGCGATTGTATCCAAATTCCACATGTGGTAAGCAATCTTCCCAAGATTTAATGTTCTTTTTAATAACTGCGCGCAATAGGGTAGATAAAGTCCTATTAACCACTTCGGTTTGACCATCAGTTTGTGGGTGGCTAGAAGTAGAAAATAGCAATTTAGTACCTAGTTTACACCACAAAGTTTTCCAAAAATAGCTAAGGAATTTGGCGTCCCTATCAGAAACAATAGTGCGTGGCATGCCATGTAATCTAACTATCTCACGAAAGAATAAATCTGCAACATGCTTAGCATCATCTGTTTTAAGACAAGGAATAAAATGGGCCATTTTGGAGAAGCGGTCAACTACCACATAGATTGAATCATGTCCTTTTCTAGTCCTAGGTAGTCCAAGCACAAAATCCATTGACAGATCAACCCATGGTTCCTGTGGAATTGGCAAAGGTGTATAGAGACCATAAGGGTGTACCTTTGATTTTGCCTGGTGACAAGTCACGCACCTTTCAATGTGTCGTTCCACGTCACTCCTCATGCGTGGCCAGAAGAAATGTTCTTGGAGAATCATTAAGGTCTTGGCAATGCCGAAGTGTCCCATTAGCCCTTCTCCATGAGATTCTCTTACTAGGAGTGTGCACATGGAGCTCTTGGGAATGCAAAGCCTGTCCTTGTAGTATAAAAACCCTTGAGAGATGAAATAATGCTCATGAGAGTGTCGTGGCAAGGAGGAAAAAATCTCACCAAAATCTGAGTCAGTTGCATAAAGTTCTTTAGCGTAGAGGCTTGCCTTGCGAAGTGCATCGAGGACCATTTGTAAATGCACAACATGCTCATCTAGAGTCTTACTATAGATCAAAATGTCATCAAAGTAAACGACCACAAATTTACCAATGAAAGAGCTAAAACATGATTCATGAGTCTCATAAAAGTACTTGGTGCATTGGTTAGCCCAAAAGGCATGACCAACCACTCAAAAAGTCCATGTTTTGTCTTAAATGCAGTTTTCCATTCATCTCCTTCTTTCATGCGAATTTGATGGTAACCACTTTTCAAATCAATCTTAGTAAAAATGATAGCACCATGTAATTCATCAAGCATGTCATCCAAACGAGGTATGGGATGGCGGTACTTTACCGTGATGGCATTAATTGCCCTACAATCAGTGCACATTCTCCATCCTCCATCTTTCTTTGGAACAAGGAGAACTGGTACAGCACAAGGGCTTGGACTCTCTTGAATCCAACCCTTACGAAGCAACTCCTCCACTTGTCGTTGTTGCTCCTTGGTTTCCTCAGGATTGGTCCTATATGGTGCCTTGTTTGGAAGGGAAGATCCAGGAATGAAATCAATTTGATGTTCAATTCCCCTTAATGGAGGCAAACCAGTAGGTATATCCTCAGGAAAGACGTCTTGATACTCCTGTAAGAGGTTAGTAATAATACTAGGCAAAGAAGCATCAAGAGCATTAGTGAGTAAGGATTCCTTGCCAAATAAAATAAATAAAATCTGATTAGAATGCAAGGCCTGTCTCACATTTTTCACCTTGGCAAGCATGCTGGGTTTTCTCTCCTGTGTGGGCTCTAAGGCCGAATGAGAGTGATCCAACTTGCTTGAAGAAGGGTCGGCCGTCACTAATTTCTTAGCTTTGGCGTTGTCCTTCTTGGTGGTAGTATGCAAGTCATACTCTTTTTGGAGACTAACTTGATCCTCATGCACTTGTTGAGGTGTAAGAGGTGCAAGTGTAATCTTTTTACAATTATGTATGAAAGAGTATTTGTTCAAGAAACCATCAAAAGTGACTCTTTTGTCAAATTGCCAAGGACGCCCTAAGAGTATATGTGCAGCTTGCATTGGTACTACATCACACATAACATCATCTTCATACCTACCAATGCGAAAAGTAACCAAAACTTGTTTATGAATACGTACCTCTCCACTGTTGTTTAACCACTGAAGCTTGTAGGGACGGGGGTGCTCACTAGTTGGCAAGTTTAGTTTCTCCACCATCAATGCACTAGCAACATTAGTGCAACTTCCGGGGTCAATCACCAAGCTGCATACCTTGTTGGTCACATGGCACCTAGTGTAAAAGATGTTGTCACGTTGAAGCTCATCTTTACTAGCTTGAGTAGCTAGGGCCCTTCTTGCTACCAATCCAACTTTGTCCTGAGTTGGAACTTCCTCTATCTCATCTTCCTCTTCAACCAAGGGAGGCATGTCTTTGTAATCCTTCTCTTCATCATCAGTGACAATGTCTCCATTTGGTAGGACAAGCATGGTCCTTGGGTTTGGACATTGGCTTGCAATATGCCCAACCCCTTGACACCTCCAACATTTGGTGTCACGATTCCTAGGTTTTGAAGTTTCAATTGTTGGCTTTGAAACAACCTTGGAGTCGGTTTTGGTAAAAGGTGGTCGTGAGCTTGACCCTTGATCTTGCTTCGGCTTTGGAGGGTTCCAAGCGTTCGGACCTCTCTCCTCCCTTCTGGGCTGGAATGGTCGAGTAAATGGTGGCGGATTAGGGTTATAATTTCTGGTGGTACCCCTCCATTTGAGCCTTTGCTCAATCTTGATAGCCTTTTCCATCATATCTTCTATCTCCACATAGTATTGAAGCTCAAGTTGATCGGCTATTTCAACCCTCAGACCACTGAGAAATCTTGCCATTGTAGCCTCTCGCTCTTCTTGAATATCAGCTCTCAACATGGAGATTTCCATGTCCTTGTAGTAGTCCTCAACTGAGCGTTGACCTTGTGTCAAGGTTTGAAGTTTTTGGTACAAGTCTCTATGGTAGTGACTTGGTACAAATCGCTTCTTCATCAGTCTCTTGAGCTCAGTCCAAGTGGTTATAGATGGTTCTCCACACCTTCTCCTGCTTGTAGCCACTTGTTCCCACCAAACTATGGCATAGTCGGTGAATTCTACTACGGCAAGTCTCAATTTTTGTGCATCGGTGTAGTCATTACAATCGAATACTAGCTCTACTCGACTCTCCCATTCAAGGTATGTATCCGGATCAGATTTGCCTTGGAAAGGAGGAATCTTCATCTTAATCCCCTTGATTGCATCACCGATTGCTCTTGTGTTTCGCTTCGGTCTTCCTTGCTCGTATGCCTCATGTTCCGAATCGGCATTGGAGTCACTAGATTCCTCCAGGGTGGATTTTCCCCTAGATTTCCTAGAAGAAACCCTAGATGAACTTAGTTGATCAATCTGCTCATGGATTGTTTCCAGCCTTTGGTCAAATCTCCTCTGCATTTCCTTCCACATATCATCCATTTTACGTGATAACTGAGCAATGGTAAGTTCATTTTCCTGAGACATGGTGAAACCTGCAAAACTTGACAAATTGTTAGTAGAAAATGCCTCACTTGCTCCCTTAAGTGTTTCACTCCTCTCGTGTTTTCACTCAAGTGCTTATATCACTCTAATGCTCTCACCACAATTCACTTCTCAAGCCACTTGATTGTTTCCTTTGAAGAAATCAGAAATTTTCTCAAAGAAGTTCAATCAAACCTTAATCAAATAGTATCCAATTGTACCAAAGGAACAAGAAGCAAGAGTAGAAACGGAAAGCTCAAGTAATGAATTCGATAAGGAATGGAACGAGGAAAAATTGATGTACAAAGAAATGTCCAAGTACAATGATGGAGTTTCCCAAGTGTTTACTTAATTTCCTAATTGATTTTGGGAACCAAGTTAGGTGTTGTATTTATTTGGAAAATTCCTTAAAGTCGGCTTTCCCAAAATTTCCAGATTCCTTTTTCCTTAACCTTCCAAAAGTCGGCTAGAAACCCAAGTGCCAATCAGATTTTGGTAACTTCCTATTCTAACCGAGACTACTCTCTCCAATTTCCAGAAATTGGTTTCTTAAAAACCCTTCCCTCTCGGCCGCACACCTTTCCCCAACAGTCGGCTCTCTCTCTTCTCCCAAGCAACAAGGCAATTCGGCTCCCTTCCTCTTTTTGCAAGGCAAGGCAGCCATGGTTCTTGTTTCAAGATAATGGCCTCCCAAGATGATGCAAGTGATGTTACCCAAGACTCCCCCAAGCGACTTGCTCAAACAACTTTCAAGAACTCTATTCCTAAAATAAGGAAGCCATGTATGGATGCAAGATCTTACAAGAGACTTTTTATCCGAAGAGAAGTTCAAGTGTTCAAGTCCCAAGGTAATCAAGAACTCCAAGAACCTCGCAAGGTGGTGCACGTAGTCAAATTTCAAGGTGATCAAGAATTCCAAGAAGAGGTAGGTCAAAATTTTTAGAGGGCCTTCTATGTTTTAATTTCCTGTTTTGGGTAGTAACAATATGTAACACCCGACTTAGCAATGAAGGCTCGATCCTCCCCTCAATTTCTTGGCAACCGAATGTTTTCTTCTTTTCTTTCGTTCCTTTTTTTTTTTTTAACTCTAAGAACTCACAGCTACTCGGCTGTTTTGGAGTGAAATTTCCAGAATTACTGTCAATTCCCCAATTTGCAATAACTCACAACCCAAGTTTCCCAAGGCTACAAAAAACCTTTCCAAGAACTTCAAGACTTCAAGTTGATGAACACGTTGATAAGCAAGGACTTCAAAAACCTTAAAATTTTGTAGGTTTTCTTCAAGAGCCACAACACCAACAAGTTAGACCCCAAATCAGTTCAGAAAATTAAATGCAACATCTTGGATAAACAAAGGAACACTTGGACAATTTTTGGCCAAACTAGGAAACCCTAGCCGTCTTCTTTTTTTTTGTACTAACCAGATTATCCAAAGACAACCACGGCTAAGCTTTGAGGCAGATCCCAAGGAAATTCACGCAACAAAATAACGCACGAAGTGTACAAGAATCAAAAGAGAAGAATTCAATAAACGATGCAACAAGGAAACAAATAAGATGCGGCTGTTTTCTTTTTTTTTCTGTAATTGTCACACGGACTGACACAAGGAAAGACACGACCAGATTTGAAGAGAATACTAGAAAACTTACGAAGAAAAAAAAAGGAGAAAAACAAAGAACCTCAACGGGATATACTTGATGTCGTCGACTAGCTCTTGATACCAACTGATGTGCGACGGATCTAGACGAACACCAAGTTGGGTTGATTGCGGAACCTTGACCCTTCTAGAATCACAAGTCACGAACTAAGGAGACTCCTTAACCCAAGACTAGCAAATTTAGTGAACCAAAAGTATAGTTAGAAGAACGCCACAATCAAGGAGACTACTTGATTGATAAGTTCAATGAACTGCTTGAGATTAATTCTCAAGTATTCAAAGGGAATTCTCTTGAGGCAAGAGAGAGTGAAAAAAACTCACATATATTTTATAAAATCTGAATTATTCTTTAATGAATGAAAACCTAGGCTATATATAGCCTTACAGGACTCAAACCCTAGAATGTCCAATGGACGACCTTGCCCTTCATTAAGGGTGAAAATATCTAACAACTAATTGACTAAAATTAAGACTCTGAATTCGGCCAAAGTGAAGTGAAAAATTGACCGAAGTTATTAATGCTAACAAACAACTAATAATGGTAACTAAAACCCTAATTAGCAAGCTAGTGCTCCGTGAACTAGTCTTCACTTGGTTCTTCCATTTGAAGGAAAGTGTATAGAGTAGTTTCTCCATTATGTAATCCTTCAATGGTCCTCAAGTCATCACCAACTCGTTCTTGAATCGTGCAAACAAGAGCTTGAAGTGATTCTTCAATTCTCCTAGCACGCGCTCTTGTAATTGGACCACTGGGTATTTGCATGACCTGAGCACTAGAAGTTTGAGCAGCCTTGAGCCCCTCCTCATTAGAACTAGCTTTTAGTCAAAACATGAAATTTTTATTACTTTGTCTTAGCTTCTCAGCGCCTCCAAGAACACCTTAAACGGACTTTGGTAGCTTGAGATATGGCCATTTGGAGGTAGTACGGTTAACTGGCCGGTTAGTTGGAATTTGGTTCTGTGAATTGGGAATTTGACTGGGTTACACTGGAAATTAGACTAGGTGGTCTTTACCAAAGTTGTAGCCCTTTGTCTTAGCTTCGAAATGGTATAAGTTATACCTCAATCCATTAGGCGTAGCCTCGGTTGTATCCGTTACGCAAAAACACATCAAATCTGTCTTTTGTTAAACTTCATTTCCGCACATGTCGTTAGCTTGATTTTTGTACTTGTATTACCTTGAGCCTATTGAACGGCTATTGAAATGGATTTTTGTTGTGTGTAACTTTGGGTTTGATTGAGGAAAATAATGAAGCCGTAAATGGCTGGAAAATTAGGTAAATACAAAGGGCATGCTGCCCAAATTTACGCTCGAGGACTAGAGAAATATACTTGCGACTTGAGTAAGGGTTAAGAGTGAATACTACTTGAACCATCTAGGATATTTACGTCTTCTTTTTCCGAGGTATATAAGTAAGGATTTGGCCGAACTTGTACCATTGAGAAATAAAATAATGACTGCTCGGAGTATGTTTTCCTTGTACTTTCGACTCAAAAGTTATTTCCAAGTATACATGTTACAAAATTTTTCGGTTGGAAAAGCGAGCAAGTGTTTCACGACTATTCTAACAAGTGAATTTCAATTTCTTGATTCTTGTTGAACGAAACGTCTAAGTTTCGAACCTTAGTCGATTTTCAAACTTTTAAGTCAAGTTTTATCGCAGATTTGGACTCCAAACCCGGAGTACAACCCAGACGCGATCACTAGAGGCACTACTTTTGGTGAGTGCTTCCAAATATCAGATTGAACTTAATATTTGGGATTTATCTTTGACCAATGTGATTACATGATATATAAGTGATTTGATAAGGCAAGGGTGTACTTTATCGCACTTGCCCTAATAAGACTTGTTCTTGTTCATCGATTTCAATTGTCTTGCTCTACATGTGTATGAATTATATCTTGCCTGGAATTCCAGAAACCCTGTGGCTAGTTAATCGAGTCGAGCCGGCAAGGGCCTGGTCGATTAGATAACGAACCCTGGGTAATTAGTGATGTCGAGTGGAGTGTTATCTCCTCGGCTAATCGGTACACTCGAGTATTACCACCCGTGTTTCGTGTGGCGTGCGGGCCCGGAAAGGGGGTTGATCGGTGAACGGAGACTGGCGTGAAGTGGGGTTTTTCTGGACTAGTTCATTACTTGAAAGTTGACGGAGTGTCAACTACCAATCGATCGAGCTGTGATGGAGCTGAGATATGAGCCACTATATCCTTACATGTGAATGTGAACCAGATATTTCTTGATTATCTGAAATGTTATTTCTCTGATTCGACTTGTTTGATCGCTATTTCACTATCACCCTGTTATTACTTTATTTGATGTCCAATTTGATATTTGAAACTTCACTGAGCTTTGGCTCACTCCGTTAGTTTTGTTTTCCTTACAGGGGTACGAGCGAGGCGTGAGATATGTAAAGACCAGCGTAGCCTAGTTGTTTTTGACTTTTGACTTGTACTCGCGCTATCACTCGATTAGGATGATTGTACTTGGGATTGTATATACTTTGAACTTGTTTGGGTATATAGAGACTTTGTATATTGATTGTGCATCGATGTAAATTACAAGTTTGAATTGTGTCGTTATTTATTATCTATGGATGTATGCACGTGATACGAGTGAGTGAGTCCTGGCGAGAGCTGGGCAGGCGGTCCGCCGAACCCTTTGGTACGCCTTAGGGGAAGGTGGGGTCGTCACAGGTGGTATCAGAGCCTAGGGGTGAATTGATCCGGATAGATTGAGTGCTTGATACGATAGGCTAGGGTTTTATTCTTGAGCTTAGCCTTTAGCATTATTTTCTACGTCTCATGTACTTACTTTTGCAATGTTACTTGCAAACCTAGGTGATGGCGGGTACTGACGCTTCTGGTGGTGCTGGGCCGTCTCAGCCCGTACCTACTGATATACCTACTGCCGTTCCTACTGACGAGCCATATCTAGAGGGGCCCGTCTATCGCGTGATCATGTACCAGGAGAGCCCCGGTGGGCCAGTGCAGCGGTGGTCCCCAGCGCGCAAGATCCGGCGTTGCGACTGCTGGAAGACCTACTCTTACCCCGATCGGGTAGTGCTCATAGTGGACGATGAGCGGAGACGATTGGGTAGCGCCAATCGTAGGTGCCAGTTGGAGATAGAGCGTCTCCAGGCTGCTCACCGAGTTCAGGGAGCCCGAATCCGAGAGCTGGAGGCCTCGATTTTGGAGGAGCAGCAGCGGATTGATGCCTTCCGCGAGCAGGCTCAGGCGGCTACTGTGACGCCCCGAAAAAAAATGAGTTTGAGAACCCGGAAATTTTCTAATTTTCTAGGGTTTATTTTATTTAATCGCCCGCCTTTTCTACATTTTCTTGATTAGAAAAATTCCCCAAATAAAGTTTATGAGCAAATATAGTTTTCAAATGATTTTTCTAGTATCGGTTAGTTTTTGAGAAATTAAAAACGTATTTTGAACGTGGGACCCACGAGTGCGAAAAGTTCGGAAAAATTTGACCAATTAGGTTAAGTTCCGGATACTGGGTGAAACTTATCGGGTGTTAAGAGATAAGTAGAGGATGAGATGTGATTGATGTGAGAGGAAACAAAAGGATAGAAATGCATTTAATGAAGTGCCAAGTGTCACTTTCTCATTGGTTGGACTTTTGACTTTTTACCCTTAAGTTAAATATCTCAAAAATTGACTAAACATCACCATTTCTTTCTCCATGTTGGCCGACTCTCTCAAGCTCAAGAAGGAAGGAAATTTCTTCAATTTTCAAGCTTCCATTTAGCTCAATCTTCCAAACCAATTGCATCAACTAGTTTTTACTCCATAAAATTCTTCCATTAGGTGCTAGTAAGTTGTTTGGTGAAGTTTTTTTGGAGAAGCTAAGGTGGTCTACAACTTCCTCTCTCTTGTTTACTTGGTAAGTGGTGATTACACTTCCTCTTACACCTAATGATGTTTAATTTGTGCCTAATGGTGGCTATAGTGTTGAAAATTGTGGTTTATTTCTTGGTTTGGAATGAATTGGTGAAGTTTTATTTTATTGAGGAATTTTCTGGTTTAATGTGATTTTGATGTTGTGGTTATTTATGATGGTTGGTAATGTGGGGTAATGGCTCTAGTAGGTGCAAATGATTGATAATTACAACCAATTTTGGGTTTGGATTGAAATGTGGAAAGTTAGGGTTTCATAACCCCCTTTTCTGTCCGGTTTTGGATCATATGGTTAGAGGCCGAATTGGCCTTTGCTTAAAACATGAAAGTTTTAGGTATTGATGTGTTTGAGGTGCCTGTAAAATTTCAGGGAAATTGGAGTAGTGTAGAATGAGATATGTCGATTTTCCTGTTGCTGTTCTGGGTTGATCACAATGTGCGAACTGCGCTTGTAATCGTCTGTTTTGACTGGAATTGCTTTGGATTTGGATGTTGGTGTCTTCTGATGAAATATAGCTTGATGTCTTAGCTACCGCATGCCTTTGGAATCAATGCATTTGGACCTGTAGAGACTGAGTTGGACTAATTACAGCATAGTGTAATTTGTAAACCTGCAATTAAGGTTCTGGTTTGGTATTTTGCATATTTGACCTAGTTGTGCTAGGATTTGGACTGAGTGGCCTTCTACATTGTTGCAGCCCTGTCTTTTAGCTTCGAAACGGTGGGTCTTGCACCTTCATCCGACAATCGTAGCGCCTTTGATACCATTACCGCAAAATGACGTCAAAACTGTTTTTCTGGTTTGAGCTAAACTTTCATTTCCGGACTTTTCCCTAGCTGGACTTGTACTAGTACTACTTGGAGCTTGCTGAATGGCTATTGGATGAACTTGTTGTTGTGTGTGTACCTTTGGGACTGATTTGAGGAAGTAATGAAGCCATGATGGCTGGAAAAGTTAGTAAATTCAAGGGAAGTGCTGTCCGAACTTTGAAGGAACTCGTTTGCATTGAGTTTGTGATTTAAGACTTGGATTTGAGTAAGGCAATGATATTTGATGGATGATTTCTGAGCCATGGAGGTGAGTGACTTCAAACTATTTCTCAAATTATTTATGAACCGTTTCTTGCATTATTTACTTTTGAACTGTTTTCAAAGTTAATTTTGGAACTGTTTTCTTACATATCATGCGTGCTTGCATATCAGTGTCTTGTTATTATTGATTTTGCTTTCAATGATTGTTAAAACGAGTTTTCTAGGCGAGTGTGTACTTTATCGCACTCGACCTAAATAAATATGAAAATTTCAATGATTAATGATTAAATGCTACTTGCGCATGAATGTAAGCCTTTTGGGCTGAACTGGCCATTGCCCCTTGTTACCGGTCGTCTCGAGCCAGAAGCGGACTCGGTCGGGCGACTAGGAACTTGGGTGAACGTTTCGGTATACTCGAGTATTACCTTGTAGGTTGGTGGAGCCTGGCCAAAAGCCAGGGACGGGGTGAATGAATGCACGAATGAAACCAAAAATGCAATGAAATGACAGGAGAACGAATGTATCCTTTGCACGAATGTTACTATCGCTTTCCATTGTACATGTTTCTTGAATTATTGATACCCATATTGAATGTTTTGTAAACGTTGTAATTGTTTCTAGACTTATCCTTTGATTTACGACATCACTGAAATGAACCATTGTTAAACAGATTTGATTACTGATTTTACTGGTTACTCGCTGAGCTTCTAGCTCACCCCAAAAATATTTTATTCCCCTCCACAGGGCTCAAGGCGAAGGAAGGGCTTGTAGTGTTTATTCATGGATTAGCTCATGTATGGATTGAACTTGGATTTCCTTTTGTGTAATCAGTCATATTGGGATTGTATTGAACGCTTAGAACGTTTAGAATTGATTGGATGTGTAATAGACTAGTTTTGGACTTCCTCCTGTATACTAATTGTGATCAAGGATCAGAGTGGCGCTGCGGAAGCGTGGACGCTTCGCTTTTGATATGTAAAGTTTGGGAACCTTGGATGTATATTTGATATTTATATCTTGAAATTCAATTGAGGACTGTAGTGATCGACTGAGTCCCGGCGAGAGCTGGGCAGGCGGCCTGTTGACCCCTCTGGTTCGCCTTAGGGGAAAATGGGGTCGTGACACAGTTGGTATCAGAGCCATATGCCGACGGTTGGGACTCTACGTCCTTTTACTGGAAAAGCCCCGAGCCTCTCGTTCGTGAAGAGTCACGAAGCGAAACTCTCCGTAGGGGATGCCCGCGTGCGGGTGGCAAGCTGATAGGTACCTTGTGATGTGACCCTGAGAACTGTCACAGGTGGTATCAGAGCCATATGCCGACAGTTGGGACTTTACGTCCTTCGTCTGGAAAAGCCCGGAGCCTCTCGTTCGTGAAGAGTCACGAAGCGAAACTCTCCGTAGGGGATGCCCGCGTGCGGGTGGCAATGTGAGAACCCGTAAAACCCTAATGTTTTCCTAGGGTTTATTACCCTTTAATTGCTTATATTTTTGCATTTTCGGGCTTAGAAATATTTTCTGGTAGATTTTATGCTTAATTATAGTTTTAAGATGAATTTTCTAGTATGGGAGACTTTTTAGAAAATTAAGCATATATATTGGACCTGGGACCCACTAGTGCGATAAGTTCGGAAAAATTCGGCCAATAAGGTTAAGTTTCGGATACTGTGTAAAATTTTATCGGGTGTTAAGAGATAAGTAGTGTGTGTGAAGTGATTGATGTGAGAGAGAAAAGAAAGATAAGAGGGCATTAAATGAGTGTGACAAGTGTCACTCTACCATTGGGTTTGACTTAAGAAACACTATTCATCCTTTTGACTATTTTTGACTAAGTGTTAAATACTTCAAAAAAATCACAAAAATTCACCATTTTCTTCCTTGTGTTGGCCGGCCCTCTCTCTCTCAAAGAAGAAGAAATTTTCCCAACTTTCAAGCTTCCATATCACTCAATCTTCCACAAACAAGAGTTTAGGTTTGATTTCATTCCATAAAATCCTTTCTTTTGGTGATAGTGAGTGCTCTAGTGAAGTTTGTTTGGAGCTCTAAGGTGGCCATCATCCCTCTCTCTCTTGTTACTTGGTAAGTGATGCTTGAACCCCCCTACTACACCTAATGATGGTTATAGTATGCTTAGAAGTGGCTTGAGTGTTGGAATATATGATTTATTTCTTGGTTTGGCTTGATTTGGTGAAGTTTTTCATTTTATGATGAATTTTCTGGTTTCATATGATTTTGATGTTGTGGACTAGTATGATGGTTGGTAATAAGGGGCTTTGGCTTTAGTAGGTGTGAATTGTTGTGAAATGCAATCAATTTTGGATTTGAATGGAATTGTGAAAAGTTAGGGTTCATGAACCCCTAATCTGCCCGAAATTTTAGGTCATAGCTAGAGGCCGAATTGGACTTTCCTCAAAACATGAAAGTTGTAGGTATTGATGATTTTAGTGTGCCTGCAAAATTTCAAGGCAATTGGACTAGTGTAGAGTGAGTTATGCCATTTTTACTGTTGCTGTTTTTGGTGCACAGAATGTCCGAACTGCGATAGTAATTGCCTGTTTTGACTGGAATTGGTTTGGATTTTGAAGTTGGTGTCTTCTGAGGAAATGTAGCTGGATGTCTTAGCTAACTTTTGCCTTTGTAATTTCGGCATTTGGACCTGTGTAGGCTGAGATTGACGTATTACAGTTTTGTGTGTTTTGCAAACCTGTTTTGGTAATTCTGGTTTGGTATTTGGCACTTTTGACCTAGTTGTGCTAGGATTTGGACTGAGAGGCCTTCTACATTGTTGTAGCGCTGTTTCTTGGCTTCGAAATGGTGGGTCTTACACCCCCATCCGACATTTGTAGTGAGAGTTGTGCCATTACCGCATTATGAGGTCAAATCCGGTTTTCTTATCAAGGCTTAGGTTAAAGCCCTTTCTTAATTTCTGGTTTGCTTTCATGCTTGTATATGTTTATAAAACCCTATTGGGGTTGTGAATTGGTGTTGTTTATGGCTCGGTATGGTTTCTTGTTTTATGATATTATGAGCCTATGGAACGGCTCTTGACATGAAATGCTTATATGTGTGTGTTGGGTTGTGATTGAAGTAAAATAATGAAGCCCTATGGCTGGAAAATTTGGTAAACACAAAGGGCATGCTGCCCGAATTTTTACTCGAGATTTAGAAAACTATATTCTCGACTTGAGTAAAGGTTAAGTATTTAACACTTGAATTTCCATGCATGAAACCCTATTGGGCGATAATTGGTTTGACTTTATGACTCGTTATCGAGTCTTATGGTATTTGTTTACATGTTCTAGGGCGTGACGATAGCTCACGACGTCTTGGTGATCGTGGTGCATGAAATACCACTTTCTTGCTTGGTGAGTATACTACTCACTTACTTGTTATAATGTGGCTTTGTGCTATGTGTATTGATGCCTTGAAGGCTTAATTGGTTATTGGAAATGATTGAGGTGAGGGTGTACTTGACCGCCCTCACCCCTTGTGATTCCATGCATGGCTAGTGCTTGCATTACTGAATTACTGCACTTGATATATGAAATACTGAATTCCATTCATGGAAACTGATTTGGTAGCATTTGGGCGAATGTCCAATGGCTTTACTGTATCACTGAGCTCAACCCCGTTTGGTAGTCAATTGGATCGAGCCGGCGAGGGCTTGGTCGTGAAAATTGTCATGCCACGGGGACTGTACTGTGGAATCTTGTGGTAATGAGACCTTTGGTTCCGGTATACTCGAGTATTACCAAAATGACTGAATGGAGTGCGGGCCCGGTTGGGGTATGATAGTTGGACGGTTGGATGTAAGTGATGTCTACGGATGGTTACTTTTCATTGACGGAGGGTCAATGAGGTTGGATCAAGATTGCAAGCGTGGAAATAGGCTCTTGAGAGCCGACCGTATCCTTTTCCGTTTTGTTTTACTGCTTATTTGTGCACTTTAAATGAAAGTTCATCCTTATGTGACTTTGGTTGCTTATGTAGTAGTATACCACTGGGCTTTAGCTCATTCCGTGTTATTTGTTTTCCTTACAGGGATATAATTACTTTTGAGAATGGATTGGATAGTCACTTGCCAAGTTGAGCTTGTAAATGTCTTTTGTATAGCTCTTGAAATGAAACCTTAATGTGTAACGGGTTCATTTCCTTTTGATAGGCGAACTGAATATGTACTTCCTTAATGAATGTCTGTGGCATGCCACTATGCTTGTAAATGTTGGATTTCAATGTGTATATGTTAAATTGATGTTTGGATTCTTCTATCCAGGCCACTATTCAGTTTTCCATTTTTTTATTTTATTTTGCTATTTTGATACTTATGGCTTGTCCGAGCGCACTTTTGTTTTCCCGAAACGTATTCGAACGCGTGTAACTGTACCGTAGTCCTGGCGAGAGCTGGGCAGGCAGTTCGCTAACCCCTTTGGTTCGCCTTAGGGGAAGGTGGGGCTGTCACAGGCAAGCTGATAGGTACCCCGTGATGTGACCCTGAGAACCGTGACAGGTGGTATCAGAGCTTAGGCTTCAGATCACTGTAGTGTATCCTAGGCTTGAAGTTTAGGATGCCGGACTGTGGGTTTGATTTGACTCTTAGTGTTTACTTGGAAAGCTTGAGTGATTCTTGCGGGATGTCTCGACTTGATTGGTACAAGATGGAATGTCGAGGACGACATTCTTTTAAGGTGGGGAGATTGTGACGCCCCGAAAAAAAATGAGTTTGAGAACCCGGAAATTTTCTAATTTTCTAGGGTTTATTTTATTTAATCGCCCGCCTTTTCTACATTTTCTTGATTAGAAAAATTCCCCAGATAAAGGTTATGAGCAAATATAGTTTTCAAATGATTTTTCTAGTATCGGTTAGTTTTTGAGAAATTAAAAACGTATTTTGAACGTGGGACCCACGAGTGCGAAAAGTTCGGAAAAATTTGACCATTTAGGTTAAGTTCCGGATACTGGGTGAAACTTATCGGGTGTTAAGAGATAAGTAGGGGATGAGATGTGATTGATGTGAGAGGAAACAAAAGGATAGAAATGCATTTAATGAAGTGCCAAGTGTCACTTTCTCATTGGTTGGACTTTTGACTTTTTACCCTTAAGTTAAATATCTCAAAAATTGACTAAACATCACCATTTCTTTCTCCATGTTGGCCGACTCTCTCAAGCTCAAGAAGGAAGGAAATTTCTTCAATTTTCAAGCTTCCATTTAGCTCAATCTTCCAAACCAATTGCATCAACTAGTTTTTACTCCATAAAATTCTTCCATTAGGTGCTAGTAAGTTGTTTGGTGAAGTTTTTTTGGAGAAGCTAAGGTGGTCTACAACTTCCTCTCTCTTGTTTACTTGGTAAGTGGTGATTACACTTCCTCTTACACCTAATGATGTTTAATTTGTGCCTAATGGTGGCTATAGTGTTGAAAATTGTGGTTTATTTCTTGGTTTGGAATGAATTGGTGAAGTTTTATTTTATTGAGGAATTTTCTGGTTTAATGTGATTTTGATGTTATGGTTATTTATGATGGTTGGTAATGTGGGGTAATGGCTCTAGTAGGTGCAAATGATTGATAATTACAACCAATTTTGGGTTTGGATTGAAATGTGGAAAGTTAGGGTTTCATAACCCCCTTTTCTGTCCGGTTTTGGATCATATGGTTAGAGGCCGAATTGGCCTTTGCTTAAAACATGAAAGTTTTAGGTATTGATGTGTTTGAGGTGACTGTAAAATTTCATGGAAATTGGAGTAGTGTAGAATGAGATATGTCAATTTTACTGTTGCTGTTCTGGGTTGATCAGAATGTGCGAACTGCGCTTGTAATCGTCTATTTTGACTGGAATTACTTTGGATTTGGATGTTGGTGTCTTCTGATGAAATATAGATTGATGTCTTAGCTACCGATGCCTTTGGAATCAATGCATTTGGACCTGTAGAGACTGAGTTGGACTAATTACAGCATAGTGTAATTTGTAAACCTGCAATTAAGGTTCTGGTTTGGTATTTTGCATATTTGACCTAGTTGTGCTAGGATTTGGACTGAGTGGCCTTCTACATTGTTGCAGCCCTGTCTTTTAGCTTCGAAACGGTGGGTCTTGCACCTTCATCCGACAATCGTAGCGCCTTTGATACCATTACCGCAAAATGACGTCAAAACTGTTTTTCTGGTTTGAGCTAAACTTTCATTTCCGGACTTTTCCCTAGCTGGACTTGTACTAGTACTACTTGGAGCTTGCTGAATGGCTATTGGATGAACTTGTTGTTGTGTGTGTACCTTTGGGACTGATTTGAGGAAGTAATGAAGCCATGATGGCTGGAAAAGTTAGTAAATTCAGGGGAAGTGCTGTCCGAACTTTGAAGGAACTCGTTTGCATTGAGTTTGTGATTTAAGACTTGGATTTGAGCAAGGCAATGATATTTGATGGATGATTTCTGAGCCATGGAGGTGAGTGACTTCAAACTATTTCTCAAATTATTTATGAACCGTTTCTTGCATTATTTACTTTTGAACTGTTTTCAAAGTTAATTTTGGAACTGTTTTCTTACATATCATGCGTGCTGCATATCAGTGTCTTGTTATTATTGATTTTGCTTTCAATGATTGTTCGAGTTTTCTAGGCGAGTGTGTACTTTATCGCACTCGACCTAAATAAATATGAAAATTTCATGATTAAATGTACTTGTGAATGTAACTGAACTGGCCATTGCCCCTTGTTACTCGAGCCAGAAGCGGACTCGGTCGGGCGACTAGGAACTTGGGTGAACGTTTCGGTATACTCGAGTATTACCTTGTAGGTTGGTGGAGCCTGGCCAAAAGCCAGGGACGGGGTGAATGAATGCACGAATGAAACCAAAAATGCAATGAAATGACAGGAGAACGAATGTATCCTTTGCACGAATGTTACTATCGCTTTCCATTGTACATGTTTCTTGAATTATTGATACCCATATTGAATGTTTTGTAAACGTTGTAATTGTTTCTAGACTTATCCTTTGATTTACGACATCACTGAAATGAACCATTGTTAAACAGATTTGATTACTGATTTTACTGGTTACTCGCTGAGCTTCTAGCTCACCCCAAAAATATTTTATTCCCCTCCACAGGGCTCAAGGCGAAGGAAGGGCTTGTAGTGTTTATTCATGGATTAGCTCATGTATGGATTAAACTTGGATTTCCTTTTGTGTAATCAGTCATATTGGGATTGTATTGAACGCTTAGAACGTTTAGAATTCATTGGATGTGTAATAGACTAGTTTTGGACTTCCTCCTGTATACTAATTGTGATCAAGGATCAGAGTGGCGCTGCGGAAGCGTGGACGCTTCGCTTTTGATATGTAAAGTTTGGGAACCTTGGATGTATATTTGATATTTATATCTTGAAATTCAATTGAGGACTGTAGTGATCGACTGAGTCCCGGCGAGAGCTGGGCAGGCGGCCCGTTGACCCCTCTGGTTCGCCTTAGGGGAAAATGGGGTCGTGACACAGTTGGTATCAGAGCCATATGCCGACGGTTGGGACTCTACGTCCTTTTACTGGAAAAGCCCCGAGCCTCTCGTTCGTGAAGAGTCACGAAGCGAAACTCTCCGTAGGGGATGCCCGCGTGCGGGTGGCAAGCTGATAGGTACCTTGTGATGTGACCCTGAGAACTGTCACAGGTGGTATCAGAGCCATATGCCGACAGTTGGGACTTTACGTCCTTCGTCTGGAAAAGCCCCGAGCCTCTCGTTCGTGAAGAGTCACGAAGCGAAACTCTCCGTAGGGGATGCCCGCGTGCGGGTGGCAAGCTGATAGGTACCCCGTGATGTGACCCTGAGAACCGTGACAGGTGGTATCAGAGCTTAGGCTTCAGATCTCTGTAGTGTATCCTAGGCTTGAAGTTTAGGATGCCGGACTGTGGGTTTGATTTGACTCTTAGTGTTTACTTGGAAAGCTTGAGTGATTCTTGCGGGATGTCTCGACTTGATTGGTACAAGATGGAATGTCGAGGACGACATTCTTTTAAGGTGGGGAGATTGTGACGCCCCGAAAAAAAATGAGTTTGAGAATCCGGAAATTTTCTAATTTTCTAGGGTTTATTTTATTTAATCGCACGCCTTTTCTACATTTTCTTGATTAGAAAAATTCCCCAGATAAAGGTTATGAGCAAATATAGTTTTCAAATGATTTTTCTAGTACCGGTTAGTTTTTGAGAAATTAAAAACGTATTTTGAACGTGGGACCCACGAGTGCGAAAAGTTCGGAAAAATTTGACCATTTAGGTTAAGTTCCGGATACTGGGTGAAACTTATCGGGTGTTAAGAGATAAGTAGGGGATGAGATGTGATTGATGTGAGAGGAAACAAAAGGATAGAAATGCATTTAATGAAGTGCCAAGTGTCACTTTCTCATTGGTTGGACTTTTGACTTTTTACCCTTAAGTTAAATATCTAAAAAATTGACTAAACATCACCATTTCTTTCTCCATGTTGGCCGACTCTCTCAAGCTCAAGAAGGAAGGAAATTTCTTCAATTTTCAAGTTTCCATTTAGCTCAATCTTCCAAACCAATTGCATCAACTAGTTTTTACTCCATAAAATTCTTCCATTAGGTGCTAGTGTGACGACCCCACTTCTCCCAAGGGCGAACCCAAGGGTATCGGCGGGCCGCCTGCCTAGCTCGCGCCAGGACTCAAAACCTAAAGTTCGAAAGAGCACTAAATACAATATATACAATCCCATAAGTTATATTCACATCTTCAAAAGTCTCGAGTCAAACTACTCTAATATACTACAATCACAACCAGCAGAAGATAGACCCTAAGAAGGGTCCTTATACACACCACCAAAACAGAAACAAACATTCTAACTATTCAACTATTACAAGCCAATCTAACTATACTAGTATACGAGCCAAAAGTCCCCGCGTCGGCCCCTGCTAAGGAAAACAAAAGGAATGGGGTAAGCTATATGCTTAGTAAGTAAACAGGGGCGAAAGCATAAATTTCACATAACAGTTACACAATAAGAGTAAAGCAAAAGCAGAAAAGTAACATCACATAATAAGGATACAGGTGGCTCCAAAGCCAACTCATATGCCATGCGTGATCTCCTGCCGACACTCCGTCGACTGCAAATAATAGTCCGTAGAACTTCACTTGTACACCCACCGACACCTTATCACCCTCACTGGCCAGTCACCTCACAAACTTGCCCGGGCAAACGAAATCACAAACTTGAGCTTGAGTCACAAGCTCGGGTCACAAACTTGGTCACTTTCTCGGTGAACCGGATTCACAAAATTGGTTCATAACATGAACCTACAAACTTGGTGACCTCAGACTAAGTTGGACTGCCTTCGACCAAGCCCTTACCGGCTCGAATAGTCCAACCAGGTCAAGAGTTCGCCCCAAACTCACAAACTTCACAAAATTATTCAAAATCACAAACTTTGCAAACTTCACAAACTTTATTCGAAAGTCGCCCCGAGCCACAAGCTCAAGGGTTTTGGTTCCAAAAGGTTCATATACATATGCCAAGTACAATTATACATTCAAATTAGGGTTTAGGTCGAGTGCGATAAAGTACACCCTCGCCTAAGTACCCTTTTCACATATCTCAAACACATAGCCAAGAAAACACATCAAACTGGCCTGAATACTTACCCAAAATACAAAAGTAGTACTAAAGCAAAATCGCTTCGCGCGTGTTCGCTAGTAGTGGGCCCCACCGGCTCCGCCTAGCTCACCACTGTCTGAAATAGAAGATTGTGTCATAATATATCACAAACGGCCACTAACGTACTTAAAACAAGCAAAACGGCAAAATTGGCACGCGCCAGTGCGGAAACGGCAAACGGGACGGCCAGATCTGCCATCTCAAACCGTTTTGGTCAAAAGTTAGGCTAGGAGTGTCAGATCAAGGTGGGTGAGACACCGTTTCGAAGCTAAAAGGAAGAGCTACAACTTTAATTTAGGTATCTCAACCCAGATCTCAATAGGTATAGGTCAAAAATGCACGAAACAGTGCCAGCTGTTTCATTGCGGTTTACCAAACAGGCCCTGTTTGCAAGGCCGTAACTCACGGCTCAGAAATCGAAATCAAGAAATTCCAGAGGCGTTAGAAAGCTCTGATATAGGGGTATAAGTTTGGTGTTTTGGTCGCAAGCCCAAACAGCTTGTAACTCAGTCAAATGTGCAGCCAAAGTTCCAGTCGTAAACTTTCCAAAAACGTAACAGAATTTGCTGGTCAAAACAGGTCTGAGTATTTCGTTTATAGCTCAGGATATACTAATCCGTTTAACCTGAAAATTTACAGGGATATCCAGGACTTAAGGGGCTACAATGTTGAAGAAGGAAACTTTGTCCAATTTTGAATGTAACAAGGTCAAAAATGCAAGACACTATACCAGAATTGCAAAACAGGATCACAAACCGTATTTGACCTTAATATGCGGTAATGGCACCAAATTCATTACGGTTATCGGATGGGGTGTAAGACCCACCGTTTCGAAGCTAAGAAACAGGGCTACAATACTGTAGAAGGTCACTCAGTCAAAATCCTAACACAACTAGGTCAAATATGCAAAATACTAAACCAGAATTACCAAAACAGGTTTGCAAAACACACAAAACTGTAATCGGTATAACTCAGTCTATACAAGTCCAAATGCCGAAATTCCAAAGGCATATGATAGCTAATACATCCAGCTACATTTCATTAGAAGACACCAACATCCAAATCCAAAGTGATTCTAGCCAAAATAGCCAAATACCAACGCAGTTTTCGCATTCTGACCAAAGCAGAACAGCTACAGTAATTCCGACATAACTCACTCTACACTAATCCAAATGACCTGAAATTTTGCAGGCACTTCAAACTCATCAATACCTAAAACTTTCATGTTTTGAGCAAAGTCCAATTCGGCTTCTATCTAGGAGCAAAAAAAACGGGCAGAATGTTCCAACCAAAAACCCTAACTTGCTGAAATTCTTCCAAACCAGAAATTGATTGCAATTTCCTATCAAACACACCTACTAGAGTCATAACCCCTCATTATCAATCATCATAAACAACCACAACACCATGACCACATTAACCCAGAAAATTCATCAATAAAATGAAAACTTCACCAAATCACTTCAAACCAAGAAATAAACCATATATATCATCACTTTAGCCACTACTAAGCATAACCTAAGCTTTATTAAGTGAAGGAGGAAGATACACACACCACTCACCTAGTAACAAGAGAGGTAGAGATGTTGGACACCTTAACTCTTCCAAAAGCTTCACCAAATCAACCACTAACACCAACTAGAAAGATTTTATGGAGTAGAAACTAATCTAGGCAATTGTTTTTGGAAGATTGAACCAAATGGAAGCTAAAATGGTGAAGTATTTCTTTCTTCTTAGCCCAAGGGAGAGCCGGCCATGGAGGGAAAAGAAAATGGTGAATTTTGGTGATTTTTGAAGATATTTAACAACTTGGTCAAAAGTCAAAAAAAATGAAATAGTAATTCATAAGTCTTCTCCAATGAAATGGTGACACTTGTCACCACCATTAATGCATTCCTATCCTTTCTTTTCTCTCTCACATCAATCATTTCACACACTCTACTTATCTCTTAACACCCGATAAATTTTACACAGTATCCGAAACTTAACCTTATTGGCCGAATTTTTCCGAACTTTTCGCACTAGTGGGTCCCACGTCCGATATACGTTCTTAATTCCACAAAAACTAACTAATACTAGAAAAATCATCTAAAAACTCTATTTACTCAAATAAAATTATCTGGGGAATTTTCTAATAAAGAAAATGTAGAAAAACGGGTTTTCAATCTTAACCGGAACTTAGGGTTTAAATCTTAATCCCTACTTAGGGTTTTTGAAATACTCCCAAAACCAAACGTTACCGCCCATTTAATGAATATCTTGACGTAGAACGAACTGGGGCCTCACAGCTAGTAAGTTGTTTGGTGAAGTTTTTTTGGAGAAGCTAAGGTGGTCTACAACTTCCTCTCTCTTGTTTACTTGGTAAGTGGTGATTACACTTCCTCTTACACCTAATGATGTTTAATTTGTGCCTAATGGTGGCTATAGTGTTGAAAATTGTGGTTTATTTCTTGGTTTGGAATGAATTGGTGAAGTTTTTATTTTATTGAGGAATTTTCTGGTTTAATGTGATTTTGATGTTGTGGTTATTTATGATGGTTGGTAATGTGGGGTAATGGCTCTAGTAGGTGCAAATGATTGATAATTACAACCAATTTTGGGTTTGGATTGAAATGTGGAAAGTTAGGGTTTCATAACCCCCTTTTCTGTCCGGTTTTGGATCATATGGTTAGAGGCCGAATTGGCCTTTGCTTAAAACATGAAAGTTTTAGGTATTGATGTGTTTGAGGTGACTGTAAAATTTCATGGAAATTGGAGTAGTGTAGAATGAGATATGTCAATTTTACTGTTGCTGTTCTGGGTTGATCAGAATGTACGAACTGCGCTTGTAATCGTCTATTTTGACTGGAATTACTTTGGATTTGGATGTTGGTGTCTTCTGATGAAATATAGATTGATGTCTTAGATACCGCATGCCTTTGGAATTAATGCATTTGGACCTATAGAGACTGAGTTGGACTAATTACAGCATAGTGTAATTTGTAAACCTGCAATTAAGGTTCTGGTTTGGTATTTTGCATATTTGACCTAGTTGTGCTAGGATTTGGACTGAGTGGCCTTCTACATTGTTGCAGCCCTGTCGTTTAGCTTCGAAACGGTGGGTCTTGCACCTTCATCCGACAATCGTAGCGCCTTTGATACCATTACCGCAAAATGACGTCAAAACTATTTTTCTGGTTTGAGCTAAACTTTCATTTCCGGACTTTTCCCTAGCTGGACTTGTACTAGTACTACTTGGAGCTTGCTGAATGGCTATTGGATGAACTTGTTGTTGTGTGTGTACCTTTGGGACTGATTTGAGGAAGTAATGAAGCCATGATGGCTGGAAAAGTTAGTAAATTCAGGGGAAGTGCTGTCCGAACTTTGAAGGAACTCGTTTGCATTGAGTTTGTGATTTAAGACTTGGATTTGAGCAAGGCAATGATATTTGATGGATGATTTCTGAGCCATGGAGGTGAGTGACTTCAAACTATTTCTCAAATTATTTATGAACCGTTTCTTGCATTATTTACTTTTGAACTGTTTTCAAAGTTAATTTTGGAACTGTTTTCTTACATATCATGCGTGCTTGCATATCAGTGTCTTGTTATTATTGATTTTGCTTTCAATGATTGTTAAAACGAGTTTTCTAGGCGAGTGTGTACTTTATCGCACTCGACCTAAATAAATATGAAAATTTCAATGATTAATGATTAAATGCTACTTGCGCATGAATGTAAGCCTTTTGGGCTGAACTGGCCACTGCCCCTTGTTACCGGTCGTCTCGAGCCAGAAGCGGACTCGGTCGGGCGACTAGGAACTTGGGTGAACGTTTCGGTATACTCGAGTATTACCTTGTAGGTTGGTGGAGCCTGGCCAAAAGCCAGGGACGGGGTGAATGAATGCACGAATGAAACAAAAATGCAATGAAATGACAGGAGAACGAATGTATCCTTTGCACGAATGTTACTATCGCTTTCCATTGTACATGTTTCTTGAATTATTGATACCCATATTGAATGTTTTGTAAACGTTGTAATTGTTTCTAGACTTATCCTTTGATTTACGACATCACTGAAATGAACCATTGTTAAACAGATTTGATTACTGATTTTACTGGTTACTCGCTGAGCTTCTAGCTCACCCCAAAAATATTTTATTCCCCTCCACAGGGCTCAAGGCGAAGGAAGGGCTTGTAGTGTTTATTCATGGATTAGCTCATGTATGGATTGAACTTGGATTTCCTTTTGTGTAATCAGTCATATTGGGATTGTATTGAACGTTTAGAACATTTAGAATTGATTGGATGTGTAATAGACTAGTTTTGGACTTCCTCCTGTATACTAATTGTGATCAAGGATCAGAGTGGCGCTGCGGAAGCGTGGACGCTTCGCTTTTGATATGTAAAGTTTGGGAACCTTGGATGTATATTTGATATTTATATCTTGAAATTCAATTGAGGACTGTAGTGATCGACTGAGTCCCGGCGAGAGTTGGGCAGGCGGCCCGTTGACCCCTCTGGTTCGCCTTAGGGGAAAATGTGGTCGTGACACAGTTGGTATCAGAGCCATATGCCGACGGTTGGGACTCTACGTCCTTTTACTGGAAAAGCCCAGAGCCTCTCGTTCGTGAAGAGTCACGAAGCGAAACTCTCCGTAGGGGATGCCCGCGTGCGGGTGGCAAGCTGATAGGTACCTTGTGATGTGACCCTGAGAACTGTCACAGGTGGTATCAGAGCCATATGCCGACAGTTGGGACTTTACGTCCTTCGTCTGGAAAAGCCCCGAGCCTCTCGTTCGTGAAGAGTCACGAAGCGAAACTCTCCGTAGGGGATGCCCGCGTGCGGGTGGCAAGCTGATAGGTACCCCGTGATGTGACCCTGAGAACCGTGACAGGTGGTATCAGAGCTTAGGCTTCAGATCTCTGTAGTGTATCCTAGGCTTGAAGTTTAGGATGCCGGACTGTGGGTTTGATTTGACTCTTAGTGTTTACTTGGAAAGCTTGAGTGATTCTTGCGGGATGTCTCGACTTGATTGGTACAAGATGGAATGTCGAGGACGACATTCTTTTAAGGTGGAGAGATTGTGACGCCCCGAAAAAAAATGAGTTTGAGAACCCGGAAATTTTCTAATTTTCTAGGGTTTATTTTATTTAATCGCCCGCCTTTTCTACATTTTCTTGATTAGAAAAATTCCCCAGATAAAGGTTATGAGCAAATATAGTTTTCAAATGATTTTTCTAGTACCGGTTAGTTTTTGAGAAATTAAAAACGTATTTTGAACGTGGGACCCACGAGTGCGAAAAGTTCGGAAAAATTTGACCATTTAGGTTAAGTTCCGGATACTGGGTGAAACTTATCGGGTGTTAAGAGATAAGTAGGGGATGAGATGTGATTGATGTGAGAGGAAACAAAAGGATAGAAATGCATTTAATAAAGTGCCAAGTGTCACTTTCTCATTGGTTGGACTTTTGACTTTTTACCCTTAAGTTAAATATCTCAAAAATTGACTAAACATCACCATTTCTTTCTCCATGTTGGCCGACTCTCTCAAGCTCAAGAAGGAAGGAAATTTCTTCAATTTTCAAGCTTCCATTTAGCTCAATCTTCCAAACCAATTGCATCAACTAGTTTTTACTCCATAAAATTCTTCCATTAGGTGCTAGTAAGTTGTTTGGTGAAGTTTTTTTGGAGAAGCTAAGGTGGTCTACAACTTCCTCTCTCTTGTTTACTTGGTAAGTGGTGATTACACTTCCTCTTACACCTAATGATGTTTAATTTGTGCCTAATGGTGGCTATAGTGTTGAAAATTGTGGTTTATTTCTTGGTTTGGAATGAATTGGTGAAGTTTTATTTTATTGAGGAATTTTCTGGTTTAATGTGATTTTGATGTTGTGGTTATTTATGATGGTTGGTAATGTGGGGTAATGGCTCTAGTAGGTGCAAATGATTGATAATTACAACCAATTTTGGGTTTGGATTGAAATGTGGAAAGTTAGGGTTTCATAACCCCCTTTTCTGTCTGGTTTTGGATCATATGGTTAGAGGCCGAATTGGCCTTTGCTTAAAACATGAAAGTTTTAGGTATTGATGTGTTTGAGGTTCCTGTAAAATTTCGTGGAAATTGGAGTAGAGTAGAATGAGATATGTCGATTTTACTGTTGCTGTTCTGGGTTGATCAGAATGTGCGAACTGCGCTTGAAATCGTCTATTTTGACTGGAATTGCTTTGGATTTGGATGTTGGTGTCTTCTGATGAAATATAGATTGATGTCTTAGCTACCGCATGCCTTTGGAATCAATGCATTTGGACCTGTAGAGACTGAGTTGGACTAATTACAGCATAGTGTAATTTGTAAACCTGCAATTAAGGTTCTGGTTTGGTATTTTGCATATTTGACCTAGTTGTGCTAGGATTTGGACTGAGTGGCCTTCTACATTGTTGCAGCCCTGTCTTTTAGCTTCGAAACGGTGGGTCTTGCACCTTCATCCGACAATCGTAGCGCCTTTGATACCATTACCGCAAAATGACGTCAAAACTATTTTTCTGGTTTGAGCTAAACTTTCATTTCCGGACTTTTCCCTAGCTGGACTTGTACTAGTACTACTTGGAGCTTGCTGAATGGCTATTGGATGAACTTGTTGTTGTGTGTGTACCTTTGGGACTGATTTGAGGAAGTAATGAAGCCATGATGGCTGGAAAAGTTAGTAAATTCAGGGGAAGTGCTGTCCGAACTTTGAAGGAACTCGTTTGCATTGACTTTGTGATTTAAGACTTGGATTTGAGCAAGGCAATGATATTTGATGGATGATTTCTGAGCCATGGAGGTGAGTGACTTCAAACTATTTCTCAAATTATTTATGAACCGTTTCTTGCATTATTTACTTTTGAACTGTTTTCAAAGTTAATTTTGGAACTGTTTTCTTACATATCATGCGTGCTTGCATATCAGTGTCTTGTTATTATTGATTTTGCTTTCAATGATTGTTAAAACGAGTTTTCTAGGCGAGTGTGTACTTTATCGCACTCGACCTAAATAAATATGAAAATTTCAATGATTAATGATTAAATGCTACTTGCGCATGAATGTAAGCCTTTTGGGCTGAACTGGCCATTGCCCCTTGTTACCGGTCGTCTCGAGCCAGAAGCGGACTCGGTCGGGCGACTAGGAACTTGGGTGAACGTTTCGGTATACTCGAGTATTACCTTGTAGGTTGGTGGAGCCTGGCCAAAAGCCAGGGACGGGGTGAATGAATGCACGAATGAAACCAAAAATGCAATGAAATGACAGGAGAACGAATGTATCCTTTGCACGAATGTTACTATCGCTTTCCATTGTACATGTTTCTTGAATTATTGATACCCATATTGAATGTTTTGTAAACGTTGTAATTGTTTCTAGACTTATCCTTTGATTTACGACATCACTGAAATGAACCATTGTTAAACAGATTTGATTACTGATTTTACTGGTTACTCGCTGAGCTTCTAGCTCACCCCAAAAATATTTTATTCCCCTCCACAGGGCTCAAGGCGAAGGAAGGGCTTGTAGTGTTTATTCATGGATTAGCTCATGTATGGATTGAACTTGGATTTCCTTTTGTGTAATCAGTCATATTGGGATTGTATTGAACGTTTAGAACGTTTAGAATTGATTGGATGTGTAATAGACTAGTTTTGGACTTCCTCCTGTATACTAATTGTGATCAAGGATCAGAGTGGCGCTGCGGAAGCGTGGACGCTTCGCTTTTGATATGTAAAGTTTGGGAACCTTGGATGTATATTTGATATTTATATCTTGAAATTCAATTGAGGACTGTAGTGATCGACTGAGTCCCGGCGAGAGCTGGGCAGGCGGCCTGTTGACCCCTCTGGTTCGCCTTAGGGGAAAATGGGGTCGTGACACAGTTGGTATCAGAGCCATATGCCGACGGTTGGGACTCTACGTCCTTTTACTGGAAAAGCCCCGAGCCTCTCGTTCGTGAAGAGTCACGAAGCGAAACTCTCCGTAGGGGATGCCCGCGTGCGGGTGGCAAGCTGATAGGTACCTTGTGATGTGACCCTGAGAACTGTCACAGGTGGTATCAGAGCCATATGCCGACAGTTGGGACTTTACGTCCTTCGTCTGGAAAAGCCCCGAGCCTCTCGTTCGTGAAGAGTCACGAAGCGAAACTCTCCGTAGGGGATGCCCGCGTGCGGGTGGCAAGCTGATAAGTACCCCGTGATGTGACCCTGAGAACCGTGACAGGTGGTATCAGAGCTTAGGCTTCAGATCTCTGTAGTGTATCCTAGGCTTGAAGTTTAGGATGCCGGACTGTGGGTTTGATTTGACTCTTAGTGTTTACTTGGAAAGCTTGAGTGATTCTTGCGGGATGTCTCGACTTGATTGGTACAAGATGGAATGTCGAGGACGACATTCTTTTAAGGTGGGGAGATTGTGACGCCCCGAAAAAAAATGAGTTTGAGAACCCGGAAATTTTCTAATTTTCTAGGGTTTATTTTATTTAATCGCCCGCCTTTTCTACATTTTCTTGATTAGAAAAATTCCCCAGATAAAGGTTATGAGCAAATATAGTTTTCAAATGATTTTTCTAGTATCGGTTAGTTTTTGAGAAATTAAAAACGTATTTTGAACGTGGGACCCACGAGTGCGAAAAGTTCGGAAAAATTTGACCAATTAGGTTAAGTTCCGGATACTGGGTGAAACTTATCGGGTGTTAAGAGATAAGTAGGGGATGAGATGTGATTGATGTGAGAGGAAACAAAAGGATAGAAATGCATTTAATGAAGTGCCAAGTGTCACTTTCTCATTGGTTGGACTTTTGACTTTTTACCCTTAAGTTAAATATCTCAAAAATTGACTAAACATCACCATTTCTTTCTCCATGTTGGCCGACTCTCTCAAGCTCAAGAAGGAAGGAAATTTCTTCAATTTTCAAGCTTCCATTTAGCTCAATCTTCCAAACCAATTGCATCAACTAGTTTTTACTCCATAAAATTCTTCCATTAGGTGCTAGTAAGTTGTTTGGTGAAGTTTTTTTGGAGAAGCTAAGGTGGTCTACAACTTCCTCTCTCTTGTTTACTTGGTAAGTGGTGATTACACTTCCTCTTACACCTAATGATGTTTAATTTGTGCCTAATGGTGGCTATAGTGTTGAAAATTGTGGTTTATTTCTTGGTTTGGAATGAATTGGTGAAGTTTTATTTTATTGAGGAATTTTCTGGTTTAATGTGATTTTGATGTTGTGGTTATTTATGATGGTTGGTAATGTGGGGTAATGGCTCTAGTAGGTGCAAATGATTGATAATTACAACCAATTTTGGGTTTGGATTGAAATGTGGAAAGTTAGGGTTTCATAACCCCCTTTTCTGTCCGGTTTTGGATCATATGGTTAGAGGCCGAATTGGCCTTTGCTTAAAACATGAAAGTTTTAGGTATTGATGTGTTTGAGGTGCCTGTAAAATTTCATGGAAATTGGAGTAGTGTAGAATGAGATATGTCAATTTTACTGTTGCTGTTCTGGGTTGATCAGAATGTGCGAACTGCGCTTGTAATCGTCTACTTTGACTGGAATTGCTTTGGATTTGGATGTTGGTGTCTTCTGATGAAATATAGATTGATGTCTTAGCTACCGAATGCCTTTGGAATCAATGCATTTGGACCTGTAGAGACTGAGTTGGACTAATTACAGCATAGTGTAATTTGTAAACCTGCAATTAAGGTTCTGGTTTGGTATTTTGCATATTTGACCTAGTTGTGCTAGGATTTGGACTGAGTGGCCTTCTACATTGTTGCAGCCCTGTCTTTTAGCTTCGAAACGGTGGGTCTTGCACCTTCATCCGACAATCGTAGCGCCTTTGATACCATTACCGCAAAATGACGTCAAAACTATTTTTCTGGTTTGAGCTAAACTTTCATTTCCGGACTTTTCCCTAGCTGGACTTGTACTAGTACTACTTGGAGCTTGCTGAATGGCTATTGGATGAACTTGTTGTTGTGTGTGTACCTTTGGGACTGATTTGAGGAAGTAATGAAGCCATGATGGCTGGAAAAGTTAGTAAATTCAGGGGAAGTGCTGTCCGAACTTTGAAGGAACTCGTTTGCATTGAGTTTGTGATTTAAGACTTGGATTTGAGCAAGGCAATGATATTTGATGGATGATTTCTGAGCCATGGAGGTGAGTGACTTCAAACTATTTCTCAAATTATTTATGAACCGTTTCTTGCATTATTTACTTTTGAACTGTTTTCAAAGTTAATTTTGGAACTGTTTTCTTACATATCATGCGTGCTTGCATATCAGTGTCTTGTTATTATTGATTTTGCTTTCAATGATTGTTAAAAATGAGTTTTCTAGGCGAGTGTGTACTTTATCGCACTCGACCTAAATAAATATGAAAATTTCAATGATTAATGATTAAATGCTACTTGCGCATGAATGTAAGCCTTTTGGGCTGAACTGGCCATTGCCCCTTGTTACCGGTCGTCTCGAGCCAGAAGCGGACTCGGTCGGGCGACTAGGAACTTGGGTGAACGTTTCGGTATACTCGAGTATTACCTTGTAGGTTGGTGGAGCCTGGCCAAAAGCCAGGGACGGGGTGAATGAATGCACGAATGAAACCAAAAATGCAATGAAATGACAGGAGAACGAATGTATCCTTTGCACGAATGTTACTATCGCTTTCCATTGTACATGTTTCTTGAATTATTGATACCCATATTGAATGTTTTGTAAACGTTGTAATTGTTTCTAGACTTATCCTTTGATTTACGACATCACTGAAATGAACCATTGTTAAACAGATTTGATTACTGATTTTACTGGTTACTCGCTGAGCTTCTAGCTCACCCCAAAAATATTTTATTCCCCTCCACAGGGCTCAAGGCGAAGGAAGGGCTTGTAGTGTTTATTCATGGATTAGCTCATGTATGGATTGAACTTGGATTTCCTTTTGTGTAATCAGTCATATTGGGATTGTATTGAACGTTTAGAACGTTTAGAATTGATTGGATGTGTAATAGACTAGTTTTGGACTTCCTCCTGTATACTAATTGTGATCAAGGATCAGAGTGGCGCTGCGGAAGCGTGGACGCTTCGCTTTTGATATGTAAAGTTTGGGAACCTTGGATGTATATTTGATATTTATATCTTGAAATTCAATTGAGGACTGTAGTGATCGACTGAGTCCCGGCGAGAGTTGGGCAGGCGGCCCGTTGACCCCTCTGGTTCGCCTTAGGGGAAAATGGGGTCGTGACAGCTACTGGACGCCTTATGCGAGTGGTTGGAGATATTCGAGACCGGACTGGCCATATCCTGACTGAGTGCGAGGCACTGGTGGAGGATGTGATTCAGGACTTGGCCGAAGAGGGTCAAGTGCCAGTAGTCCCTGATGTTCCTGGCGCTCCGGAGGAGGATCCTGAGGAGGACCCGGAGGAGGATCCGGAGGAGGAGCCGAGTGCATTCACGGAGTCGGCTTGGTCGGCATCTAGCCAGACGACTTGTTAGGGTTGAGGAGATTTTTGTGAGATAGTTAGGAACATAGTAGGACGATACGTTTTCTTTTGTTTTTGACTTTGACGTGTCACGGTGGATGTAAATAGGGTTTCTTTTGTTCTATATTCCTTGGCTAGTATAGCCTTTGACTTGTCTAGTATAGCCTTTGACTTGTCTAGGTTGGCATGTATATGTGACTTGTTTGCTATGTATATAAAGAACCTGGTTATTATGCGTTTTATTGCCTCTGTTTACCCTTTTGAAGCGTGTTACATGAGTCATACCTTATTTTGTTTATATGTCTATAGTTGGTTAAATCCAAAACATGGAGGGTAGAAGAAGTCAAGTCAGGGGAACCAACCGAGGACGCGGTCCTAGTCGTGGCCGTGGGGGTAGACAAGCACAGGAACCGGTGCAAGAACCGAGAGAGGAGAGAGAGGCAACGATTGAGCCACAACCTGGACCCCAGGCTGTAGGGGGAGATCAAGTGGCAACTGCAATCCAACAAATCACTAATATTCTGATCCGTTTAGTGGAACAACAGGGTCAAGGCCCTGCAAATCAACGTAGGGACCCCGATATGGGGCAAGATAGGGCCTTAGAGAGATTCCAGAAGTTCTCTCCATCTAAGTTCCTGGGAGGACCAGACCCGGAAGGAGCTGAGAGATGGCTAGAGGCCATGATCAATATCTTTGCCGCTTTAAACTATATAGACGATAGACAAGTACAATTCACTATTTTTTAGTTCGAAGGTCCAGTCAGGGCTTCGTGGAATGTAATCAAGGCCAAATGGGAGAGAGAGGGAACTGCATGGACCTGGTTAAACATTGTACGGTAATTTAACGAGAAATACCTTCCACCTATCGTCCAGGAGAAAAGAGAGGACGATTTTATTAAGCTCCGGCAGGGAACTTCTAGTGTAGCTGAGTATGAGACTCAGTTTACGAAATTATCAAAATTTGCTCATGAACAGATAGCTACAGAGCAAAGAAGAGTACGGAGATTTGTACAAGGGCTCAACGTAGAGATACAAGAGGCCTTGGCGGCGGCCCAAATTAATACGTTTACGGAGGTTCTGGAGAAGGCCCAAAGGATAGAGACTGCCAGGGCACAAGTGAGAAATTTTCACGCAAAACGGAAAGGGGTACCTAGTGGAACCCAAGGGTCAGCGCGGAGTGATAGGAACATGCCACCTGCTAAATCCGGTCGTGGAGCTGGAGATGGACGGTTTTCGAGTGCATCTAGGGGAGATGCTCAGAGAGGATATGGCCAGAGGGGAGGCCAAAGTGGTAGGGGACAAGGTAGAGGCATTCCACAGGGAGGCCAAACCTCCACTCCCCGAGTAACGTGCGGATATTGTGGGAAACCGAACCATACAGAGAATGAATGCTGGAGAAAGGCTCGGAAGTGCCTAAGATGTGGAAGTATGGAGCACCAGATAGTCAACTGCCCGTTGATCAGCGATACTCAGTCGACTGGCAAGTCAAACCCAAAGCCGACCAATGTCGGAGGGACCAGGTCGAGGGTTCCGGCCAGAGCGTATTCGTTGGACCAACAATCGGTGCCTGAACCAACAGAGGTAGTGGAAGGTACGATCCCTGTTTTTCACCGGTTAGCCAAAATTTTGATAGACCCCAGTGCCACTCATTCTTTTGTTAACCCTACATTTATGCTTGGAATTGACATGAAAGTTGAAAAGCTACCTTATGACTTAGAAGTAAGAACACCTGCGGGGAACCAAACTTTACTTGCGAATGAGGTGTACTGAAATTGTGATATTTGGGTTGGTGAGTGGAAATTGGTAGTCGCCCTCATTAGTCTAGCCATTAAGGGGTACGATGTTATTCTAGGTATGGATTGGCTAGCTCATTACCATGCTCGGGTAGATTGTAGGATGAAGGTGGTAGAGTTTTGCATACTCGGTGAGGCAACTTTAAAGTTAGACATAAGGGGTATGTTAGCCTCATCTGCACTTATTTCGGGAATAAGGGTTAGGAAATTGCTTAGTCGTAGGGCACGCGGTTATTTAGCTTTTCTAGTTAACGCTCCTGGAGAAAAGATTAAGTTGGAAGACATGCCGATAATCAGTGAATATCCGGACGTATTTTCGGACGAGTTGGGGTCACTGCCACCCGAAAGGGAGATTGAATTTAAGGTTGATCTAGTACCCGGAACTAGGGGTGGCAATTTGGGTCCAAATCAGGTCGGCGGGTCGAGTTCGGGTCAACCCGTCAGAAAATCTGTTGACCCAAACCCGACCCGCCAACCCGTGACGGGTCAGGTATGCTGACCTGAACCCGAAAATTTCAGGTTGACGGGTTGGCGGGTCGACCCGAAATGACCCGAAACTTAATTTTAATTTATTAATTTATCACTGTAATTTCTAATAAAATCAATTTCTCACAAAACTAATTACATAATCAAGTAATAAAAATTTAAATAAATAATTCCAAACCAAATCTAAAATAAATTAAACACCGTAAAAGTGTTTTATCCCAAACAAAATATAAAATAAATTAAAACAGTATAAAAGTAAAAAATAATATAATATATTATTTGTCCAAATATAATAATTTCAACTTCACACAAATTAAATAAATTCATTTAGGATGAAGTAATTAATGCCTTTGAAAAAAAGAATAACTTAGTTTAGTTAGATAAATTTATTTTTATGTTTATTAAATTATTTTTAATTCGTAAACGGGTCATATCGGGTCATATCAGGTTACCACGGGTTGACCCGAAATCGACATGTTTTCTTTTCGGGTTCATCAGGTCCAACCCGATTCTGACCCGAATTTCCGAAACCTTAACCCAAACCCATTAATTTCGTGTTAGGTTCGTGTCGTGTTTTCAGGTCGTGTCAAAAATTGCCACCCCTACCCGGAACTACTCCCATTTCGAAAACCCCTTATCGAGTGGCACCTGCTGAGTTTAAGGAGTTAAAGGTGCAATTGCAAGACTTGCTAGAACGGGGATTCATACATGAGAGCGAGTCACCATGGGAGCTCCAGTGCTATTTGTTAAAAAGAAGGACGGGATTTTAAGGTTATGCATTCATTATCGAGGGTTGAATGTAGTAACTATTAAAAATAAATACCCTTTGCCCCACATCGATGAGTTGTTTGATCAATTACAAGGGGCGGTGGTGTTTTCTAAGTTGGATCTTCGACAGGGTTACTATCAATTGAGAATTAGAATGGAGGATGTGCCAAAAACGCATTTAACACTCGATATGGGCATTTTGAGTTTGCGGTAATGTCTTTTGGCTTAACCAATGCCCCAGCGGCATTAATGGATTTAATGCATCGAGTGTTTAAACCTTACTTGGACAGGTTTGTAGTGGTGTTTATTGATGATATCCCAGTATATTCGAAGTCAAGGGAGGAGCATGAACAACACTTGCGAATAGTGTTGCAAACCCTAAGGGAGCACCAATTGTTCGCTAATTTCAGCAAGTATGAATTCTGGCTAGAAAAAGTGGCGTTCCTAGGTTATATAATTTCAAAGGATGGGCTTGCTGTAGACCCGACGAAAGTGGAAGCTGTAGCCAAATGGAAACGGCCAGAAAATCCCACAGAGGTGCGAAGTTTTCTAGGATTAGCAGGGTACTACGGCCGATTTATAAAGAATTTCTCGAGAATTGCGGCACCCTTGACTAACTTGACAAAGAAACAAGGAATGTACATTTGGGATGTTAAGTGTGAGAATGGTTTCCAAGAGCTTAAGAAGCAATTGACCATGGCTCCAGTATTAGCTTTGCCTAATGGGAACGATAGTTACACGGTTTACACCGATGCTTCGAGAGAGGGGCTAGGGTGCGTGTTGATGCAAAATAGGAATGTGATTGCCTATGCATCTCGGAAGTTAAAACCTCATGAGCAAAACTATCCAACCCATGACTTGAAGTTTGCAGCTGTTGTGTTTGCCTTGAAAAAATGGCGACATTATCTATATGGAGTGACTTTGAGGTATATACGGATCACAAGAGTCTTAAGTATCTGTTTTCTCAGAAGGAGTTAAATCTATGACAACGTCGTTGGGTGGAGTTCTTAGAAGATTATGATTGCATGATTAACTATCATCCTGGAAAGGCCAATGTTGTAGCAGATGCTTTAAGTCGAAAGGCTCAACTGGCAAGTTCCATGGTGAGAGAGTGGAGCTTGTTAGAAGATGTATGTGAGTGGAAACCTCGTTTGGAACCGAAGAAGGTGATTTTTGGAAATATTGAGGTGAAGTCAACACTGTTGGATCGAATTAAAGAGGGCCAAGTGAAGGATGCAATGGTGCAAAAGTGGGTGAAAAAAGTGAAGAAAGGAGAGTTACCTAACTTTAACCTAGGTCCTGATGGAATCTTAAAGTTCCGAAATCGTGTCGTTGTACCTAGGGATGAGGAGTTAAAGAGGGAGATTTTGGAAGAATCTCACCGCTCTAGGTATACGGTACACCCAGAGAATAATAAGATGTACCAAGATCTCAAAAGTCTGTATTGGTGGGATAATATGAAGACGGAGATTGCCCAATTTGTGCAAAAGTGTCTTACGTGCCAACAGGTGAAAGCTGAGCATCAAAAACCGTCAGATCTGTTACAGCCTTTAGAGATCCCTGAATGGAAATGGGAGCACATAACGATGGATTTTGTATCAGGGTTGCCACGAACACAAAAGGGCCATGATGCGATTTGTATCAGGGTTCCGAGGCACGTAGCACGTTTGCCCAAGGATCTAGCGAGGTTGTCCAACGCTTGGATGGCGGAACCTAGAATCAAACGGACGACACGATTTGATTAAAGGTGGTAGCACGACGACTCCAATGAAGGTGATTACTCCAAGGGATAGGTCGGTAGAACAATCGAGGACAAGACGCAAGATTGCTCAAAACCCTTGCCAGAGCAAGTAAAGTGCTCGAAAATTCTCACAAGAAGAATAAACGAAAATAAGAAAATTTTATTGATAAAACAACTACCCTTAAAGCTTACAAAGCAAGCCTTTATAAAGGCAAACTAACGAAACCCTAATGCTAGTAAAAAAGAAATAAAGGTTCGGCCAGGCCTTGGACAAGGTGGGCCGAATCCATGACTCAACAAGCCCTACAACTAGTAACTAATCCAAACAATAACTTGACGGTTCAAGACTAAAAAAGGCCTAACAGTTGGCCGACTCCCTTTAATTGGAAAAACTACAACGACTAACTAGCGGGCTAGAGCCCAAACTAACAACCATCACTTGGCTCCTCGTGGGCTTGGATCAATGTGTAGGTAACTTGATTAACATCCTTCAAGCCTTCAAGGCCCCGCCACCCGTGCACACATCAGTCCCCTCCACTTGAGAAGGATTTGTCCTCAAATCTGGATGGAAATGAATGACACGAACAAAGGTTGGTAATATGAATCCTCAAATCGAACGCCACCACATATTGGCCCTCTTAGACTGAATGATACTTGCAGACATCATGATGAGTATAAGTCGGTGCACATGTCTCTTGGTCAGTTTGAAAATGCCCACAACCTGCCAAGAAAAACTCATGACTTTACTCCAATGGCTCCTCGTGTTTGCATCACATTTACAATATAAAGTAATGATAATACATTCATTAAAAGGATACATGCTCACATGGAGCCCTTCGTTCATTCATTCCACCAACCATTTCCTTATTCCTCCAGCATTAAAAATAATTTTATTTGTAAGTGAAAACCCCTCCATTGTTCTTGCCATTCATTCATTCATTTCATTTTCCCCCTACTGGACACTAGCCAGTCTCCACCAGACTTCGTGGTCATACTCGAGTATACCAAACATTTTCCCAGGGTTACCAATCGCCCGACTGAGTCCGCTTCTGGCTCGAGTCGACCGGCAACGAAGGGCAAGAGCCCAATTCAGCCAAAAGGCTTACATTCATGTACAAGTAGTATTTAAACATTTAATCATTTAATCGTTGTAAATTTCACATTCATTTAGGTCGAGTGCGATAAAGTACACACTCGCCTAGCAAAATTCATTTTTAGAAATCATTGAAAACATTTAACATTTAATCCAACATTCACAAATAGTCACATAGTCACAACAATCCACATAGTCATTGGAAACATAACGTACAAAGAATACTCACCTATTTAACCAAAATAACGTCCAAAGTTTCTTTCCGGATAATACCCTCAATCACCAAGGAACCCTAATAATAACCAAGAGAAAATATTACAGTTACCATCCAAAGTTTAAGTCAACCAAAGAAAATCTAAATAACTATTAGTACAAAGTATAAGTATAGTTTTGGAAGTGAAAAGAGTACATTTAAACCAAAGTCCATGAGTAAAATATTTGTGAAACTTATGCTCGCTCGTAAAACTTTGAAATCTCCATTTGAGTCGAAGAAACGAAGAAAACGTATTTCTATTAGTCGTAAATTTCATTTTTCCAAGGGTACAAGTTTCGGCCAGATTCTAACTTATATACCTCTAATAAAGAAGATTTGAATACCTTAGATGATTCAAATTAGTTTCATCCTCAACCCTTACTCAAGTCGCGAGTACATCTACCTAGCTCTCGAGTGCAAATTTGGGCAGCACGCCCTTTGTATTTACCTATTTTTCAGCCATTTATGGCTTCATTATTTTCCTCAATTTGCCCCCAAAATCACCCACAAATAATCTCATTACAATATCCGTTCAATAGGCTAAAAGTCATTCCATTACAAAACCAAGCTAGAAAAGTGACCGGAAATAAGGTTTAAGGTAAAGAACAAAATGACAGGTTTGACGTCTCTTAGCGTATCGGTCACAACCAAAGTTACGCTTATAGGATTGGGGTACAATTTATACCGTTTCGAAGCTAAGACAAAGGGCTACAACTTTCATGAAGACAACTCAGCCCGGTTCACAGTTTATCTAGATCGAATTTACAGATTACAGAACCAGAATTTCACTTTCAGGCTGGATAACAGCACTGGGTTCAAATGACAATAACTCAGGCTACACAAGTCCGATTGAGGCGTTTTCAGATGCGTTGGAAAGCTAAAACATAAGACTACAATTTTTATGTTTTGCCCAACTGCTGATTTAATATGGATCAAGGTGAAAAATGAAGCCAGAATGATGAAATGTCAAAACTGTCCACAAAACTCTACCTATGGCAGTCAAGGGTATTTTTGTCATTTAATGTGATAAGCCCAATTCGACCTCCATCATGGCCGAATGAAACTGGTCAGAACAGGGCAGAATTCTCTACTAAAGCTGAAATTTAACACCCAAGCTGAAAATTCCTTTAGGCAAATTAAACTAACACCAAAACACTAGATTTTTCACATATCAAAGCTAATAAATCATGGCCAACCATTAATCATCACATGAGGGCAGAAAATTCTCTAAGAAAACTGAAAATTCCTCAACCATTACTTCAAATCACAATATTCCTCATAAAACTACATATTTCTCATTTCTAAACCACTAATATGCAATTACTAGAAGTAAAGAAGGATTTTCTTGACAATATACCTTATGACCACAAGGAAAAATGGTAGCTTAGACCTTCCTCCTCCAAAATAACTCCACCAAAACCTTTAAACCTTCTTAGTGAGCATTTGTATGGAGTAGTTTCCAATTTGGTTGGCTAGAACTCAAGATTCAAGCAAGGTTGGAAGCTAGAAATTGAAGTAGTCTCTCTTGTTTTTTCTCTCTAGAGGGCCGGCCAAGAACAAGGAAAAATGGAAAGAAATTGGTCAAAATTTGATATTTAGTAAAGTGAAGAAAATTAGGTCAAAGTCCAATCTCCAATGATGTAGTGACACTTGGCCTTTCTAGTGTTTTCTCTAATCCTTTGTCTTCCAATGGTTACATCATATAACAAACCTCTAATTATCCTCTAGCACCTTGTATAATAATATCACTTAGCACAAAACTCACTTAGTCATCAAAATTTTATCGCACTAGTGGGTCCCACGTCTATAATGCTCTTCAATTTTAAAGTACACTAACTTATGTTAGGAAAATGATTTAAAACTGTACTTACTTATAAAAATGCATAGGAAATTCAATATTTTAAAGGCAAGTATAAAAATGTTGGCAAAAATAAAATAATGCTTAGAAAATGTGAAAATTTTCGGGTTCTCACACCAATTCCCAAGTCCATTGCCAGCACGCTCATTGTGCTTATCCCAAAGAAGGAGGCCTACTCTTCCTCTATCGATTTCAAACCAATAAGCTTATGTACTTTTGTTAATAAGATTTTGACTAAAGTACTATGCAATCGCTTAAAGCCTTTGTTGCCATCATTAATATCGAAGAAATAGTCAGCTTTTGTTAAAGGTCATGAAATCTCTGATAATACATTGTTGGCTCAGGAAATGGTGTACTCGTTGGATAAGAAGGTATGGGGACATAACATTATTTTTAGGTTGGATATGATGAAGGCTTTTGACAGGGTCTCTTGGTGCTTTTTGTCTAAGTTGCTGGCAAAATTTGGCTTTCATTCCCACTTTATTGCTTTACTTTGAATAATTTGGCTACTAGTTGGTTTTCATTGTAAATCAATGGGAAGCTGTGTGGATTTTTCCAAGCTTCTATGGGTCTCAAGTAGGGTGATCCATTTTTGCCATTCTTGTTTATTTTAGTGTCAGAGGTGCTTAGTAGGGGCCTCAATCATCTACTCATGGCTGATTCATTTGCTAGTTATGGGCTACCTCGAGGATGCTTGCGTGTCTCTCATTTAAGTTTTGCAGATGATGTTGTGATATTTACAAGGATGGATAGGAAATCGCTTAGGGATTTGATGGATTTTCTGACTCTCTACGAGCGAGGCTCTAGCCAAAAGGTGAATTTGATGAAGAGCTACTTTGTGCTCTCTGAAAAATGGTCTCGAGCTAAGGCAAGATATGTATCTTCCATTACGGGTATTCACTGTAAGCATCTCCCGATTGATTATTTCGGATGCAAGCTCTTCAAAAGTAGGACAAAAATAGCATATTTCCAATCACTTGTTGTTAAGGTTAATAAACATCTTGCTGGATGGCAGAGCAAGCTTTTGACCATTGGTGGGAGAATGATACTCATTAATCATGCTTTGGCTGCAATTCCTTTATATACCATGGATGTTCAGGATCCTCCGAAGCAGATTTTAATGGCACTAGAGAAATTGATGTGTAGGTTTTTTTGGGGTACTTCAAATAAACTATGCTATCCAATCGAAGAAAATGGCCTTGGATTTTGAAAATTTGAAGATATTTACATGGTTTTTGGTTGTAAACTTTGGTGGAAATTCCGATCTTGTGTATCCTTATGGGTTGGATTTATGGCTTCCAAGTACATCAAAGGTACTGACCACACCTCTTTCATGGCCTTTCAGCGGTCGGACTCACGAATTTGGAGGAGAATGCTGCTAACTCAACATATTGTGGAGGATAGCTCTCACATGCTGGTTCGAGATGGATCATCGTCATTTTGGTTTGAAAACTAGCTTGGCGACGGCCCTCTTGCTGCAACCTTGTTGACCGTTTGTGCTCCTGAGGCTCGCATTTCAAACTTTTTCTATAATGCTGGTTGGCAAATAGATGCACTGCTGTTGTATATCTCTGCTACCTAACAAGCTAATATAAAGCAATTCTCTTTGTATTTTGATATGAAGGATGAGCTTGTATGGTCTCCTGTAGCTTCTTCTTGTTTTTCAATTTCATCTACTTACAATCTTATTCGACACAAGAGGCTGAAAATGATTTCAAGGCGTTACATTTGGAACCCGCGGATTCCATTAAGAATTTTGATCTTTATGTGGCTGCTTCTGAATAGTGCCATACCATTGTCTGATGTTCTCCAAGGCTTGGGATTCAATATGCCTTCAAAATGTCCTTTCTGCACTAGCTATGAAACATTGGATCATCTGTTCTCATCATGTCCTCTAACAAATGAACTCTGGTCTTTCTTTGAGCATCTGTTGGAAATTCCGAGCACATGTAATGCTGACTTCCCAGTTCAGTTGCAGGGTCTATGGATTCATTCTTCTACCTCTTATGCGACAAGCTGTCTTCCGCAGATTCTACCATCTATAGTTTGCTGGGAAATTTGGAAAGCTACGAATCTCCATTTTTTTGAAGGAATAGTTACCTCAGCTGGCCTGCTCAGTGTGAGGACCCAAAATTCACATATCGTTTCTTTAGTTTTTCTTTGAATTTCATACTTTTATTTGGTGAATGAGAAAGGATAGTTGTACTTCATTGTTTTTTTTTAATTTATTGCATGTTGTTTTTCATGGGGTGATATACCACTTAGTCCAACTAGTAGGGCATGCGGCATAAATTGAGTGACAAAGAGGGATTTGTGTGCAAAAGGGATATTTTGTGACAATAAGAGATATTTTGTTCTTTAAGATGTGATATGGCCAAAGATATTTGGAAAATTAGATATGTATCATTTTTATTTGTGCCATTTGTTACATGGGCAACCAAAGCTTTGACCAAGAGTCCAAATGAATTAGCCTTTCTTCTTCTTGGAAGACCAAGTCAAATCCATTTTCCCTACTCCTTGTTCTAGCTGTGAGGGAGAGGAAAGAGTTGAAGAGCCTTCTTGACCTTTCCTATAGCTCAACCGAGAGAGAGAGAGAAGACAGGAGCCAAAGCCTTCCCTTGTCTTGCCTCTACTCCAGCCGAGGGAAAATTCAAGAGAAAGCCAAGAAATTTCTCTTGTCTTGCCTCCACACCAGCTGAGAGGAACTAGAAAGAGAAAGTTAAAAGACAGCTTGAGTCTTGCTTCCATTTCCAGCTTCCTTGATCTTAACTTCCAGCTTGTTTTAAAGGTAACATGACTTCGAAACTTCATTCCTTTTCATATACTTTAGATGGCTTTTGATGTATGTTTGGTTGATGTTGGATTGAAGAAGAAACTGGTAGTAGAAACTTGTTTTATAGCTGGAAATTTCCCACCTTGGACCAAGCTAGAGATGACCTTTTTTTCCAGATATTGGCTTTGCTACAAGTTTGTAGGGAATGAGTTATTCCTTTGATAGATAAAGCTTGGCAGAAATATGGCATGTATGCAAGGTTTTTGGCTGCTTAAATTTTCAGGAGGAAGGTGAGACAGTTTGTGACGCCCCGAAAAGTATGAGTGTGAGAACCCGAAAATTTTCTAATTTTCTAGGGTTTATTTTATTTAATCGCCCGCCTTTTCTACATTTTCTTTATTAGAAAAATTCTCCAGATAAAGTTTATAAGCAAAGATAGTTTTAAAATGATTTTTCTAGTATCGGTTAGTTTTTGAGAAATTAAGAGCGTATTTTGGACGTGGGACCCGCTAGTGCGGTAAATGCATTATATTTTTGACAACTTGTTGGAATTTTGTATTAAGTGATATTATTTTACAATGTGTTAAGATATTTGTATTGGAGAGACAAAAAGATAAGTTTTAAACCTAAAGGTGACAAGTGTCACCATAAGATTTAGTCTTGAGTTTTACTACTATTCATAACTTTACCATTTAATTGAAATTGACCAAAAATCTCTTCATTTTGCAAGCTTCTTGGCCAAATTTTCTTGCTCAAAGAAAGAAAGAAAAGCTCTCAATTTTCTAGTCTCCAATCTTGTCCAATCTTTCAATTAAACCGATTAATCTTCCAATTACTCCATAAAACCTCTTAATTTGGTGGAGTTGAGCTTGGTTGTGAAGTTGTTTGGAAAGCTAAGGTGACTAGTTGCTCTATCTCTTGTATTGCTAAGGTGAGTTGTGAAGGACCCCTCTCCTTCCTCTAATGATGCTTAAATCATGATTAGTGGTGGTATGAGATGCAATATTATGGATTATTTCTTGATTTTGGTTGAATTGATGAAGTTTTATAATTTTTGGGGATTGGTTAATTGCAAACAATTTCTGTTTTGGAAGAAATTTTGGAAAGTTAGGGTTTATGATTGTGCATTCTGCCCGAATTTATAGCTCATAGATAGAGGCCGAATTGGCCTTGGCTTAAAACATGAAAGTTGTAGGGAATGATATTTTAGAGGTGCCTACAAAATTTCAGGTTGATCGGAACAGTGTAGCTTGTGAAAAGTTGAAATTACCCTTGCTGTCCTGGTTTTACCCGAATGTAAGAATTGCGCCTGTAATTGGTTGTTTTGGCTGGAATTGCTTCCGAATTGGTTGTTGAGGTCTTCTGATGAAATGTAGCCCTGTTTCTTAGCTTTCAGCTGGCTTTGGAATTTCTGGATTTGGACTTGGATAGCCTGCTTTATGATGTTTCCGCTAGAATGCGTTCTGTGAATCTGTTTTTCCGGTTCTGGTGTAGTTTCTTGCATTTTTGACCTGGTTACACTCGAAACTGGGTTGAGTGACCTTCTGTAATATTGTAGCCCTATCTCTTAGCTTCGAAACGGTGTATCTTTCACCTTCATCCGACAATCATAGTGCCTTTGGTGCCATTACCGTAAAAGGATGTCAAAAGCTGTTTTTCTGGTTTTGAGCTTAACTTTCATTTCCGAACTTTTCCCTAGCTTGACTTGTACTAGTACTACTTGGAGCTTGCTGAATGGCTATTGGATGAACTTGTTGTTGTGTGTGTACCTTTGGGACTGGCTGAGGAAATAATGAAGCCATGATGGCTGGAAAAGTTAGCAAATTTAGGGGAAGTGCTATCCAAACTTTTAAAGGACTTGATTGCATTGAGTTTACGATCTAAGGCTTGGATTTGAGCAAGGCAATGATATATGATGGATGGTTTCTGAGCCATGGAGGTGAGTGACCTCAAACTATTTCTAAAGTGCTTTATGAACCGTTTCCTGCATTATTTACTCGATTGCATCTCATGCGTGCTTGCATGTGAATTCATGATATGATTTTGGCTTCAATGAGTTCTTGAGGAGTCTTGTGCTGGACACCAACGTCTCCACCTCTGTTCACGTGGAGCAAATGGCTCCGGAGCTCAAAAAGGGGCTCCCTCTTAATGTTAATGTTAAATGATCTATTTGAGCGTTGGGTGTTCAAGTACTATGATTTCACTGGCTCACGAGAGCAAAAGACGTACATTTGATCTCTGAATCATGACATCATCGAAATGCATTATTGTGAAATATATTTGATGACTGCTTTTACTTGTTACTCACTGAGCTTCTAGCTCACCCCAAAAATATTTTATTCCCCTCCACAGGGCTCAAGGCGAAGGAAGGGCTTGTTGTGCTTATTCACGTGAATGGATGGCCTATATTTTGTACAATTTGGATTTGGAATCATTTTATGTATAGTTGGGAATTGTTTCCGCTTCGCTTTTGATATGTAATTATTGGAGAATTTGATGTAATATTTGAGATTTATCTCGTAATTCATTTGAGGATTGTAGTGAACGACTGAGTCCCGGCGAGAGCTGGGCAGGCGACCCGCCGAACCCTCTGGTTCGCCTTAGGGGGAGGTGGGGCCGTCACACAGTTGAGCTGTGAATTTTCAGCTCTTAGTTGCAGCTTTTGTTGAGTTTTGCTACGAAATACCTGATTAATACCTCACTTTATGTTATAAACATGTTATTGTGTGATTTATGGATGAAAGTAAATAAGAAAGGTGCTGCATTTGGTGTTTTTAAACAAGTGAAAGGTTGAAATTTTGGATGACAGTCACCCCTAGACAGGTTTAGTAAAATTGATCATAACTTAGTGTAGAAAAATCGAAATTGAGTGTCGTCAATTGCGTTTGAAATTAGACTCGGAGATCTTTCTAACGATATAAAATTTGGGCTGTGGTTCATTTTATACACACACCAGAAAATCAGCAAAGTTGACTGAAATTCTGCCCTGCACAAGTAAAAAAAACTGGAATGTTGCAGTAGCTTGCAGCTCAATTTGGACCAATTTATGAACTGAATCTCTTTGAGGAGTCTTCTAAGGATTGTTATTGCTTCGAGTCTAGTTTTGAATGGGGCAAGTTGTATGATTTTTTTGACATTTGTAACTCAAGTTATGATTTTTCAAACAAGCGATGCTTGCTGAAAATTTTTCGCGCAGGATATTCTAAGCAGTTTTGGGAAATCTGTTATATCTTGGTGTAGAAAAATCGAATTGAGTCTTGTTTGTTGAATTTGAAACTAGACTCATAGATCTTTTAACCATATAAAATTCATTGTTTGGTTCACTTTCTATAAATACCAGTAAAATTTCAAAGTGGGCTAAAAATCCAAGACTGTCCTATTTTTGCACTTTGTTGAGCAGTGAATTGAGGCTGAGATTTGACTAATTTATGGGCTGAATTTTATGAAGATATCTTCTAGAGAGATGCATGAATCTATTTTCTAATTGTATAAGATTTATGATTTTTGGACTTACGAAACTCAAGTTATGACTCTTCCAAGAGTATTACAAAAACTGAAATTTTTCTTATGAAATGACAAAAAAAGCGTGGAAGGGCCTTGGAAATATTTTCTGGTTTTTAAACCTAACTTTCTCGATTACTTCCACTCCATTTCATACTTGAATCATGGATTTATTATGTATATGAGTTTTCTGTAGACTTGAACAAGAAAACTTGACGTTTTGGATCAAGAACTAGAGGTTTAAATCTTGAAAGTTATTAGCCCTTTTAAATGTATTTTTAGTGGTGAACTCTCATGGTTCACTCAAGCACCAAATTTGATCTCAAGATTTGGAAGTGATAACTTTGCATTTTAAAAGTGAAATGAGGAGTTTTTCTTTAACCTTGTTTGCTGGAAATTTTGAAAGGTTTGGCCGAATCTTGGATAGAAATTTGTCTCATTTTCTCTAGCTTTACAGTGAAATTTTACTCAACATAGTTTGCTAATCAGTTGCCCTCGAATGTGATTTTAAAAGGAGCAACAAATTTGAATTAAAAAGGGGTGAAAAGTGGAGCGTCATGCCAAGAGTTTTGTGGGAAAATTTCACTTGCTTGATGTTCAAAACATGGAGGATTTGTTGGTGTCTTCGCTAAGAAATAAATGGTGATTTTGGGGAAGTTTTGACTTCATAAGTTTTAGTAAACTTGAACACTCATTTATATATCAAAACTTGGGCAAAAGATTAGGAGTTAAGGTGTGATACCCCGACTTTTAGGATATTACGGTTTCTATACTTTATTTTTTGTTTTAAGACATTGTTTTGTTTTAAAGATTAGAAACCCAAAATTCTAATCAAAAGAAAAAAAAAACCTAGTTTACTTGTGACTAACCGGTTTTCTTAAATCTCTTATATTTTAATCGAAACCCTAATTGTAACCAATGGAATTGTAAAATTCCTCACATTTTCTTAAAATTCCTTTTATTTGGCATTTATTCCTTTCTAATAGCTTTACTACTCATTCACACCCTCAGTAATTGCAAGCAACTATAGAATCAAGGGTTTTCCCTGTAGGTTCTTAGTTCGGGTAAATCAGGGCTTTTTGCGTATTTTGACCGTGTGATCACTTGGTGAGATGTGTGCACTAAATTCGGTGATTAAGGTGAGTTTAGATGATATTAAGTGTGTGAATAGAGGTGATAATAATAAGTTATTGAATTATAAGTTAAAACCCTAGTATACGCGATTTAAGGAAAAACGGTTCGGACCGACGGGTGTCGCGCGCTACCGATTGAACACACCACTTGAACACTACTCTATTACCTCAATCTCCTTACTTTTATTTCAACAAAAATCATCCCAAAATACCCTTCAAGGCAGCCGAAATTCTTGACGCCAAGAGAGAGAGAAAAGAAAAAAAATTGTGATAACCTAAGTGTGACAAGTGTTGGCCATTTAAGGCCCTTTGACCAAGCCAACTTTCTTACCTTCTTATCTTCATTTTCGCTCATTTCTTCACCATTTTTTTCTTGTTTGGCCGAGAGCAAGGAGAGGGAGAAAGAGTGAAGAGAGTTTCTATTTCCAACCTCAAATCAAGAGTTGTGAGTGAAATCAAGAAAAACTAAACCGATTTACTTGTAGGTTGAGAGCTTGGGAAGCTTAAGGAACCCAAAATTTCAAGGAGAAGTGGAGGATAACTCTAGCAAGCTTTGTTTTTGAGGTAATATGGCTGACCACTCTTATCTTTTTTCCTTAATCATGTTGGAGTTGCTTAGTAGCTTGTATTTGTGGTTGTAATGCTTATATCAAGTGATTTTGGATGGTTGGGGTGATGAATTTGAGTTAGGATTTGAATGATTCACTTATCATACTTGTTGTATGGGTGGTATATGATGTATATAAGTTGGTATAAGAGGTGGTAGTGATGGTTTCAAGCTAAAAATGAGATTTATACCTTGATTGTAGCAAATTTCCAGAATTGAAGTTAAGGTATACCCTGTTCTGCCCGGTTCTGGTTGACCATGATGGAGGCCAAATTAGGCTTAGGACAAAACATAAAAGTTGTATGGAATGATGTTTTATAACTTCCTGTAAAATGTCAACTCAATCCGAGCACTGTAGCATGTGAAAAGATAAAAATACCCCTGCCTGCCATAGATAGAACTTGAGGGACAGTTTTGACATTTCACCAATCTGACCGCATCTGTTCACCCTGATGCGAACTGACTTAGCATTTGGCCAAAACATAGAAGTTGTAGTGCTATGTCTTATCTTTCCAACGCCCCTGAAAACGCCTCAATTGGACTTCGGTAGCCTGAGTTATTGTCATTTAACCATAGTCCGGTTAGCTAACTTGTTTGTGAGATTCTGGTTTTGTACATTGAAATTTTGACCTAGCTACACTACGAACTGGACTGAGTGGTCTTCATCAAAGTTGTAGCCCTTTATCTTATCTTCGAAATGGTATAAATTGTATCCCAATCCGATAAGCATAGCCTCGGTTGTGTCCTTTGTGTAAAACAACATCAAATCTGTCTTTTGTTTCTTGACTCAAACTTCATTTCCGCACATGTTCCTAGCTTGATTTTGTACTTGTATGACTTTGAGCCTATTGAATGGCTATTGAACTGAGATTATTTTGTGTGTGACTTTGGTACTGATTGAGGAAACGGATGAAGCCATAAATGGCTCGAAAATAGGTAAATACAAAGGGCGTGCTGCCTAAATTTACGCTCGAGGGCTAGGTAGATATACTTGCGACACGAGTAAGGCTTGAGAGCGAATACCACTTGAACCATCTAGGATATTTGCATCTTCTTTTATCGAGATATATAAGTTAGAACTTGGCCGACCTTGTACCCTTGGGAAAATGAAATTTACGACTCATAGAAATACGTTTTCTCCATTTCTTCGGCTCAAATGGTATTTCAAGTGTAATTGTTTCAAAGTTTCAAAGGTTTAAGAGAGAGCATGAATTTTTTGAAATTTGATAAGTATCGTGAATACTACTTAAGCGAATTGCATTTACTTGATTTTCTTGAAGCAAAACTCCTATGTTTCGAACTCTAGAGAGTTTTACATTTACAAATGATATTTTATCGCAGATTTGGACTCCAACCAAGGAGTTGGATCTGAACGTGACTTTTGAGAGGCATTAGACCTTTGGTGAGTGCTTCCAAATACCTGATTAAACTGGACACTTGTCTTCAATACTTGACCAATGTGATTTAATGATAGGTCATTTGTTTGATCGGGCAAGAGTATACTTTATCGCACTTGCCCTAATATGAGATATACTGTTTATTGTTGCCATGAATTTGAGATATTGATGTATATGGTGCGCACTTCCTGAAATTCCAGAAACCCTGTGGCGAGTTACTCGAGTCGAGCCGGCACGGGTTTGGTCGATTGGATAACGAACCCTAGGTCTTTTGTTTTGTCGAGTGGAGTGATATCTCCTCGACTAATCGGTATACTCGAGTATTACCACCAGTGTTTATTGAGGATTTTGGGCCCAGCAGGGGGTTTGGATGGTGGACGGAGTGTAGTTTAAGTGCTGCTCTACTGGATTGGTTACTTACTTGAAAGTTGACGGAGTGTCAACTATTACTTGATCAAGCTCTGGTGATGCAATGGAAAGTTGGCTCCTGAGAGCCATCCGTATCCTTATACCTTGGAATGATTAGTACTTATCGTGTTATTGTTTCATTTTAAAAGAAAAAACTTTACACTTGCTCATTTTGAGATTTGCTACTTGAAGTGTTATTGCCCACTTTTATGAACTTTTCATGCTCATTACTTTGCTATATTGACACTTGTATTTGTAAACAATGGTTGATTTGCTATTTGGAACCTCACTGGGCTTTTAGCTCATTCCACGTCATTTGTTTTCCTTACAGGGGGTACGAGCGAGGCGTGAGACGTGTACAGACTAGCGTAGTCTAGTTGTTTTGACTTTTGAATTTGTACTCACGCTAGTACCCGACTAAGGTTGATTGTACTCGAATTGTAATCACTTTGAAGTATTTTGGTGTGTAGAAGCTTTGTATCTGGATTTGAGCATCCATGTATATATTAAGTTGAGGTGGATGTGTTATTTATTTTCTATGAATGTACGTTATTTTTCTTGAGTTATGAGTGAGTGAGTCCTGGCGAGAGTTGGGCAGGCGGTCCGCCGAACCCTTTGGTTCGCCTTAGGGGAAGGTGGGGCCGTCACAGATGGTATCAGAGCTCCTATCGAGCTCGTGCCGGGAGAGGGTTCTCGGACTGTGGGGATTGGCTTGATAAGTGTGAAATAAATGTCTATTGTTGGGGACTTTAGATATGTATGTTGGGTAGGAATCTCAAAAGTGGTTGATTTCCTCTTGAGCCTAGCTAACTCGTGTGGGAAATGATCATATTTTCGGATTCCTGTACCCGAGTACCAAAGAGTGATACCTTTATGATAAGTTGGTATCCTGAGTAATATGAGGATAAGTTTGGATGGCGAAAACCAAGGCAAGGGGGATGCGAATAGTCTGGACTTGGGATAAATTGAAGATATTAGTGAGCTTGGGGACCCTTACTATTCACGCGTATATACTTGGTTGTACCTCGTCAAATTTTGATTAAGTATAGTGCCTGAGCAATACCTATGGTTACTGTCCCGTAGGATGTGTGAATTACTATGATATACACAAAGAAAGTGTGTTATTTTCAATGTGTTTTATTAATTTTCGTTTTATGATTTGAAAATGCTTTTATTGAACCTTATAGCTATTTTAAGCTTTTTTACGAATAAATATATGAATTTACGAATAAATGAATGAATTTCGAGGACGAAATTCTTTTAAGGAGAGGAGATTGTGATACCCCGACTTGTAGGATATTATGGTTTCTATATTTTATTTTTTGTTTTAAGACATTGTTTTCTTTTAAAGATTAGAAACCCTAAATTCTAATCAAAAGAAAAAAAAAACCCTAGTTTACTTGTGACTAATCGGTTTTCTTAAATCTCTTATATTTTAATCGAAACCCTAATTGTAACCAATGGAATTGTAAAATTCCTCACATTTTCTTAAAATTCCTTTTATTTGGCATTTATTCCTTTCTAATAGCTTTACTACTCATTCACACCCTTAGTAATTGCAAGCAACCATAGAATCAAGGGTTTTCCCTGTAGGTTCTTAGTTCGGGTAAATCAGGGCTTTTTGCGTATTTTGATCGTGTGATCACTGTGACGACCCCACCTCCCCCCAAGGCGAACCAAAGGGTTCGGCGGACCGCCTGCCCAGCTCTCGCCAGGACTCACTCACTCGTAACACGTGCATACATCCATGGACCATAAATAGCGTCGCAATTCAAGCTTAGAATTTACATTGATAAAAATCAAGGTACAAAGCCTCAGGGCTCAGTTGACTTCAACCACTATCTTCTTCAAGGCGACATTCCCATAACAACCATAACAACTGGAGTTTTTCTTAGGTCTAGGGTTAGTTGCATGGAGGGGCCGCAGTGGCCGCCGCCGGCCACTGGGGGGTCCTCTGGCGGAGCGGCATTGACCAAGTCGTTTGTCGATGCGCTCTCGGGTTCATGTCGGAAGGAGGGGGCTGCAATTCCAGATCTGGGGTGTTGTTCGACTCATCGTGGAGAGCCTGGACTGAGGTTATCCCAGCACGAGTTGAACTTGCTGTCGTTGTAACGACCCCATTTTCCCCAAAGGCGAACCAGAGGGGTCAACGGGCCGTCTGCCCAACTCTCGCCGGGACTCAGTCAATCACTACAGTCCTCAAGCAAATACAAGATAAAATCTCAAATATCAATCAAGTATTCCAACATTTACACATCAAAACGAAGCGTCCACGCTTCCACTGCGCCACTCTGATCCATGAACCCAATGATTATACAAGAGGAAGTCCAAATCTAGACTATTACACATCCAAGCAATACCAAACGTTCAATACAATCAAAAGGAAATCCAAATTCAAACCGTACACGGTATAATCCATCCATTCCAATTTCAAATAGTCACCCTAACCCAACAATTACACAAACGAATCCAAATCTAAACTATACAAGTTACATGCCATCCGGCACACAAATAATGAAATACAAGCGCTTCCTTTGCCTCGATTCCTGTGGGGAGAAGAAAACATTTGGGGGTGAGCTAGAAGCTCAGCGAGTGAACAGTAAAATCAATAATCAAATAAACTTTACAGTAGTGCATGTAAATGATGTCATGATTCAGTGATCAAAGATGCGTATATTGCTCTTTGGAGCCAGTGAAATCCTTGTACTTAAATATCCAACGTTCCCTTAAATCAAGTAACAGGTAAACAGAAATAAAGAGCCATCGTGCTCCAAAAGATGCATAAACAGTAGTGGAGACGTTGGTTCTAAGCACAAGATTTTCCCAAGATCTCATCGGAGCCAAAATGCGATGGCACACACACATACACAATGAGGTGCAATCGTGTAATCAATGCAAGATTGAGTTCAAAAGTAACTTTCAAAGAAATAGTTAAGGTTCACTCACCAACCACGGCACACGAACCTTTTCCAGCATACATCATGACCTTGCTCAAGTTAGCATCCTAGATTACAAATATCAAGTCAAATAAGAGGAATTCTAAACTTAACGAGTTCCTGCCACCTTTTGGCATTTTAATCATAAGTAAAGCTACACTTATCCGATCGAAACAAATCTTATGGCGTTACGAAACTAAGACATATGCCAACATTTCTTATGAATACTTCCAAAGTCAAAACGTACAATTTCAGGGTCAAATATCGAAATCTAGGAGAAAGAATGAAAACTGTCATAAAACAGGGGTTACGGGGCAGTCATGGGTATTTCGGTCAATTCACAAGCCACAGTACTCCAATCAATCTGAAATTTTGCAGGCAAGTAGTCAACTCATATATCTACAAGTTTCATGTTTTAAGCAAAAGTTGATTCGGTCTACAGGACAGAGAAAATGACAGTCCAAGTTCAGTCCAGAAACAGGGAAAAACTGAAATTACCCTTCTTGACCCAACCGTTGCATATAACCATCACGAATCACAATTAAGGACTAGAATCCCCACTTAACATGAGACTAGCCTATACAAATCATGTACAAGCCAAAACAAGAATGAATTAATATAGAACTTAATCCTCCCAATTGCCAACTCACAAGAATTTCCATAAAATGAATCAAGATCAATTCAAAGTCAAAACAAACACATACTCTCAAAAATTGGGCGGCATAACCCCTAGATTTTACACATTTCCAACCTACCATTCAAATACCAATTTTCATAACAATTAACCATAGTCACCCATGTGGTTCATACACAATACCATACATTCAATTAAGCCATAACTTCCTTCAATCAAAGCCAATCAAAAGCTTATAAGTCATCCTTGGAAAAATCCCCAATTTGAAACCCTAGAAACCGGAAATCACACTACAAGCATAAATTTTCTGCAATCGATCACAATTAACGCATAAGAGCTGCATTTAACACCAATTCAAACCATCAATCCAACATTAATCATGCCTATTATATAAAATCAGAAAATGCTCAATAAATTAGAAATTCACCATAATTTCCTTAAACCCACAAAATACTCCACAAAATGATACACATGGCCACCACAAATCATTAATTAACCAATATTAGAACCAAAGGAAACTTGCATATCCAATCTTACCTCAAATTCAAGAGAACTATCAACTTATAGCTTCCCCTTGAAAACCAATCCATCAAAAGCTTTGAACCACCATAGTGAGCCCTTGTGTGAAATATTTTCCAAAACCATCGGTGAAATCACAAGATTTTGGTAGAAATTGCAACTAGAAAATTGAAGAGGTTTTTCCTCTCAAAGCTCACGGAAGAACCAGGGAAGAAAAATGAGATATTTTGGTTGTAAAAGTGGAATAAAAAGGGAGCAAACAGCCGGTCAAAGCTTCTGACCGGCTGTGCCACGTCAGAATCCGGCCGGAATCTGGCCGGATTTCCGGCCGGATTCTTGGCCGGATTCAAGGCAGTGGCTGATCAAAAATTTTTTTTCAAAACGGCTGGGCAATCCGGCCAGAAACTGGCCGGATTTCCGGCCGGATTTGGTCCCCTTCACATTTCCAAAATTTTTTCTTCTTTTCCAAGTTTAAAAGCTGCGCTCCTCCGCTCGTCCAACAAAAGATCCATAAAATGAAAACCCTAATTTTCGGGGCGTCACAGTCGTCTCCTTTTCAGAATGCATTGGTGGGTCGGTTTCCTTTTCGTCGGCCGCCAATGGAGATCATTAGGGGTTTTTTTGTGTCGCTTGGGCTCAAGGGGGATTGTGAGGTTGGTCTGTTGGATTTGAATCACGTTCTGATCAGGCCGTCGTTAGAGGAGGATTTCACGCGGCTTTTTGTGCGTCGTTCCTGGTTTGTGAAGGGCGCGCAGATGCTGATATCCAAATGGACACTGGATTTCAAGGCGAATCAGGACGCTACGTTGGCTCCTGTGTGGGTGTCCATGCCGTGTCTTCCACTGCCTTTATTTAATGCGGTGTATATTGCTAAACTGGCTGGGTTGCTGGGAAGATGCCTGAAGATTGATTCGGCGACTTTGTCCCTTAGGCGGCCTTCGGTGGCGAGGGTTTTGATTGAGATGGATGTTTCGAAAAGGCCCCCCCATCGGGTTTGGATTGGGGAGGAGCAGGAGGGGTTCTGGCAGGAGGTGGTGTATGAGAGTTGGCCAAAGTTTTGTGGTTTTTGTCATCGTTTTGGGCATGAAGATGGTGAATGTTTTAGGAAGCACCCCGCGCTTAAATTGGACAAAAAGGAAGTTAGGTCAGAAGGGAAAGCCACAGCAGTTTACCGGCCTAAGGGAACAATGGATCAGCATGGTCCTGGTGGAAATTTTCTGCTACGTGGGGAGTGTCATCAAAGCCCTGGGGGGAGTGTCGATCCTGGACAAGGCAGTGGAGGGAAATGTGTGGATGATATGGTTCCTGGGGTTTCTTTAGATTTGGGGCCGGTGGAGGTGGAGAAGGAGATGGAGCGGGAGGGAAGGGCCACAGCAGTGGATACGGGCATTGAGGCTCCAGGGTCTTCGGCTCTGGTGGCGGAGTCTGTGGTCCAGTTGGAAGGGGATGAAGGGAGAGGTGATGCGACGAATGATGGTTTGAACATAGTTTCGGTAAGAGAGGCAGATTGCCCTGTGTCTCCGGCCAGGGAGGAGGACCATGGCTGGAGGAGAGGGGAGAGTGGGCAGATTGGAGGGATGGAGGAGACGTCTCCCAACTCCTTTGGGATTCTTCAGTCACTTTCAAATATGGAGATTCAGGATTTTGAGCGTATTCCATCCAGGTCGGTGGGCTGTGCACGGGTTGCCGGACACAGACATAGACGTCAACTCTCGGCGGGAGATACTCCGGGGGAGACAGTGCCATGGGAGCAGCTAAGGCAATTCCAAAAACTGTTGCATCACCGGCTTCCTGACGCTCTGAGTGGGGGGCTGGGGAGTGGGGTGGAGCAGGTGGAAGGTTTGGAGCAGCAACACGCTTTGCAGTTTGGCCCTAGTGGAACTCGGCAGAAGGGAGGTAGGCCGGCTAAAGCTAGTTTGAAACAGGTTCCTCATCAAACACAAACTCATTACTCATTGCGGTCTAATGTTAAATCCCATTAAGTTTGTTGTGTGGAATATTCGAGGGGCTTCACGTAGGGATTCACTTAGATATTTACATAACATGTGTAAATCTCATAAGGTTCGGCTATTAGTCCTGCTGGAACCATTGTCGGATCCGCCACAGATGGAGGTGGTACGTCGATCACTGGGATTTGATAAGGTTTGGGGTGCACTAAATAACAAGGTCTGGGTTTTCTGGTTTAATGAGATGGCAGTGAGCTTCAGGGAACTGGCCGAACAACTTCTTCATATGCACATTGTTTTCTCTTCGGGCTGTTCGGTTCATTTTTCGGCAATTTATGCCCGATGTTCCAGGGTGGGGCGCCGCGAGTTGTGGGCAGCAATGGAAGGTTTGTCGGGTGATGTATGTGGCCCATGGTTATTGGCAGGGGATTTTAATGTTATTTCCAGTTTGGAAGAGCGAGTGGGGGGGTCCCCGGCGAATCAAAGAAATATGGAGGAATTTAATGAGTCGATTGGAATTTGTGGGTTAGCGGAGGTGCCTTTCGATGGTGCTGCTTTTACATGGACGAATGGGAGGGTGTGGCAACGATTGGATAGGGCATTGATGAATCGGGAGTGGGCTGACGGGTATGATCTATCGCATGTCTCACATTTGGCCAGGGGCCGTTCGGATCACGCTCCTTTGCTGATATGCTGTCGGAATGGAAGTCCTCCCAAACGCTCATTTAAGTTCCTGAATGTTTGGCGGGGCCAGCCTGGGTTTAAGGAGGTGGTCAAGCGATGTTGGGAGAAGTCGGTGGAGGGAGAGGGGATGCCGAAGTTCTATAATAAATTGAGAGAGGTGAAGGGTGGTCTACAGGTCTGGAATGCCCAGGTTTTTGGAAATATCTTCAACAATGTAAAGCAAGCTGAGGCCATGATGAAACAGCGAGAAGAGGATTTTGACACAGGCCAAGATCCTGCGTCCAGGGCTTCACTGGAGGAGGCCAAGGCGGTTTATGCACGGGCCTTGGCTGTGGAATGTGAGTATTGGAGACAGAAGGCGGGTATCAAATGGTTACAGGTGGGGGATGCTAATACGGCATATTTCCACTCGCGTTATAGGCAGCGACGGAATTGCAATTTTGTGGCTCGCATTAAGGATGCGACAGGAGCATGGTTGGAGGATGAACAAGACATTCGGAGGTCAGCAGTGGAGTTCGTGTCCTCCTTGTTTACTTCTGAGCAGAATGGGGGGCAACCTCCAACGATTCCCTTCACGCTACCACAGCTTTCGGAAGAGGATAATGGGATGCTTTCTGCGCTCCCTGAGCTGGCAGAATTGCGAGAGGTGGTTTTTGGTTTGGAGGCTGATAGTGCACCGGGGCCTGATGGATTTGGAGCAGGTTTTTACCAGGATTGCTGGGAGTGTATTAAGATGGATTTGCTAGAGGCGCTGAAGGCATTTTTCCAAGGTATGGGGTTACCTAGGAGTTTTACTAGCACATCTATTGTTCTCTTGCCTAAGATCGCAGGTGCCATGTGCTGGAAGGATTTCCGGCCAATTAGTCTTTGCAACACTTGCTCCAAAATTATTTCAAAATTGGTTGCTCGTCGGTTGGGGAGAGTACTCCCGACATTAGTTTCACCGTGGCAAACGGGCTTTGTTTCGGGACGGGGGATAACGGATAACATTCTACTCACCCAGGAGTTGGTGATGGATTTAGATAGGCGATTGCGTCATCCGAACATCATGCTAAAATTGGATATGGAGAAGGCTTATGACAGGGTCGAGTGGCCATTTCTGTTGTTTATGCTGAGGCAATTTGGCTTTCAGGAACGGGTGGTAGATATTTTCTATAGGTTGGTGTCCAATAATTGGTTTTCGGTCTTGGTTAATGGTGAGCCTGCTGGTTTTTTCAAGTCGTCCCGGGGTGTTCGGCAGGGGGACCCGGTGTCGCCTGGGCTGTTCGTGTTAGTGACCGAATTTTTGGGTCGTGGCCTGCACCATTTGTTGGACTGTCGGCCGGGAAGGTTCTTTGTCTCGGCCGGGACTCAGGTTCCTTATCTGGCTTTCGCGGATGACATGCTTGTTTTTACCCGATGTTCCGAAGAATGTCTGAGTGCAGTCAAGGTTTTTCTAGAGGGGTACCAACAGGTATCAGGCCAACGGGTGAATGTCAATAAGAGTGCCTTTTTCTTGGCGGTGGGAGCCACTATGGGGCAGGAGCAGATGGTAGCGAGGGTCCTGGGCTTTCATAGGGCTTGTTTCCCTTTTACGTATTTGGGTGCCCCTATTTATAAAGGGCGCCGGCTAAGTTCGCTGTTTGATGGTCTTGTGGCTAAAATGAGGGACCTTCTTGGGCACTGGAGTACTAAGATGCTATCTTTTGGGGGTAAGCGGGTTTTAGCTCGGCATGTTCTTTCTTCGCTGCCGATGTATTTGCTTCAGGTGTTGAGCCCTCCTAAGGCGGTGATCACACGTTTGGGCATCATTTGTAACTCCTTTTTGTGGGATTGTAGAGGGGAGAAGCGTCTCCATTGGGCCGCATGGGAAAAGCTGTGTTTCCCTACTGATGAAGGGGGTCTGGGTTTTAGGTCGTTTAAGGACATGGCTCGGGCTTTTGCAGCTAAGCTATGGTGGCGTTTTCGAAGTGGAGACTCCATTTGGGCGGAATTCATGCATGCAAAATACAGTAATGGATGTCATCCTTTGGCGGCCTCGTCTGTCCGGCCTTCCCATACTTGGAGACGTCTTGAGGCGATTAGGAGTTTGGTGGAGCCCAACATTAGGTGGTGTGTAGGGGAAGGTCTGGTGGATTTTTGGAAGGATAGATGGGCTTTGAATGAGCCTTTGGAAGATGTGGTGGATGGAGCAGAGCAGCCGCATTTTCTGGTTTCGGAGTTTTTGACGAATGAGGGCTGGGATGAGGTTCGTCTTGGCCAATGGCTTCCGGATTCGGTTATCAGTGTAATCAAGGACGTTCCATTTGATGTTTCTCAGAAGGATAGATTGGTTTGGTTGCCTTCTACATCGGGGTTGTTTACGGTGAAATCGGCTTGGGAGGTGCTACGGCAATGGAGGTGTCCTTCCTTGGTCGACTCACTCCTTTGGCAGCCAGCTTTGCCGGCCAAGATGTCGTTCTTAGCGTGGCGTTTGGTGCGGAGTTTTATCCCTTTGGATGTGGTGTTGAGGTCACGGGGACTGGTGGTTCCTTCCAGGTGTGGGTGTTGCTTTGCGGAGGAGGAGGCTCTCTTGCATGTGTTTGTTTCAGGGCCGATTGCATCGGAGGTATGGAAGAGAATGTCTAGCCGGTTTGGGTTTCAGTTGAGCAACTGCACAAGCATGGCCGCGGTGTTTATCGCATGGTTTCTGACGTCTGAGGCTTTGTTGAAAACCCATATTAGGGTGCTCATTCCAATTGTGGTGTGCTGGCTTCTCTGGCTGGCAAGAAACCAGGAGCGTTTTCAAGGAGGGCGTTGGGAGGTCAACAGGATTATTCGCGAGGTGGATAGTTTTATGGAACAGTTGGGGAGGGCAAATAAGCTTTGTCGGTCCCAGTTCTCAGGTGATGCCGATTGTGAGTTGCTTCGGTGGGTCAGAGGGTCTCCGAGGCGACATTCCCCATGTGCGATTGCCTGGGAAAGGCCGCCCTTTGGGGAGTTTAAGTTTAATTCGGACGCCAGTGTGCTTCAAGGGAGGGCCACGGGGGGTGGGTTGCTGCGTGACTATCAGGGGAAGTTGGTTTTTGCCTTCTATAAGGAGTTCGGGGATCAGGGGGTGTTAGAGGCAGAGTGTATGGCATTACTCTGTGGGTTGCAGTTGTGTCTACAACGGGGAGTGTATCCTTCATTGATTGAGGTTGATTCCAAGGCCTTGGTGCAGTTGGTTGTCTCTGGGGCGATTGCGAAGTGGCCTCTTTGTAACAGTTTAAGGAAGGTGAGAGGTCTGCTGGAGGTTTTTTCGGCTGCCATTTCATATGTATATCGGGAGGCCAACGTACCCGCAGATAGGCTTGCAGCGGTTGGGTTAAGTGGCTCTCAGGTTTATGAGCAGGGACGCCAGTTGCCGGCGGTTGTTCGGTCTGCCATTTTACTGGATTCACGGGGAGTGCCAGGGGTAAGGTGGTTAGCGGAGGATGGCTAGGTTGCAGTCTTCAAGTTTTCGGGAAGGTGGCTCAAAAAGTGATAAAAGAGGTGATTTTTCAAGAGTTTTCCAATTCAAGATGGAGTCTATGTGGATTATTGGCGGAAGATTAGGAAATTACCATTTTTCTTAGATATTTTATTTAGAAAACAATGGGCATTATTCTTGGAGTTTAAAAAAAAAAGAAAAAAAAAAAGACAGTTATTTTCACTAATTTGAATGCAGAAAAGAAAATTAAAATTTCAAAAAAAAAAAAAAGGTACAAAGCCTCAATATACTCAAACTGGTTCAGGGCGTATACAATCCAAATACAAAACATTCTATTCGAGGAATAGCGCGAGTACAAGTCAAAAGTCAAAAGTCAAAAACAACTAGACTACGCTAGTCTTTACACCTCTCACGCCTCGCTCGTACCCCCTGTAAGGAAAACAAATAGCGTGGTATGGGCTAAAAGCCCAGTGAGGTTCCAAATCACAAATTGACCATATTAAAAGTACACGTATCAACGTAGCAAAAGATAGCGAGCTTAACAAGTTCATGAAGATGAACACTAACACTTCAAGTAGCAAATTTCCAAACGAGCAAGTATAAAGTTCTTTTGGTTTTCAAAAGGTACAACAATCCGATAAGAAATAATCAATTTCAAGTATAAGGATACGGAAGGCTCTCAGGAGCCAAATTCCCATTTGCACCTCCAGAGCTTGATCAAGTAACAGTTGACACTCCGTCAACTTTCAAGTAAGTAACCAATCCAGTAGAACACCACTTAAACGACTCTCCATCCACCGTTCAAACCCCCAGCTGGGCCCAAAATCCTCAAGAAACACGGGTGGTAATACTCGAGTATACCGATTAGTCGAGGAGATATCACTCCACTCGACAAAACGAGAGACCCAGGGTTCGTTACCCAATCGACCAATCCCTTGCCGGCTCGACTAGAGTAACTCGCCACAGGGTTTCTGGAATTCCAGGAAGTGCGCACATCATAAACAAGTATATCAAGTCAATTGCAATCAATAAACAAGTATATCACGTAAGGGCAAGTGCGATAAAGTACACTCTTGCCCTATCAATTCACGTATATAACATGTACTCATATTGGTCACGTATCAAGTTCAAGTATCTAGTGCAATTCGGTATTTGAAAGCACTCACCACAAGATATAGTGCCTTTACTGGTCACTTTCAGGTTATACTCCGGGTTCGGAGTCCAAATCTGCGATAAAACTCAGTTTGAGAACTTTGAAACATGACTAAGATTCGAAACTTAGACGTTTCATTCAATAAAAATCAAGAAATTGGAATTCACTTGGAGAGTAGTCGTGAAACACTTGCTCGCCTTTTTAAACAGTAAAACTTTGTAATATTTATACTTGAAATTGTCATGCGAGTTGAAAGTACAAGGAAAACATACTTCGAGCAATCATGATTGCATTTCTCAAGGGTACAAGTTTGGCCAAGTCCTTACTTATATACCTCGAAACAAGAAGACTCAAGTACCCTAGATGGTTCAAGTACTATTCATATCAACTCGACCCAAGTCGCAAGTGTATTTTTATAGTCCTCGAGCGTAAATTTGGGCAGCATGCCCTTTGTGTTTACCTAATTTTCCAGCCATTTAGGCTTCATTATTTTTCCTCAACCAATCCCAAAGTCACACATATCAGAAATTCAAGTCAAAAGCCGTTCCCTAGGCTCATAATATCATAGGAATAAGAATCAAAGTAACAACAAGTGCTGAAATACAATCTAGCAAAAGACAGATTCGACGTGTGGTTGCGTAAATAACACATCCGAGGCTACGCTTATCGGATTGAGGCGTAACTTATACCGTTTCGAAGCTAAGACACAGGGATACAATGTTCATGAAGATTACTTAGTCCAGTTTCTAATGCAACCTAGTCAAATCCTCAATTTACAGAACCAAAATCTAACTAGTCGGCTATCTAACCGCACTGTACTGGAATGGTCATATCTCAGGTTACCAAGGTCCGATTAAGCTGTTCTTGGAGGCATTTAAAAGATAAGTCAGAATACTAAAACTTTCATGTTTTGGAAAAAAGCTAAGTCAGTACGGATCCTAGTGAATAAACGTGATAAACTGGATAAACTGACCAAACGGACTACTGGGAAAAACCTTAAAACAGTGAGGGTATTTTGGTCTTTTCATGGCCTACGTTGCTCAGATTGAGATTAAATTCTGTAGGAACCTATAAAATACCATTATATACAACTTTCATGTTTTAACCTAAGGCCAATTCGGCCTCTAACATGCCGCAACAAAACCGGGCAGAAAGGGGGGAAATTTTCCAGAAATCTGGAATTTTCAGTTTTCAATCCAACCTTCCTTGATTTCTTACTTCCAACACTACCAAAGCCCCTTATATAACCTTATATACAACATATACTAGCTATACAACAAGTTTAGGCAGAAATTTATTAAACCCTAACTTGCATATATCATCCAAAAATCATCACAACAACTTGCATATCTTGTAATCAAGCCAAAACAGGAGCTAACTATCATCTTAAACCAAAATTTAAATGGACAACAACCATGATCAGATTTTATACCTCAAAACAAAGCTTGGAAGAGTGATACTCCACCTCCTTTGGAAATTTTTGTTTGCTCTAGCTTCTTAAGACCACAACTAGTACTTTAATCGGCTTGGAAGTTGATTTTCCCACTTGGATAGCTAAGATCAAGAAGAAGGAAATTGTTTTCTTGCTCTCACTTTCTCTCTCTCTTTGGTCGGCCAAGGAGCTGAAATAATGAAGAGGAAAGGTGCAAAAATTGGTTAAGAAGGATGGTAACTCTCTTGGCCAAGAAACTCTAGGGTGGCGACAAGTGTCGCCACCACCGCCTTTCATTTTTTTCTCTTTCTTTCCTTGCTATTTCTAGCCTCTAATTTCGGTCAAGATAGCTGGAAATTGAGAAGATATTTTGCTCAAATATCAATAAGCTTGTATGGTAAGAAAGTGGTGCGTTCAATCGGTAGTACGCGGGACCCGCTGGTTCGTGCCGTTTTTCTTAAAAACACACGTACTAGGGTTTTTACTTCCTATTCACCAACCTTATCTCATTGCTCCTAATCACATATTATTTCTCACTTAAAAGTCACTTTTAATCACCAAATTCGATCTTTGCTCCGTACCAAAAATTCATCCGGCGAAAAATCGCAAAAACCCTAATTTGCTCCAATCTTGAAATCGAAGAGTGAAACCCTACTTTCTAGGTTTATTTACACTTATTGTGGAATGATTGGGTTGTAGGGCTTTAATAAATAGTAATTTCCAAATAAAAGGCATTTTTGAGAAAAATATAAGAAATTTGCGGGTCCTCACAATCACTTGGTGAGATGTGTGCACTAAATTCGGTGATTAAGGATTAGTTTAGATGATATTAAGTTTGTGAATAGAGGTGATAATAATAAGTTATTGAATTATAAGTTAAAACCCTAGTATACGCGATTTAAGGAAAAACGGTTCGGACCGACGGGTGTCGCACGCTACCGATTGAACACACCACTTGAACACTACTCTATTACCGCAATTTCCTTACTTTTATTTCAACAAAAATCATCCCAAAATACCCTTCAAGGCAGCCGAAATTCTTGACCCCAAGAGAGAGAGAAAAGAAAAAAAATTGTGATAACCTAAGTGTGACAAGTGTTGGCCATTTAAGGCCCTTTGACCAAGCCAACTTTCTTACCTTCTTATCTTCATTTTAGCTCATTTCCTCACCATTTTTTTTCTTGTTTGGCCGAGAGCAAGGAGAGGGAGAAAGAGTGAAGAGAGTTTCTATTTCCAACCTCAAATCAAGAGTTGTGAGTGAAATCAAGAAAAACTAAACCGATTTACTTGTAGGTTGAGAGCTTGGGAAGCTTAAGGAACCCAAAATTTCAAGGAGAAGTGGAGGATAACTCTAGCAAGCTTTGTTTTTGAGGTAATATGGCTGACCACTCTTATCTTTTTTCCTTAATCATGTTGGAGTTGCTTAGTAGCTTGTATTTGTGGTTGTAATGCTTATATCAAGTGATTTTGGATGGTTGGGGTGATGAATTTGAGTTAGGATTTGAATGATTCACTTATCATACTTGTTGTATGGGTGGTATATGATGTATATAAGTTGGTATAAGAGGTGGTAGTGATGGTTTCAAGCTAAAAATGAGATTTATACCTTGATTGTAGCAAATTTCCAGAATTGAAGTTAAGGTATACCCTGTTCTGCCCGGTTCTGGTTGACCATGATGGAGGCCAAATTAGGCTTAGGACAAAACATAAAAGTTGTATGGAATGATGTTTTATAACTTCCTGTAAAATGTCAACTCAATCCGAGCACTGTAGCATGTGAAAAGATAAAAATACCCCTGCCTGCCATAGATAGAACTTGAGGGACAGTTTTGACATTTCACCAATCTGACCGCATCTGTTCACCCTGATGCGAACTGACTTAGCATTTGGCCAAAACATAGAAGTTGTAGTGCTATGTCTTATCTTTCCAACGCCCCTGAAAACGCCTCAATTGGACTTCGGTAGCCTGAGTTATTGTCATTTAACCATAGTCCGGTTAGCTAACTTGTTTGTGAGATTCTGGTTTTGTACATTGAAATTTTGACCTAGCTACACTACGAACTGGACTGAGTGGTCTTCATCAAAGTTGTAGCCCTTTATCTTATCTTCGAAATGGTATAAATTGTATCCCAATCCGATAAGCATAGCCTCGGTTGTGTCCTTTGTGTAAAACAACATCAAATCTGTCTTTTGTTTCTTGACTCAAACTTCATTTCCGCACATGTTCCTAGCTTGATTTTGTACTTGTATGACTTTGAGCCTATTGAATGGCTATTGAACTGAGATTATTTTGTGTGTGACTTTGGTACTGATTGAGGAAACGGATGAAGCCATAAATGGCTCGAAAATAGGTAAATACAAAGGGCGTGCTGCCTAAATTTACGCTCGAGGGCTAGGTAGATATACTTGCGACACGAGTAAGGCTTGAGAGCGAATACCACTTGAACCATCTAGGATATTTGCATCTTCTTTTATCGAGATATATAAGTTAGAACTTGGCCGACCTTGTACCCTTGGGAAAATGAAATTTACGACTCATAGAAATACGTTTTCTCCATTTCTTCGGCTCAAATGGTATTTCAAGTGTAATTGTTTCAAAGTTTCAAAGGTTTAAGAGAGAGCATGAATTTTTTGAAATTTGATAAGTATCGTGAATACTACTTAAGCGAATTGCATTTACTTGATTTTCTTGAAGCAAAACTCCTATGTTTCGAACTCTAGAGAGTTTTACATTTACAAATGATATTTTATCGCAGATTTGGACTCCAACCAAGGAGTTGGATCTGAACGTGACTTTTGAGAGGCATTAGACCTTTGGTGAGTGCTTCCAAATACCTGATTAAACTGGACACTTGTCTTCAATACTTGACCAATGTGATTTAATGATAGGTCATTTGTTTGATCGGGCAAGAGTATACTTTATCGCACTTGCCCTAATATGAGATATACTGTTTATTGTTGCCATGAATTTGAGATATTGATGTATATGGTGCGCACTTCCTGAAATTCCAGAAACCCTGTGGCGAGTTACTCGAGTCGAGCCGGCACGGGTTTGGTCGATTGGATAACGAACCCTAGGTCTTTTGTTTTGTCGAGTGGAGTGATATCTCCTCGACTAATCGGTATACTCGAGTATTACCACCAGTGTTTATTGAGGATTTTGGGCCCAGCAGGGGGTTTGGATGGTGGACGGAGTGTAGTTTAAGTGCTGCTCTACTGGATTGGTTACTTACTTGAAAGTTGACGGAGTGTCAACTATTACTTGATCAAGCTCTGGTGATGCAATGGAAAGTTGGCTCCTGAGAGCCATCCGTATCCTTATACCTTGGAATGATTAGTACTTATCGTGTTATTGTTTCGTTTTAAAAGAAAAAACTTTACACTTGCTCATTTTGAGATTTGCTACTTGAAGTGTTATTGCCCACTTTTATGAACTTTTCATGCTCATTACTTTGCTATATTGACACTTGTATTTGTAAACAATGGTTGATTTGCTATTTGGAACCTCACTGGGCTTTTAGCTCATTCCACGTCATTTGTTTTCCTTACAGGGGGTACGAGCGAGGCGTGAGACGTGTACAGATTACCGTAGTCTAGTTGTTTTGACTTTTGAATTTGTACTCACGCTAGTACCCGACTAGGGTTGATTGTACTCGAATTGTAATCACTTTGAAGTATTTTGGTATGTAGAAGCTTTGTATCTGGATTTGAGCATCCATGTATATACTAAGTTGAGGTGGATGTGTTATTTATTTTCTATGAATGTACGTTATTTTTCTTGAGCTATGAGTGAGAGAATCAAGGCGAGAGTTGGGCAGGCGGTCCGCCGAACCTTTTGGTTCACCTTAGGGGAAGGTGGGGCCGTCACATAAGGAAGTGAAAGTGGGTTTCCCTCCCACGTGTGTTTCGTTAAACTCTTAAGCGGTTTGGCTAACTTTTGAATCGAAAACTCTTGCCATGTTTTGACTTACAAATGGAGCACTTTTGAATCTTCCCTTGAGTGTTATCTTAGTGGTTAAGAGAAGAGAGTTTCTCTCTTAATTTGACAAGAAATTGAGCATGCTTGAGTGAAGGTTTAAGGGGAAAATGTTTGGCCTTGGTTGAACGAATATATGTAATTGTTGATTGTGCATGTCTCAGGTATTCAAGAGGAATTTGAGGGAAACCCTGAGGAGAACTTGTGGAAGCTTTCTCTTGTCTTGCTTACTTGACTTTTGGTGAGTGTCAAGTGCATGTTTCTTGATATCTTAATTTGAATGATACATGTTGCCACGTGTTATGTGTTTGAATATTAAACTTGATGAGGTGAGGGTGTACTTTATCACACTCGTCTTCTCCTTCTTGAATGATCATGTACTTGCTTAAATTTAATTGACTTGTACTTATGCTTGTGCTTGTACTTGACTTGTAAGTGTTGAGCGGCAGCATGTACCACACTCAATTCAAGTAGGAGGTACCTCTCATCCCGTCTCAGTACCATTATCTTGATTAAGTCGATTGGAGAGTTATCTCATCAACCCTAGTGCTGAGCGGCAGCATGTACCACACTTAATTCGAGTAGGAGGTGTCTCTCATCCCCTCTCAGTACCATTATCTTGATTAAGTCGATTGGAGAGTTATCTCATCGACTCTAATGCTGAGCGGCAGCATGTACCACACTCAATTCGAATGGGAGGTGCCTCTCATCCCACATCAATACCTTTATCTTGATTAAGGCGATTAGAGAGTTATCTCATCGACCATACTTGTTCTTGCGTGGGTATACTCGAGTATTACCAAAGCCCTTGTGGACGTTCGGGCCCGGTAGAGGGTGAAACGGTGGATGGAGATTTGTGTCAAGTGAATTCTACGGACTTGTTACTTGCATGGTTGGCGGAGTGTCAACAAAAGAAAATGATATCCAAGATCGTGAATTGGCAAGCTTGTCGATTAGCTCCTGAGAGCTCCTGTATCCTCTTAATGAACGTGTTTTAGTCCTTTTATGGCTTTACGTGAAACTATTGTTGTTATTTTGTACATGTGCTACTTGAGTTGATTTATGGTACTTGCTTTACTTGCTTGCTTGCTTTCTTGGCCTCACTGAGCGTCCATGTGACGGCCCCACCTCCCCCTAGGGCGTACCCCAGGGTTCGGCGGGTCGCCTGCCCAACTCTCGCCGGGACTCACTCACTCACTACGATCCTCAAATAGTTTACAATATAAATCTCAAAAATTACATCAAATTCTTCAATAATTACATAAACGAGTATATCAAGTTATACAAACCACGAGTACCCTAGAAAAGCTAATAACTCTAACCACCATGACAAATATATACAACTTACTAGTCCACTTATAACAAGTACAAGTTCAACTTATCTAAACACCTTCCCGAGCGATCCCCGCGTCGGCCCCCTGCTAAGGAAAACAAATAGAATGGGGTAAGCTATATGCTTAGTGAGTAACCAGGGGTAAAAATGTAGTTTTTACATGTCAACATTTGACCAGTAAGAGCAAAGCAAAAGCAGAAAAGTAACACTACATAGTAAGGATACGGGTGGCTCCCAAGCCAACTCTTTTGTCGAGTTTGATCACTGGTTGACCCTTAAGATCCTGAGCTACACAACTCACTTCTCTTGCCCAAGTCACGAGCAATAAATGCTCTAAAATATTTTTCAAGCAATAAATGCTCTAAAATATTTTTCAAGCAATAAATACTCTAGTTCAAGCAATAAATGCTCTCAAGCAATAAATGCTCTGGTTCAAGCAATAAATGCTCTGCAAATATTCACAAGCCATGAATGCTCTATAACAAATCATAAAAATCATATTTCACAGGTATGAATAGCAATTAATGGGGTTTAGATCGAGTGCGATAAAGTACACCCTCGCCTAAGTGCCCATTCATAGTAAACTCATTTTTTGTATTGAGTTACACAGAAATCCTGATCACTCACCTAAAGAGCAAGTATAACGAGAGAAAGTACGGAAATGAATTCAAGTCGCTAGCTAGTGGGCCCCACCGGCTCCGTCTAGCCCGCCTTCGCCTGTAACAGAAGGTTGAGCCATATCATCACACAAACAACTACTAAAGGACGCAAATTAAACAAAACGGCAAAATCGGCACATGCACGCGTGCGGAAACGGCAACGGAAACGGCCAGATTTGGCACCAAAAACCGTTTTCATCAAAAGTTAGGCTGGGAATGTCGGATCAAAGTGGGTGAGACACCACTTCGAAGCTATGAGGAAGGGCTACCATTCTCATGAAGACACCTTAATCTAGATCTGAATGGAAGCAGGTCGAAATTATGGAAAACAGTACCAGAAATTTACGTGTTCGGGTGACGAACAGGGTTTGTTTGCTGGACCATAACTCACAGCTCACAAATCCAAATCAAGAAATTCCAAAGGCGTTGGAAAGCTAGGACATAAGGCTATAACGTTCACGTTTGGATCAAAAGCTGAATCAATACAGAGAATGGAGAAAAATGGGTCCAAACATTCCTGTCAGAACTGTCCAAATTCGAAGGCAGTTCTGACAACCGATCTTGTTTTGGTCACAACTGGAGCTACGGGACTCGGATTTGGATGAACTTTATACCGTTTCGAAGCTGAAACCAAGATCTATATTTCTTATGAAGGGGTCAACACCCAGATCGTACGTTATCAAAACAGACAAAACAGGGCAGAAGCTAAATGCAGAACGTACGTAAATTCCAGGGTACAAAACAGGTGCGAGTGTTTTGGCTATAACTCGAGCTACCTCAGTCCAAATCAAGTGATTCCAAAACTATATGAAATCTAAGAAACAGGGCTACATTTCATCAGAAGGCCTCAACAACCAATTCGGAAGCATTCCTGACCAAAACAACCAATTACAGAAGCAATTCTTCAATTCGGGTAAAACCAGGACAGCAATAGTAATTTCAACTTTTCTCATTCTACACTACTCCGATTGATCTGAAATTTTGTAGACACCTCTAAAATGTCATTCCATACAACTTTCATGTTTTAAGCCGAGGCCAATTCGGCCTCTAACTAGGAGTTATAAAACCGGACAGAATGTAGCTTCATGAACCCTAGGTTTTTCCATTTTCTTCCAAAACAGAAATTACTTGCAATCTTCCACTTTTTCCACCTTCTAGATGCCTTATATACCATTTCCAATCATCATACAAAGCCACAACATATGAATCATATTAAATCAGAAAATTCATGATTAAATAGAAAATGTCATCAATCTTCACCATAAGTCATGAAATCATCCAAAAAATCACTTGTTCAACTACCACACCTACTAATTTCATCTCATAACCAACAAGGAAACAATTTCTTAACCACTTACCTTACAAACACTAGATACAAGGTAGATGAGAGTCTCTCCCTCCAAACAAAAACCACCAAGCACTTCAATCACTCCTAGCAAGTAAGTTTTATGAAGGAATTTGAGAAATAAATGGTTGGATTACAAGATTTGGGCAAGAAAAGGGAGCAAAAATTGAAGAGCTCTCTTTCTTTTCTCTCTAGAGTTGGCCGACCAAGAAGGTGAAAATGAAAGACAAATTTTGGTCAAAATTGGTTTAGTAAAGGTAAAGAAAGACTAGTCAAATGCCAAGCTCCAATCACAAGGCAACATGTGTCCATTCCAAGCTTATCTCATTTCTTTTGTCTTGCAAGAATTAATGAACTAACCAAACCCCTAATTATCTCATAACACTATGTAATATAAACCATATATACAAAGCTACTCCAAATGAACCACATTTACCGCACTTATCACACTAGTGGGTCCCACGTCCGGTATACGCTCTTAAATTCTCAAAAACTACCCGATACTAGAAAAATCATTTTAAAACTATATTTGCTCATAAACTTTATCTGGGGAATGTTTTTTAAATAAAGAAAATGTCGAAAAAGGCGGGCGATTAAATAAAATAAACCCTAGAAAATTAGAAAATTTCCGGGTTCTCACTCTCATTCTTTTCGGGGCGTCACAGTCCACCCATCCCTTTAAGTTTGTTATTCCTTAACAGGAATTTGAAGTGAAGAATTAGAAGCGCTAGACTAGCCAGCTTTTGTTTAGAGCTAATGTAATTTCCTGAGCGACTTTTGGACATTTGGAAGTGTAGATTTCATTTGTATTTGAAATATTATGGCTGTAATAGTTAATGCTATTGCCTAAGGATTGTGGATGTTGTTATTCAAGTACTTTCTTAGTTTTAAGAAATTGTTTGGCTTAAAAATCTTGATTGGGTTCGAGTAAGTACGTGAGTCCTGGTGAGAGTTGGGCAGGCACCCCGCTAAACCCTCTGATTCACCTTAGGGGGCGGTGGGAGCATCACACTTAGTCGGCGTATCCTTGCTGAAGTACAAGCAATCTTGCATGCTTAGCCTTTGGCGTATAAGGACTATGATGTTAAACTCCTTGCTGTGGGTATGGTTTCTTTTCTTATCCCAAGAAGACCTCGATCAGTTAAACCCCTTACTTGGCAAGCGCTACCATTCCCCTTTGCAAAATTAAATATGAATGGGTCCCCACTTGGAAACCCTGGCCACTTAGGTGGGGGTGGGGGGGATGCTCCGAGACCACTCAGGTCATGTCATTGCGGCTTTTTCTACGTTCTATGGCCATTGTGCCAGTTTGGAGGCAAAGGCGCAAGCGCTATTGGAAGGGTTTTTGCTTGCCATTCGCTTGGTCACTCCCAGGTTTTGGTAGAAATGGATTCTAAGGTGCTGCTTGATGTGATTCAAAGGAGAGCTAAATGTCTATGGCGCATTGATAATGTTGTTTGCCAAATTTGGTATGCTTCTCAGGATGGACAATTTCACTTTCTTCATGGTTATACAGAAGTCAATTCTGCAGCGGATGCACTTACTTTGCTTACCAATACCAGTCAAACTTCCACTTGTTATCGATCCCATAATCTGCCACGCCTTGTCAGATGAATAGTTAATTTAGATAGGGTTCAGTTTCCTTTTTTGAGTATTTCATGAGATTGTACTTTTCAAGCTTAATAAATAATGTAGACACCAAATTTTTAATTTATTTTTATTTTTATTTTTCATTGGTTAAATGTTAATTATTATTCATTTCTAGTCTCTTAGTTTTTGTTTTAGACATTTTTAGTATTAAATTTCAGAGAAGGAAAATTTCCACAAAAAAATTTGTTTTAATCATTTGTTTGTTTACATAAATTAATTTTTGAAGGAAAAAATATAATGTGTGAATAGGTGAAATCTTGCATGTGGGACAAATGTCCTCATTATAGGTTGACAACACAACACCTAAGGGGTGAGGTGTCTAGACATTTGGTTGGATTAGAAAATTTTAGGGGAAATAAAAAGAAAACAAAAGGAATTGGATTGGGGGGTAGCGGAAAAAGAAAGAAAGGAAAAAAAAGAACAACGCCGCCAGAGGAGATGGAGAACGGAGAGGGAAGCTCGGCTGAAGAAAAAAAATAGAGGTGAAGCTAGGGAGGATTGGGAAGTTTCCGGGCAGAGCGAAGAACCGAGAGGAAGTAAAGAAAAAAGGAAACAAAGAAAGAACAGGGGGAAAGGGAAAAATCTGGGCAAAAGGGAGAGAACCGAGAGACGGGCTTTGAGGGAGAAAATCTGAAAACAAGAGTGTGAGCAAGAGGGAGCTTGGTGAGGCTAGGTAGGGAAGAAAAGCCAGAAAAACAAGAAGGAGGCAAGGGAGAGTTTCGGGTAGAGGCAAAAGAACCAGAGGAAGAAAGTTTCGGCAAAGTGAAGGACGAATTTTAGAAAAAACAGAGCAACCGAAGCCGCTACCATTCTGTCGGAATCCACCACTGCCATCTGCGAATCTTCACCGTGGGAGACCACTGTAAGTCATCCTTTTCCTTTACATTTCAGCCTTCTTTCAGAGCATGTCTCCCGTGAGTTGCTGTTTCAATTTTCATGTGGATTGTTCATGGATTTTAGAATACACATGCGTTATGTATTTGATTGGATTGAAATTGTTTTTGATTGTTTATGCTGAAAAATTTTGGGGTCGATTATGGCTTCCATCGAGTAGAGAATCTATGACCTTTTTATGCTCATTCGTTGTTTGATAAAATGCCCAACTGAAAATTCCCCTTGCATGATGATTTGTCTGTATTGGTGTAAGGAAAACGAATGGGCAGCAAGTTCAAAACATGATAGTTGATTTTTCATGGTAGCGAGAGATGGGTTTGTTCAAACAATGCCCTGATTCTCTCTGTTGTATGATGTGGCTATGCTGATTAGCACAAAAATCTTGATTTGCTAGACTGCAGGATCTTGTTTTAAATGCTTGTAGACTGATGTTTGAAGCTGTGATTTTTTGTGCCTTGGTAAATCACTGGAGAATTGCACTAAGCAACCCAGAATTGCATATGATTAAGTTAAAACTGTTCTTTTGATCTCCCTTGTGCGTGGTCTGGGTAGAAAATTGTTGGGGGATGCATAGTGTACTTTTGGGTTTGGATGCTAAGATGTAGAAAGGGTCATTTTAATTCGGAAAAATTGTTGCATGAGATTGTTAAACCTGTAAAGAGGTAGAAGAAATCAGTGAAGAAAAGTGGCATGTTCTGTTTCCATTCCAAATTTTTCGTTGCTTGTTCGGATGTTGAAGTCTTTTTCGGGTTTTGTTGTTGAAGCTAAGCTTTTAGTTTGATGTAAATCTGTGATTTGTTGTCCAGTTGATATGCCATATGCACGTTCATCCTAAGTTTCCTCCTCTTGTACCTTTGCTGCATTTTATGTCTAGCTGCCGTGATTGGATATTCTAGGGATAGATGATTGTGTTCGGATGATGTTAATTGAATGGGTTGAAGCTTTGTTGATTTTAGATTGATAAACTAGGGAGTTTGGCTTGAGTTTTTGCATTTAATCTACCTGGTAGAATAAGAAAGCAGATTGCTGAAGTAAAATTGCAGAAGCATTGTTAATGAAGAAGAAAACTGTTCTTCGTAAGCTTGCTTGGGATTTTCCCAAAGAATTGCACTTTATCCCCTCAAGTCTCCCCTTGTTTCGCCAAGGCCCAAAAACTTCTGCAAATAAATCATTTTTGCCCCTTTCAAGCTTAAATCTTCTTTTTTTTATGTTTTAATTGTGCTTTTAGTTAATTAATGCTGGATTTTGGACCCCTAAAACCTTTTAATTGCTTCAATTGGATCCTGATTTGTTTTAACTTGATGAATATGGGTTTGTTTAGTTTATTTGAATGCTTCGTTTAATTCAATTTCATGTTTATTTCTATTTCATGTGATTATTTGTTAATTAAAGTGATGCCTTGACCCTTTTTATTATTTTGGAGGGTAAATAAGTAATTTCAGTCCATTAGGGCCCCAACTCAAGGGAGGTACACGCTAACCCTTATTTCTCACTTTATTTGACCCTATGTGCCCTATGTGACTTTACGTGTTTAATTGCATGCCTATTGAAAGTGTTTTATATTTATTTTTTTATTTACTTATTTATTGGCTTTAGTTTTATATATTTATTTTAGTTCAATTTTGATCATTTGAAAGGCACTTGAATGCCAAATTTGTAATAGTTAGGTATTTATTTTAATTATTTATTTCATTTCCCCCTTTTAGATTGTAGTAGGGCCTCCCTAATGTAATAGTTAGGGCTTGTTTGCCTTGTGTGATTTGCATGTTTATGCTTATGTGTTTAATTGTTTTCCCTAGGTTTCTGCATCTAGATAAGCATGCTTATGTGCTACGTGCTATGTGAAACTATGTGCTTGGCATGTCTATTTGCTTTTAGTATTATATCTGATTATGTGGATGGAATGCACGTTACCGTGGCTAGTCCAATGCTAGTCATGGTCTTCCCCTCGAGCTCTTACAATGTCCAATGCTTGTGAGAGAACGTTAGGTAAGGGCTAGTCCAATGCTAGACCCAATAGGGCCGCCCTTCGCTAGTGTCATATCTGCATGCCTAACTGCAACTTCATGCATATTTTCATTTTAGTATTTCTCATTTCTGCATGCTCCCCTAACTTTTCCCTTATACATTTAGGACTTTGCATTTCATTCTAGTTATTAGGGTCATGTCATCTGCTTGATTAGGTTAGGGAGTTACCCTTCTGGTAAGGGAAACGGACGAGTTTGGCTACACATAGCCTTAGCACGCTTGTTTTCTTTCTAACCAAAAGGCAAATCAAAAGTCACGATTTAGGGTCTCCCCGTACCCGTCTTGCTTGCATTCCTCTAGGGCTCATGCATTTCCAAGGCACATTACACATTTTCACTTCACACACTACCACTTTTCACTTTTCACTTCACACACTACCATTTTTCACATTTTCACTTCACACACTATCAATTTATACATTCTCACTTTTCACACTATCATTTTACACTCTCTCACATTTGTACACATGCACTTTTACATACTCATTTGCACCTTTGCACTTTACCCACCCATTTGCGCACTTGCACTTTGTACATTTGCACCTGGCACTCGTCTCTACACTCAAAGACATTTTCGCACACTCTCATTTTTTCTCTTTATTACTCGAGCATTCATTTGCATTTATTCGTGACCTCTTTGAGGATTCACCATTGGCTGTCACAATTCATGTGATTAGGACCAATCGAGCCTCAAAAGAGACATTCTATCCCTTTCAAACCACTCATTAGATTTAGGTTTGCATTCTTGTTAGACACATCCAACATGCAATACATTTTTTGGGTAAAAATTAGGAAAATTGACACTAAATCACGCAACTAGCTTAGGCTAGGGTAAAAGGGTGCCTTAGACTTCGTCTTTGCCTTCCCTTTTATCAACCGTGACCCCCGAATTCGTCTCTTTGATTTTCGTAGACTAGGAGTCATCTAAAAAGGTTTTTGCTTCATTTTTTTTAAAAACTACTTTTTGGGTGACTTGGTACACGCCAACTCAATACTAAGTGGCGACTCCTACTTTTCTGTTTAAAAACATTTTTAGATTATCATTTTGGCCAAATCGTCGCATTTAAAAGTCCCATGGCCTTTCCCTTTATTTCTCACATTCACACACTTCACACATTTCATGCACACTACGCATTATGATTTCAAACAACTTTATTTTCCTTTTTCTCAGAAAATGGGGCGCGACAAATAAAGTTCTTTCTTGGAAAAAAAAGAGCAACATATGATTTAACGATAGAAGTAGATTAAAGAATAGTTTGCCTTCTTGATTTTTATATTTGTATCTATTCTTTGAAAATATCACGATTTTCAGCCGATTTTTATAGGCAAACTCTTAAAAATAACCTGATCCATGGCTCAAATTTACTTCTGTCAAATAAAATTTCAAATATGTCTTTTGCTTATTGCCAATAACTTACATGACCTGCACCAATGCTTTTGCTTTCGTCTTGTCCAAACCCATTGCTTCAATTTAGTGATAATAGGACTTGAAAATCCCAGTAACTTCCAACTTTTCCACAAACATATTGGTACCAATACTAATATTAAATAAAAAGAGTCCAACGAATCCATATACAAGTGTAGTATATAGATTTCAGATAGTCAACCATGAAACTCCTTAAACTTGGCTAGGAAAAAGAATTATCAAAATTTATTTGTACGTAAAACTTACTTTGATCTGAATAGGTTTAAGGCTTACAAGGAAAACTAGTGCTAAGGGCACATCCATATGTGTGCAATTTAAGAATAAATTAATTTTTATGAACTTTTCTTTAATGAATTGATAGTTATCTTGGTAATTATGTCAATTGGTAGTTACACCTCTTTTTATAATAAAAAGTTTGGATATTTAAACCTATTGGTAGTTGCAATGAAAATTATGTTGGTTATATATAATTAGATAGTTAGGATAAAATTTAGTTTTTATGAGGATAAAAATAAAAATTTAAAAACTAACAAAAGATGTTTACCCCAACCTATTTCTCTCCCTTTATATATGGTATAGATATCTAAACCACAAAAGGTAAACATGTAAGAAATACTAACAAGATTCATAGTCTTACATGTTCATAGCCTAAAATATGATAAAATTGAAGAAAAATAATTTTCCTACTCAAACATGAATTCTAGTAGTTTCAATGGTCAGAAATATATACAAGTGAAATCTAAAAAATTTAAACAAAACAACATAGGGAAAGAACATTACTACTTCTGAAGAGCTACTTATGTGCTTGTACTTGGTTGCCTGCCTTGAATGTCTGATTAGTTGCTAAAGTCTATTTCTCTATCTCTCTTTGACACTGTTTTCTAATAAAAGAGGGAAAGGGGAAATGAAAGATTGATAAAATTCTCTATAGGAGTTACTTTCTTCATAACTACCCATTTTACTCTCAACATCACTTTCCATTTTCCTGACCCAACTATTTGCCTAGGAAAGTGAAGTTAACCCATTATCCTCTTCCCATGCTAGGAGTTTTCAATAATTAATTATTATTATTTTAAATAAGATTTAACTGCTCAATAATTAGTAACTTGATTTTCGTTTAATTACTATCAATATTTCTCTCTTTCTTGGTAAGAGAAAAGAAGAAATAAATAAAATAAAGCAAATATTATGCTTATTACACAGTGGTTTATTCAACTAGAAGTTGAGGAAATGGATAGCGTATCTTCTCACATTTGTAAATTTACTCATCATTTTTAGAAAGTCTTAGATGCTTGCAGATATCTTATCCAATATTGCGTGTCGTAATAGTTACAATCGAATACTCAAAGTTGAGAGATCTTATACGAGAGAGTGAATTTCTTGATATATTATTGATATATGAAAACATCATAAAAGTGGTGTTTTGTAGGAGTTGGTTTTGAAATAAGGGTCTCCACAATTGAGAAAATCAGCGTACAAAAATTTTGATTTGTTTTTGGTTTTTTTTTAAATGCTAGGCGTTGCTTAGAAAATTGTTTTTAAAATGCTTCTAGATGTGTCAAACGCTGCATCCAAAAATGGATGCAGTAAAACCTCATGACCATTGATCAAATGTGATCAATGGTCATGGTTTAAGGTCACAAAATTGTTTTTAACTCTATAGCCACAAATGAAAAATGCAGCGTACAAAAAATTCTTCATGTCAGAGACTGCTGCATCCAAAAATAGATGCAACGAAACATGATTAACTGTTGATCACAAGTTGTGGAAAAAAAAATTTTAAATTGTATAACAACAAATATTAAAATCGGTGTAAAAAAAAATTTTTGGTGTTAGACATTGCCACATCCATAACATGATTGACCTTGATCAAATGTGACCAATGATCAGGTTTTAAAGTTGCAGAAATTTTTTTTTACTATGTCGTCGCAAATAAGAAAATCAGCATTCAAAAAAAAATTTTAAATGAGGTATTAGAGATTGCCGCATCGAAAAATGGATGTGGCAAACGAGATTGGCCATTGATCACGTGCGATCAATGGTCGGATTTTAAACTTGGCTTACTTTTTTAAAATTTTTGAATAGTTGCATGATGAATTTTAGCCATTGAGTATAATGAGATGAATGGTTTGGTTTTTCCGACACACACGATGTAAGATCGACACAAACAATAACGATGAAGTTTTGCTATAAAAGATATCCCAAATTCATCAATTTGTCACGCACCAGCCACAGTTTTCTCTATTTTCCATCCCCAAATCCCTTCTTTCCCTCCAATGTCTTCCAAAAGAAGTGGTTTCGTAAGTGTCTTTTCAAAAGCATAGTTACAACCAACATGTTCCCTCGACGGAAGCTACGGGCTCAACCCTCGACGGGTTGGGCCTCACGTGGGCTTTCCTTCCTAGACAGCCCACTCTAGCAAATAATAATGAACAAAATAGCAATCCTACCCTTGGAGATTCTACGTGCAACATGCACTTAGCCAATTATTCAAGCTAATCAACTAATGTGGAAATAACTGACTATGATGCTAAAACGGAAACTAAGGTTTGGCAATAACCCTAATCCTCAGGTGTAGCTTCAATGCTCATTACTGGACCGTGATCACCTTCACTTGAGTGTATGAATCCTTCAAAGGACTTGTGTATGGCCTGAATAAGTACATTGAGCTGCTCACGAAGTCTCTTTGCGCGAGCCCAAGTAATGGATCCGCTTAGAGCTTGCACGCGATCCTCAGCCCCTCGGTCACTCGAGCCATTGTTGGCGTGCCCACAAACCATGATGCTATCATTCCCCTCCTCTTGAGAAGGATTTGCCCTCAAATCAAATGCATCATCTGCATCAAAAGGAGCTAAGTCAGAAACATTAAATGTAGCACTAACTCCATACTCACCAGGAAGATCAAGTTTGTAGGCGTTGTCGTTGATGCGTCCCAACACTTGAAAGGGTCCATCACCCCGTGGTTGTAATTTGTTTCTCCGTTGAACAGGAAAACGTTCCTTGCGCAAGTGCAACCACACCCAATCGACAGGTTCAAAAATTAACTTTTGGCGACCCTTGTTAGCTTGCTTGACATATTGAGCAGTTCTCCTCTCAATGTTGGCCCTGACTTTCTCATGCAGTTGCTTAACAAACTCTGCACGTTTCTTACCATCCAAATGTGCGCGCTCATTACTAGGTAATGGCACTAGATCAAGTGGTGTTAGCGGATTAAAACCATAAACACATTCAAATGGAGAGAAACCAGTAGTAGAATGGACAGCCCTATTATAAGCAAACTCTACATGAGGTAAACACTCTTCCCATGATTTCAAGTTCTTTTTTATGATGGCACGCAACAAGGTACCTAATGTATGATTCACCACCTTAGTTTGACCATCAGTTTGGGGGTGGCTAGCAGTAGAGAATAGCAATTTGGTGCCTAACTTAGACCAGAGTGTCTTCCAAAAATAGCTCAAAAATTTGACATCTCTATCAGATACAATGGTCCTAGGAATGCCATGCAACCTCACAATCTCCTTAAAGAACAAGTTAGCAATATGAGATGTATCATCCGTTTTATGACAAGCAATGAAGTGTGCCATTTTGGAGAATCTATCAACTACCACATAAATGGAGTCATGACCATACCTGGATCTAGGCAAACCAAGTATAAAATCCATAGAAACATTGACCCATGGTGCACTAGAAATAGGTAACGGGGTGTAAAGGCCATACGGGTGTACCTTGGATTTAGCTTTCTTACAAGCTAAGCATCGCTCCACCACCCGTGCAACATCTCTCCTCATGTGCGGCCAATAGAAGTGTTCCTGCAGCATGGCAAGAGTCTTATCAACCCCAAAGTGTCCCATAAGTCCACCTGAGTGGGATTCCCTTACCAAGAGTTCTCGGAATGATCCATGTGGGATGCAAAGCCGATTGGCACAAAACAAGTAACCATCGAAAATGAAGAACTTACCTTGTCCAGTGTGTTTGCAAGAAGTGTAAAGCTCACCGAAGTCACTATCTTGGGTATAGAGCTCTTTAATCAGCTCAAACCCTAACAACTTAGCATTTAAGGAGGTGAGTAAAGAGTACCTTCGGGAGAGTGCATCCGCAACCACATTAGACTTAGCAACCTTGTATTTAATCACGTACGGAAAGGACTCCACGAATGAAATCCACCTTGCATGCTTCTTGCTCAAGGTGTGCTGGGCCTTAAGGTACTTAAGGGACTCATAATCGGTATGTATCACGAATTCCTTAGGTCTTAAGTAGTACTACCACACTTGTAGTGCTCGAATGAAGACGTACAACTCTTCATCATAAGTTGAGTAGTTCAGTGCAGCCCCATTGAGTTTCTCACTAAAGTAGGCAATAAGCCTTCCACCTTGGTTCAACACAACTCCAACTCCAATACCTGAAGTATCACAATCAATTTCAAATGTCTTAGAAAAGTCAGGTAAAGCAAGTACAGGTGCGTGTGTGAGTTGGTACTTTAAAGCGTGAAAAGCCTATTCTTGAGATTCTCCCCAATGGAAGTTCTCATTCTTCTTGATCAACTCGGTCAAGAGGGCAGCAATGGTGCTAAAGTCCCTCACGAATCTCCTATAGAAACCCACAAGTCCATGGAAGCTCCGAACATCACCCACAGATCTTGGTGTTGGCTATTCTTGGATAGCTTTCACCTTTTGGTCATCCACCTTCATTCGCTGCGCACTTATAACAAACCCTAGAAACACAAACTCATTAGTGCAAAAATTGCACTTGAGATTGGCATAGAGCTTCTCTCTTCGAAGTACATCCATAACAGCCCTAATATGCTCTAGGTGTTCATCATAAGATTTGCTATAAATTAGGATATCGTCAAAGTAAACTACCACAAATTTCCCTAAGAATGGACGCAGAACATGGTTCATTAACTTCATGAAGGTAATAGGTGCATTAGTTAGCCCAAAAGGCATCACTAACCACTCATACAATCTATACTTAGTTTTGAAGGCAGTTTTCCATTCATCCCCCTCCTTAATTCTAATTTGATGGTACCCACTTTTGAGATCAATTTTGGTAAAGAACACAGCCCCATGTAACTCATCAAGCATGTCATCTAAGCGAGGTATAGGGTGGCGATACTTTACCGTGATGGCATTTATGGCTCTACAATCGGTGCACATTCTCCACGTACCATCTTTCTTGGGCACCAAAATGACTGGGACAGCACACGGGCTTAAGCTCTCACGTGCCCATCCTTTGCCAAGCAACTCATCCACTTGCCTTTGCAACTCCTTAGTCTCCTCCGGGTTGCTCTTGTAAGCTGGTCGATTTGGTAATGAAGCCCCAGGGATGAAATCAATTTGATGCTCAATGCCTCTAAGTGGCGGCAATCCACTTGGCACATCCTCGGGGAAGACATCAGCATACTCCTGTAGAAGAGACTTAACCTCGAGAGGTATGTCAATATCAAGTTCATGCATATTCAGAGCTACTTCTTTGCTAACAAGCATAAGAAGTGGCTGCTCATCTCTTATTAACTTCCTCACTTTCTTGGCTTTTATCAGAAGCATTTGTTTTCCCTTGAATTTTACCTCACTTGCCGAGCTATCTATAGCCTTTTTCCTCTCTTTTTTTGCCTCAGCTCTCTCATTTGCTTTCCTTTCTGCACTATACTTCTCAAACTCTTGTTGCAATTTCAATTGGTCCTCATGCACTTGTTTGGGGGAAAGGGGAGCTAGTGTGACTTTCTTACTATTGTACAAGAAGCTATACTTATTAGTCACACCATCAAAAGTTACCTGTCTGTCAAACTGCCAAGGCCTACCTAGTATAATGTGACTAGTCTGCATAGGAACTACATCACATAATACTTCATCAGAATATTTATGGATTTGGAAGGATATAAGAACCTGCTTGGTTACTCGAACCTCCCCAGAATTGTTGAGCCATTGAAGTTTGTAGGGTCGCGGGTGATCCCTTGTAGGCAACTTCAAGTTGTCCACCATGGGTGAACTAGCTACATTTGTGCAGTTCCCACTATCAATAATCACACTACAAAGTGCTTGGTTGACGAAGCATCTGGTGTAGAAAATGTTCTCCCGTTGAAGCTCGTCCTCCTTAACACGTGCAGTTAATGCTCTCCTTGCAACCAATGCAGTTCCAAAATGACCCTCGGGGGCACTAAACTCCTCTTCATTTGGCAATTCACCATCACTACCTCCGTCAAGAGGTGGCATGCCTTCGTACTCGGCTTCGTCCTCACTCACGATCTCGCCATTTTGCATCATAATCATAGTCCTTTGATTGGGACATTGACTAGCAATATGGCCTCTACCTTGGCATTTGAAGCATAGAGTATCACGAGCTCTAGTTTGTGCCCTAGGCTCCTCAAATTTTGGAGTAGAAGAGGGTGGCTTACTAACACTAGGGTTGCCCACCTTACCTCCCTCGAATCTCGGCTTTGGTGTAGGAGCATTTGGCGAAGGCCGAGAATCATTCCTTGGTTGGAATGGGCGGTTGGTAGAGTAGGTGGTATTGCCGAAGTTCGATCGAGTGGTACCCCTCCTCTTGAGCCTTTGCTCGACCTTAATAGCCTTGTCTACAAGCTCATGCAACTCCATATAGTGTTGAAGTTCCACTCGTTCAGCAATATCGGGTCGTAACCCGCTCAAGAATCTAGCCATGGTAGCCTCGGGATCCTCTTGTACATCCGCTCTGAGCATCAGGATCTCCATCTCCTTATGGTACTCATCCACACTCCGGTTGCCTTGGACTAGGGTTTGTAATCGGTGGTACAAATCCCTAGTATAGTGTCCAGGAACAAATCGGGTGCGCATCATGGCGTGAAACTCGGGCCATGGAATGAGCTCAGGTAGCCCACTTCTCCTTCTAGACTTCTTGATTTGGTCCCACCAAACCACAGCGTACTCGATGAATTCCATGGTTGCCAACTGCACCTTTTGCACCTCAGTGTAGTTTTGGCAAGAAAAGACCATTTCGATCTTGGATAACTATTCGAGAAAGGTCTCGGGGTCGGACCGTCCTTTGAATTCAGGGATGTTCATCTTGATTCTCTTGAACACATCGGTATGTCCAGTCTGGTTCCTTTGCCTTGGTCAAATTCGAGGTTCCTCATCATCATCATCATTGTTGGAACCATCGGACTCCTCCACGTCTCTTCGCCTTCGTGTGGACTTAGAAGTTTTTGGTGTTCCAGACGCTCGGAGTTGCAGCAACTCATCTTGAATGGGTTCTAGCATGCGTTGGAAACGCCTCTCCATTTGCTCCATCATCTATTCAAAGTTCATGGGATGGGATACTCCTTTGTTTCCACTAGACATGGAGTCTCGAGTGTACCTGCAAGGGTTAGTAGAAAAGAAAAAGGAGATAGGGGAAAAAAGTAACATTTTCTTTTGCTTCCTTCTTTTTTTTTTTATTTTGTCACTTCACTCCCTAAGTGTATACTCTCACACTCGTTTATGGTCACTCAGATCACTCTAATGTGCTCGCCAAAGATTCTCTCACAACCCCTTGCAAACCTTGAAGAAATTAGAATTCCTCAAGTGCTCAAGTGTAGCTCAAAAATCAAGTTCACGCTAGAATTTGAGGTTCGTAAGAGAAGAGATTTTCTGGAAAAACAAAATTAGGACACTAAGAATGGAGTGGTAGAATATATTCAAGAATAAAAATCGGAAAAAGACTTGACACAAAAGCTACAAAAAATTAGGAATGGCACTCAAGGTTCTAACTGTCGCGCCCCATTTTTGAGAAAAAGGAAAATAAAGTTGTTTAAAGTCATAATGTGTAGTGTGCATGAAGTGTGTGAATGTGAGAAATAAAGGGAAAGGCCATGGGACTTTTAATATGCGATGGTTTGGCCCAAAAATGATGATCTAAAAAGGTTTTTTAAACAAAAAGTAGGAGTCGCCACTTGGTATTGAGTTGGGGTGTACCAAGTCACCCAAAAAGTAGTTTTTGAAAAAATGAAGCAAAAACCTTTTTGGATGTCTCCTAGTCTACGAAAATCAAAGAGACGAGTTCGGGGGTCACGGTTGATAAAAGGGAAGGCAAAAACAAAGTCTAAGGCACCCTTTTACCCTAGCCTAAGCTAGTTGCGTGATTTAGTGACAATTTTCCTATTTCTACCCAAAAGATGTATTGCATTTTGGATGTGTCTAATATGAATGCAAACCTAAATCTAATGAGTGGTTCGAAAGGGACAAAATGTCTCTTTTGAGGCTCGATTGGTCCTAATCACATGAATTGTGATAGCCAATGGTGAACCCTCAAAGAGGTCACGAGTAAATGCAAATGAATGCTCGAGTAATAATGAGAAAAAATGAGAGTGTGCGAAAAATGTCTTTGAGTATAAAAACGAGTGCCAGGTGCAAGTGTGCAAAGTGCAAGTGTGCAAATGGGTGTGTAAAGTGCAAGGGTGCAAATGAGTATGTAAAAGTGCACGTGTACAAATGTGAGAGAGTGTAAAGTGATAGTGTGAAGAATGAGAATGTATAAAGTGATAGTGTGTGAAGTAAAAATGTGAAAAGTGGTAGTGTGAAAAGTGAAAATGTGTAATGTGCCTTGGAAATGCATGAGCCCTAGAGGAACGCAAGCAAAATGGGTATGGGGAGACCCTAAATCGTGACTTTTGATTTGCCTTTTGGTTAGAAACAAAACAAGCGTGCTAAGGCTATGTGTAGCCAAACTCGTCTGTTTCCCTTACCAGAAGGGTGACTCCCTAAGCTATGCAAGCAAATGAGCTAGTCTAAAAATGAGAATGCAACCCTAAATGTGTAAGGGAAAGGTGAGGGGTTCATGCAAAAATGTAAAAAATGCTAAAAAAAATGTATGAAATGTAGTGAAAGCATGCGAGTATGTACTAGCGAGGGGCGGCCCTATTGGGTCTAGCATTGGACTAGCCCTTAACTGACGTTCTCTCATAAGCATTGGACACTGTAAGAGCTCGAAGGGGAGACCATGACTAGCATTGGACTAGCCACGGTACGTGCATTCCATTCACATAAGCAGATATAATGTTAAAAGCAAATAGACATGCAAGGCACATATTTTCACATAGTACATAGCACATAAGCATGCTCATCTAGATGCAGAAGCCTAGGGAAGCGGTAACACATAGCACATAAGCATGCAAATCACACAAGGCAAACAAGCCCTAACTATTACATTAGGGGGGCCCTACTACAATCTAAAAGGGGGAAATGAAATAAATAATTAAAATAAATACCTAACTATTACAAATTTGGCATTCAAGTGCCTTTCAAATGATCAAAATTGAACTAAAAGAAATATACAAAACTAAAGCCAATAAATAAGTAAATAAAATAATAACTATAAAACACTTTCAATAGGCATGCAATTAAACACGTAAAGTCACATAAGGCACGTAGGATCAAATAAAGTGAGAAATAAGGGTTAGGGATGTACCTCCCTTGAGTTGGGGCCCTAATGGAGTAAAATTACTTATTTACCCTCCAAAATAAAAGAAAAGGTCAAGGCATCACCAAATAGTAAAATATAAGCAAAAAATAAATTAAACCAACAAATCACCGAATCCCTCCCAATTTGCAACTTAAATGTAATCAAATAGTGCATAGTTACAAAGAAGGTAAATTATCAATCAAAATTCTACAATAGAAACTACTAAGGACCCAATAGCAAACATTAACCAATCATTCAAGTCCAATTAAAATATTTTGGGAACTTCAAAGGTCCATAAGTAATGAAAAGGTCAAGTAATGATTCAAATTGCAATTACTCTAGGACCTAATTGCAAGAAATTGGAGCATAATTGGGCCTTTGTAGCATTGCTTCAAAATCACAGGGACCAAAGTGTAATTTTTTGAAAGCTATTTTGCATGCAAGTTCCATGCAAAGCTTTTGCAACTCTTCGGCTATGTAGTTTCTGCAATTTCCTACTTATTCGGCCGAATCCACATTCATGCAAATAACCCAAGCACATCCCCACTCAATCAAACACAAAATGCAAATACTTGAAACAAAGGTAGGGGAAAGATCAAACAGGCTTTTGAACTCAAAAATGCAACAAAATGATCTGGAAAACATGCTAACTTTGAAGAACAAGAGCTTCTGCAGCTTTCTCATGCAAACAGAAATATGATCATGCAGAATGCTGGGAATGAAGCTTATTGATTTATCCACCGAACCCCAATATTATACCTTCCTACTCCTGTGGTTAACCTCAAAACAATCATTTATTCCCCAAAAGATCTACTCAAAGAAACCGAACATAAAATGCAGCAAAACCGTGAGGACACATTCTGCAACTGAACCCATTTAACAACCCACATCTATTGACAAAACCCATCTCTCGCTACCATGAAAATCAGCTACCATGTTTTGACAAAACATTGAACTTGCTGTCTATTCGGTTTCTTCACACTCAAAAATGCAGACAAATCATCTTTCAATTAGAATTTTCACTCAGGCATTTCATCGAACAGATTAGGGGCATTAAAAATTTCATCAATTCTTTGCTCCATTGAGACTATAATTGGCCCCAAAATTATCAGAAATCCAAAAATTTAGCCCAATCAACACATAAACCATGTATGTTCTTAAAATCATGAACAATCGCCATGAAAATTTGCCATAGCAACTCACGGCAGACATGCTTTGAAAGAAATACTGAAATGTAAAGGAAAAGAACAACTCACGATGTTCTCTCGGTGAAGCTTTGTAGATAGTAATGGACAATTCCGGTGAGATGGTGGCGGCTATGAGCGGCGGCGGCTCCGGCAGCTCTTCAGATGAACCTTCCTTGCTCTGTTTTTCCGCAGCTTTGCTCCTCTGCTTTTCCTTGGCTCTGGTTTATTGCCGAAGCCTTCCACTCAGCCCGTCACTCTCCCAGCTCTTTTCTCTCCCTCCAGCTCTCTTTTCAATTTTTCTCTCGGTCTCTCCCTATCTCTCAAACTCAGCCGGCCCCCCTATACCTTACTCTATCTCCCCTTCTAGCCACCGAACTATCTGTGCTTTCTACTGGCTCTTCTCCCCTAGCTCTCTCTCGATTTCTCTCTCCAAACCCTTTCCTCTGCTTTTTCTACTCAGCCCAGCCGCCAACTCCTCTTACTTCTCCTCTCTTAGCCGTCGGTCCTTTTATTCACTCTCCCCGCCGTCACCCTTTCTTTTCTCCTCTCTAAAACCTCTCTTAGCCGTCGGTTTTCTCTCTACCCCACTCGACAATCCTTTTTCCTCTGGCCCCTCTCTTGTTTTTTGTTCCTCTGCCCTCAAGACCTCAAAGCTCCCCCTTTTTTTTTCTTGTTTTCTCTCTATTTTTTTGTTTGATTTTTCCCAAAATTACCTAAACCAACCAAGTGTCCCAACACCTCACCTTCTAAGGTGTTGTGTTGTCAAAGACACAAAGGGACATTTGTCCCACATGCAAGCTAACACCTATTCACACATTTTTCTTATTATTTTTTGTATTTTTCCTTCAAAAATTAATTTAAGTGAACAAACAAAAACAAAAATGATTAAAACAAAAAAAAATTTTGTGAAAATTTTCTTTCTCTGAAATTTAATACTAAAAATGTCTAAAATAAAAGCTGAGAGACAAGAAATGAATAATAATCAATATTTAACCAATGAAAAATAAAAATAATACTAAATAAAACTAAATTAAAAATTTGGTGTCTACACTAACCGACAAGGAAGTTGGTTCCTTCTGCTTTGCTGGATTTTCTTGGAATGCTTACTCCTGCTCTAGCCGACTCAAGGTACTGGTTTTCCTTTTTGTAGAGGTGCGGGCACACCTTAGGGGTAACTTCTAGGCAAGGGTCGGCTACAAATAGGAGACAAGTGAATTTGAGAGCCACTTGGTCTTGTTGGAATCCCTATTGGTTTTAGAAACCAGTTGGGCTGAGGAGTCTTTGCGACTGTTTCCTTTCCCTTTTTTTTTTTTTGATGTTTAGCCGACTGGATTCCTCTTCCCAGGTGCTCTAGGAATGCACAAGACTAAGATATAAACTTCCTTCTGGCTGCTGACTTACAAGGAACACGGACAACGATCCAGATGACGACGCAATCCCACGGTGAGACTTAGGCTTCCCCATAGGCTCCCCCTCTTCGGGTGACCCAAGAGCCTCCTAAGATACGTGCAAGAGCTCCTCGAAGGCCATTTACAGATGCTCGAGGGTACTTCAAGTTGTTCAAGAAGCGAAAGGCCCAAGTTTTCAAGGACCAACAATCGCAAGAAACCCAAGAAGTTGTTGATCAAAATTTTTGAGTATAGAATAGGCTCAATGTAATCTGCAATTGGTTTCCAACAGGGCTCTAGTTTCTTGTTTGAGTTTCCCAATTTAATAATAAGTATTCAAGACCCCTTTGTTTTCGAAATTTGCTTGCTGTATGATTTTTTTTTTCCTTTTGTTGTTTGTGTATACAGCAGCAACTTGGGATGAACGAGGGTTTTTGGGTTATTGAAAATTCCCTTGGTCAGGTTTGGAGTGTTGTTGCGGTCTGTTTTGGAATTTTGTCGAGGTCAGGCAGGCTGGGTTTGGTTCACAAATGGATCCAGGATCAGCCCCAGGTACCAACCAGCCTTTAACAGCAAGAATTGTAAGCCAAACACAAGAAAAAGAAAATGTCCAGCAAAGAACTTCAGGAAGTTCGCGGCAATTTCCAGATTTCACGGAGTCAAGGATCTCTTCTAGAACTCCAAGAATTCGTGAAGTTTGCTCACGAAATTCAAGAACAAGGCACCAATACAACTCAGGAACGGAACAAGAACAAATTCAGAAACAACCAATACTCAACAAGGGACACGGACAAAACGTGGCACTCTAAAAGTTGCAGCTTTGCGACTTTGAGGAAGTCACCGACCAGAAGGTTTTTTTTTTTTTGACTCAGGTTAGGGCTTACTTACGACAACAACAAGATGTTGATCAAGAGACAAGCACAGACAATTGGGAGACAACTCGGTCAGATTGACCCATGCAAGGGAACAACGTCAAGTGCGGCAAGTAGCAATTCCTAAGACTCGATATCCTATTACTACTAGCACCGTTTGATACTTCAATTTACTGGTCCCAAGCGGTGGAGATAGCAATGGCAAGACACGATGAGATTTCACACAAGACTCAATAGAAATTAACAATAAACAAGACACGAACGGATTGCACAAGATTCAATAGAACGGCAATAAAGGATGCGACAACTAGAATTTGAAAACAAAGGAAACTCGCGGCCAGAATGCAACGTGCACAAAAAAAAATTTTTTTTTTGAGCGACCGAGACAGACACGAATTAAGGCACGAAAAGAGGGATAACGATGTTACCAACAAGCTAGCTCTGATGCCAGCTGATACGAATCTCGTTGGAGAAGGAGATTCGCGACCCAAGATCGCTTGTTGGATTTGTGATCGACGAACAAGACGGTAGCAGCGGAAACCCTACGACCCCTCTAATCCCCGTGACTACGAACTTGTTGATATTATCTCAACCCGTAATCAAACGAATTAGCGAACCTCAGGCAAATGTAGAAGGCGCCACAATTCAAGTGCGATTCTTGAATTGATAAGCCGAACAAGAACACTAGAGTATAACTCTAAGTTGTTCAAGGGTTGCTCGAAAGCTATGGAGAAAATTCTCTCAAGTATTTTATGATAAAAGTGTCTACCCTTTATTGATGTAATGTAGTGCCTTATATAGGCTACAAGTAACAAAACCCTAATCTAGTACGGAAAAGGACTAAAGGTGTGGATGGGCATGGGCCCTAATAAGAGACAAAAACGGAAACGGAAGCTACGGGCTCAACCCTCGATGGGTTGGGCCTCACGTGGGCTTTCCTTCCTAGGCAGCCCACTCTAGCAAATAATAATGAACAAAATAGCAATCCTACCCTTGGCGATTCTACGTTCAACATGCACTTAGCCAATTATTCAAGCTAATCAACTAATGTGGAAATAACTGACTATGATGCTAAAACAGAAACTAGGGTTTGGCAATAACCCCAATCCTCAGGTGTAGCTTCAATGCTCATTACCGGACCGTGATCACCTTCACTTGAGTGTATGAATCCTTCAAAGGACTTGTGTATGGCCTGAATAAGTACATTGAGTTGCTCACGAAGTCTCTTCGCGCAAGCCCTAGTAATGGATCCGCTTGGAGCTTGCACGCGATCCTCAGCCCCTCGGTCACTCGAGCCATTGTTGGCGTGCCCACGTACCATGATGCTATCACTTCCCAAAGCAGAGGTAGACTAAAGAAGTGGGCTACTCTCTCCTGTCTTCCAAGCTTTGAAGCAGTCAAAGCAGTGGTTCACCACGCCTATCTTCCAAGCTTTGAAGCAATGGGTTGCAATCCTCTTGTCAATGATTTGAAACTTTGAAGAAGTGCGCATCCGGAGAAGATGGACCTCTATCCTCCAATTAAGGTACTTTTGTTAATAATTAGTATTAGTAATTGTTTGATATAATGGATTTCATGGTGTACATGAAGTTGAAACTGAAGAATTAATAGCATTTAGTAAATTTTTTATGTGAACTAATGTGCTGTTGTTACTAAATAGTAAATAGTAATACTAATGGTAAATAATAATAATAAGAAATAGTAACAGTGAATAGTAAATAGTAAAAATAACAGTAACTAGTAATAGTAAATCGTTTTAGTAAATAGTAATATTGATAGTAATAGTAAATGGTAATAATAAATAGTAAATAGTAAATAGCAATAATAAATAGTAAAAGTAATAGTAAATAATAATAGTAACAATAAATTGTAATAGTAATAGGAAAGAGTAAATAATAATAGTAGTAGTAAATAGTCAATAGTAATAATAAATAGCAATATTAATAGCAATAGTAAATAATAAAAATTAAATACTAATAATAATAGTAAATAGTAAATGGCAAATACCAATAATAAATAGTAAATTGAATTATTAATTAGTAACTAATAGTACTAGTAATTGGTAAGTAATACTAGTAGTAACTAATATTAATACTAAATAGTAATAGGTAGTAGTGAGTAGTAATCAGTAGTTAAATAGTAATTAGGATTAGTGAATAACAAATAATAATGTGTACTAGTATCTAGTCATTACAAGTTAATAGTGAATGATAATTAAAAGCAATCAGTAATAATTATTTGATTAATAGTACAGAAGAACCATTAAATTAGTATTTAATTAATAATAGTGATTAATAACTTTATCTTTAATTATTCATCAGTAATTATCTAGGCACTTTATTATTTTTACCTATTAGTAATGACTAGTAATTTTTAATTTTTTTATTATTGATGTTATTAATAATGACGACGTTTGTTGAGTTAATAATAATGATTATGGCAAATTACTTGTAATGAATAATTATAGATTTTGGCATATGTGGTATTATTTGGTGGATGTTTATGTGTATGCATAATTAATTTTAGTTTTCTTAGTTTAAACTTGCAATAGTAAATTAATGTTTGTTTTGTTCAATTGTTAAGGAATCAATTTCTACATAGTTAATGAAATTTAATGGATGGAATAATTAGTTTTACATAAGCAATAGAAGCAGACTTTAATTGGTGGAATAATTAGTTTTTTGGGCCATGAGAGATAGCTTGATATTAAACAAACTGACGGATTTTACTTAGATCTAGTGTAGAATGATCTGAACCCCCAAATAGCAAACTATCTTCATACGGCAGGTTTCTAAGAGATCGTATAGGCAGACTACTTTGAAATTGATCATGGATTAATCAATGCGCTTATTGAGCGATGGAGGTAGGAGACCCACAAATTTCATCTTCTATCTTCCTATGGGTAAGGCCGTCACTTTGCAAGACGTGGAGGTATTATATGACCTCTATGTTGATGGATTACCAGTTACGCTGGTCAATCGAAATAGATCTGTGAGGACTTGCAAATTCCTTATATATTCCTTAAAAATTCCCTTTTATTAGGAAATTATTACTTTATAATAGCCCTATGATCTAATCATCCCACAATAAATGCAAATGAACCTAGAAAGTAAGGATTTTTCCTTTGGTTTTTAAGTTAGCGCAAATTAGGGTTTTTACGCCTATCCGTAGTGTGATTATCCGGTACAGAATGGGGATCAAATTTGGTGATTAAGAGTGAGTTTTAGATGATATTAAGTGTGTGATTAGAAGTGATAATAATAAGTTAGTGAATTATAAGTTAAAACCCTAGTATACGCGATTTAAGGAAAAACGGCTCGAACCGGCGAGTATCGCTCACTACCGATTGAACACACCACTTGACTACCACTTCCCTACCACCACATATCCTTGATATTGTTGCAAAATATCTCCCTCATCCTCAGCCCTTATAGCCGAAATATTTGACCCAAAATGCAAGGAAAAGAAAACAAAATTTTAGTTGGTTTTGGTGGTGACAAGTGTTGGCCACCTATGGTTCCTTGACCAAGCCAATGTCTTACCTTCTTATCTTTCATTTGAGTTCATTCTTCACCATTTTTTTTCTGTTTTGGCCGAGAGCAAGGAGAGGCAAAAGAGTGAAGAGAGTTTTCAATTTTCAACCTTGAATCCAACCTTTTGAGTGCAAACAAGAAAAACTAAACCGATTAATCACTAGTTTGGAAGCTTGGGAAGCTTGAGGAACCAAAAAATTTCAAGGAGAAGTGGAGGATCCTTCTTGCAAGCTCTTGTCTTGAGGTATAATGGCTGATCAACCTTTCTTTCTCCATGAATCATGATTAAGTTGGGTATTAATGTTAGAATTGTGCTTGTGATGCTTGTTTCAAATAGTTTTGATGATTGGAGTGATGAATTTTGAGTTAGGGTTTTGATTGATTCACTTATATTTCTTGTGGGTTAGGTGTTATATGCTGTATATATTTGGTATATCATCTTGTAAAGGAGAAAGTAGTGGTAGTTTTAAGGTAAAAATGTGAATTATAGCTTGAATATAACAAAATTCCAGATTTCTAGAAATTGTAGCTTCAGTTCTGGCCGGTTCCAGTTCATTATGTTAGAGGCCGAATTAAGCTTAGCATAAAACATTAAAGTTGTATAGAATGATGTTCTATAGTTTCCTGCAAAATTTCAACTCAATCGGAGCAACGAATCCTGTGAAAAGACAAAAATACCCCTGACTCTCATAGGTTTAGTCCAATGGACAATTTTGATATTTCACAACACTAACCGTGTCTGTTCACCCTTATGTGTACTGAATTAGCATTTAGCCAAAACATGAAAGTTGTAGTTCAATGTCTTATCTTTCCAACGCCCCTAGAATCATCTCATTTGGACTTCGGTAGCCTGAGTTATGGTTGTTTACGCATAGTTCGGTTAACTCGCCCGAATGTGAGATTCTAGTTCTGTAAATGGCAATTTTGACTTAGATACACTACAAACTGGACTAAGTGGTCTTCATCAAAGTTGTAGGTATTTGTCTTAGCTTCGAAATGGTATAAATTTCACCCCAATCTGATAAGCGTAACCTCAGTTGTGTCCGTTACGCAAAACAACGTCAAATCTGTCTTTTGTTTCTTGACTCAACCTTCATTTCCGCACATGTTCCTAGCTTGATTTTGTACTTGAATGACTTGGAGCCTATGGAATGGCTAGTGAAATGAGATGATTTTGTGTGTGACTTTGGGATTGATTGAGGAAACGAATGAAGCCATAAATGGCTGAAAAATAGGTAAATACAAAGGGCGTACTGCCCAAAATTTACGCTCGAGAACTAGGTCGATATACTTACGACTTGAGTAAGGCTTGAGAGCGAATACCACGTGAACCATCTAGGGTATTTACGTCTTCTTTTATCGAGGTATATAAGTTAGAATTCGGCCGAAATATAAACCCTTAGAAAATGAAATTTTCGACTAATAGAAATACGTTTTCTTTGTCACTTCGACTCAAATGGAGATTTCAAAGTTTTACGAGTGAGCATAAGTTTTACAAATATTTTACTTATGTCCTTTGGTTTAAATGTACTCTTTTCACTACCAAAATCATATTTATACTTTGTACTAGTACGTATTCGAATTTTCTTTGAATCACTTAAATCTTTGGTGGTTGAAGCATAATGTGTTCTTTTGATTATATTAGGGTTCCTTGGTGATTGAGGGTGTTATCCTGAAGGATACTTTGGACGTTATTTTGCTTAAATAGGTGAGTGTTCCTTGTTTGTTATATTTTTCTTGACTTCATGGCTTGTGTTATTGTTTGACAATGTGTTAAGTGCTTTCAAGGATTTCCAAAACGAGTTTTCTAGATAAGTGTGTACTTTATCGCGCTCGACCTAAATGAAATGTGAAATTTTTAATGATTTAATGATTGAAACGTTACATGTGCATGGATGTAAGCCTTTTGGCTGAACTGGACCCTGCCCTTCTGTCGCGCCCCACTTTTTGATTGTGTGAATGTGTGTGTGTGGTATACATGTGAACGTGTGCGAAATGAAAAGTAAAAGGCCATGGGACTTAAGAATGCGACGATTTGGCCAAGTGAAGTTCAAAAAAGGGTTTTTTAACGAAAATGGAGTCGCCACTTGGTATAGAGTTAGGGTGTACCAAGTCACCCAAAAATGATTTTTTGTTTTTGAATGAAAAAAAGTAAATAAACCCTTTTAAAGAACTTTTTGGGTCTACGTAACCAAAAGAGGGATCGGGGGTCACATTTGACGAAGGGGAAGGCAAGGATAAAAATCCAAGGCACCCCTTCGACCTAGCCAAGGCTAGTTGCGTGACTTAAACCAATTTTTCCTAATTTTTCTACCCAAGGTATGTATCGCGTGTTGGATATGTCTATATGAATGCAAAAACCTAGACCTAGGGGGACATGGGGGAAATTTCTCTTCAAAGGGTGAGTGGTGCCAATCACATTAATTGTGAAGCCCAATAATGATCCTTTGGAGAGGTCACACGTAAACCTAAATGACGTGAAAAATGAGTGGAATGCATGCCATGTGAAAGTGTGAGTTTGTGTGAAGTGAGAAAAATGGTAAAAGTAATAAGATATAAATGAAGGTGTGCAAATGTAGATGAAAGTACTCGTGTGCGAGTGAAGATAAAGTTGTTCGTGTGCAAGTGAAGATAAAAGGGTTCGTGTGCAAGTGAAAGTGATAAAAAGGTGCATGTGTGCAAATGAGACAAAAGTGAAAGTGTGATGATAGAGTGGATTGAGAATGCATGAGCCTAGGGAATTCATGCATATTGGGTACGGGGAGACCTAAATCGTGACTTGATTTGCCCTTTGATAGAGGGAATACAAGCGTGCTAAGGCTTAGAAAAAGCCACACTCGTCTATATCCCATATTTAAGGGGACTCTTCAGGCAAATGTACCCTAACTAGCATGAGATGCAAAAATCCTAAAATGAGGGAAAAGGGGCTCGAGGAGCATGCCAAATGATAAAACTAAGAAAAATGCATGACATGTAGTGAACATGCAAATATGCACTAACAAAAAGGGATGGCCTAATGAGCCACAACTAGCATTGGACTAGTGTGGTGACGTACATTCATCCATTCCATTCATTCATGGTTATGAAAGCAGGTAGACATGCCAAAACGCTCGTAAACACATAGCACGTAGCACTTAGCATGCTCGACTAGATGCAAGAGCCTACTAAAGCAATTTAACAAGTAACAACAAAAGCAAGCAACCAAGGGGAAGGGGAAATGGACCAGGTGCTCTCCGAGCCCTATCTATTACAAGCCAAGAGGTGTACACATACCCCATAAAAACATAAAGGGGAAGGGGAAATGGACCAGAGGCTCTCCGAGCCCTATCTATTACAAGCCAAGAGGTGTACACATACCCCATAAAACTTAAATGAAAGTAAAAGCAAGTAAATGCATGCAAGGAGGTAAGGAAAGCGAAGTAGACAGGCATTCACATTTAGCACGTTGGATCACATAGGAGAAATGAAAATCAAGGAGATAGAGGTTACCTCCCTTGCAATCGGGCCCCAATGAAGTGAAATCACTTATTTATCCTCCAAAATAAAAGAAATGGTCAAGGCACCAATTTATTTGGAAAAATTAAAGAAAACAGGCAAACACAAGCTCACTTGGTCATAAAGCCCCTAAAACCATGAATTAAGTGCAATTGAAACAAAGCATGGTAGTCAATTGAAACAAACAAGCAATGAAGTTGTAAAATTAAAGGCTACCAAGGGCCAAATTGAGGAAATCATTCAATTGATTGGGCCATAGCAGGACAAAGGGAGACTTGGGGGGTCAAAGTGCAGTTTTTTGAAAATTTTTGCATGCAAACTCATGCAAGCTACGAATGAATACAGCTTCTGCAATTTCTATCTAACATCTCTGCTGCAATGTTGTTCCAGCTTCAAGTACCGAATCTGGACCCAACATCCAATCATCCAAACTTCAAACTAAACAAATACAACTCAAACTTGACATCCAACAAGCAAAACATAGAAAGAGATCACGCAAACATTAAATCTGAATCATGCAAGACCCACGGATGAATTGGTTGCAATCAAAACAAACTCGCTGCACTCTCTGTTTACAAATGCCTGTTCCTTAATTCCAACTTGGATTATATATTTTCAAAACCAAATCTGCAACTTTAGGCTAAGCAAAACATATAATCACCACCATCAAAAACAAACAGAAGACTTAGGAAAAGATCATGCAAAAATTCTGGAAAATATACAAGAAAAGTTCAGCAATTCGGTCGTTCATTTTTCCAGCAAAGGATTGGAACATGCTTCGAATATTTCAGCCCCCAAAAAATGCAAACTCAACACCTCTTTCCAACATAAGATCAACCAGCAAATTGGATGGCTCAAGCAATCTTCATATAAAGCTTACAAAGCATTTCTGCAACAATAAGAAATTTTCAGCAGCCTGCCGAAACTTTGGAAATTTTAGCAACCGAAAGTGCAGGCCTGCTGCATTTTTTACTTCCAAACTCGGACTTCACATTCCAAATACACAAAGTTTGATCAAGACCTTTTAAACCAAGCATCACATAAATCCATGTATGATCATTCAAATCCAAGGATTCCCACAGAAAAGACTTCGTCCAAGAAAATAAAAAAGAAAAAGTGCAGCCGAGGAGCTTTATCATCTACTTGCACTGGCCAATTAAAATATTCAGCACGGAACATTTCACTCTTCAAACAAACACTGAAATCATCATAAATAAACAAGAGCAGGCTATACTTATGGACAGGAAACTTCGGCTCTTCCAGACCTTAAACTTAGACAAGAAATGGATACTAAATGCATAGCTCACATTTTTCTCATGGTTCCAAAAAGAATTGATAGCTGATACGTTTATGACATAACAGTCGAACCATAAACACAGGGAACATGTTAACCAAACCACAAGTTCAGCAAATAAAAGGAACAACAACTGTCCGCACGTACAGTTGCAATGAGCCGAAAATTTCATGCTTATTGCAGCAGCTTTTGCATTTGTAACCTCGGCCAAACAAGAGGTCCACAGATTCCATGAGCACGTTTAATCAAAACTTCATTTTCCTAACACTCCGATGGAACATTATCTAAACTAAACAACCATGAGCATGATAATCCAACTTACAACAGAAAACAGCACACAAAAGGAAGTAAAATGCAGCCTAATCGAAATGGACAAAGCTACAGCAGACTTTCCTCTAAGGACTTTCCGACCCAACCCATCATTTTTGTTTCATATAATCCTCAAATCCCAGCATACATAAAACTTACAAAACAACAATGACAACATTGCACAAAACCAAGTTCTGCTCTTCATGTTCAATACAAAGATTCAAGAAAACATGCAAATCTGGAATTAAAAAAATGCAACTTCCAACTCAGGACATACGCAGCCAACAAGGTTCACAGCAAACAGCAAAAAGGAAACAACTTTGGTTGACGAAATGGAAATGATTGCAAGAAAGACAACGAACTGTCTCCCAATACTTCCAACATCAAACTTTACTCCAGTAATTCAACATCCAAACGCAAGTAAAAGCCCAGGATTTCTGGTTACACAGACCAGGTTCCATACGAAAAGAAAATAGCCAAGAACAAAGGTTGAAGACTACCTGTTCACTGCCTGGGCTCGATGAAGATATCAACGACCGAACCTGACTCTGGGTTTTCCGCCTTGGATCTCCTTTTCTGCTTACTCTTTCGCGGATCTCTGATCTTGCCCAGCCTTTTTGCTGCAAGCTCTCTCCCTCTTCTTATTTTTCTGGTTGCTCTTCTCTGTCTCGTCACTCAGCCCCTCTCTTTCGTTCTTTCGTCAATCCACAGTCGCCACCAGAAGCAGTCCTCTGACCTTTCCCTTTGTCTAGTTCTTGTTCGTTGATTCACTCTTCCCTCTTCCCCTTGCTCACGGCTCACTCTCTCAGTTTTCCCTTGGCTCTCCAACCTCGCGGCCCTCAACTCTCTCGAAGCTCTCAAACTCTCAGCCGCCCAGTCCTCTCTTTGTTTTCTTTCAAAAACCCTCAGCCCGTCGGACTTTTTTAGTTTGTAGCCGTCAACCTCTCACAACTTCCTTTTTCGGCTGCTGTTCTTTTTCTAACTCTCTCCCGTTCACCTCTCCTCTCTTGCTTTTTTGCCCAGAACCCCATTTCTAAAACCCTCGCTTAGTTTTTTCTGTTTGCCCGTCGATGCTCTCTCCCCCTTGCTCACCGAAAACTCCTCCTTGCGGCTGTGGTTTTCTTTGCTCTTTTATATTCACTTCCCAATCCCCTAAACCTGCTCTCAATGGTGAGGATGAAGGCTTGTCCTTCCCTTTCCATCCAGCCATCCGATGGCTATTGAAATTGTACCTTTGCACGCTGCAAAAAATTGCAGCGTGCATGCTGCGATAACAATTTTTTTTTTTTTTTTTTTTAACTTTCAACTTAATAAATACAGAAATGATAAAATATAAATAATAATAATAACAAATTGACAAAAACCAAGTAATAATAATGAAAATAATAATAATGAAAATAATTTAAAAAACTAAACAACTAAAAACAACAAAAATGGCCATTTTTCCATCTTTTTTTGTTTCATTTTTCATTTTTTTCATTTTTTTCAAGAAAGCATTGAATTTAAATTACAAACGACTAAATCATATTTTTTTGAATGCTTTTTCTTTTCCTTTTTTTCTTTTTCAACAAATTCTATGATAAAACTTAAAAATAAAAATAAAACTGGAAACTAAAAACTAAAAATGAACACGACAAATAAAAAACTAAAAAATGAAATTACACCAAAAATTTGGTGTCTACAGTTTGCCCCTCTTTGTCTGAGTTTTGAAAAAACTTGAGACAAAGAAGTAGACACCAAATACTTACCTGTGTTATTCGGTTGCAAAAATGATCTGAACGGACAGGAATTCTAAAATGGGACTGACCCGAACATGAATTTAAAATTGGGGATAGACCCACGGGATAGACCCGGACAGAAATGTAAAATTGGGATAGACCCACGGGATAGACCCGAACAGAAATTTAAATTTGGGATAGACCCGAACAGAAATGTAAAATTGGGATAGACCCACGGGATAGACCCGAACAGAAATTTAAAATTGGGATAGACCCACGGGATAGACCCGGACAGAAATTTAAAATTGGATGAATTGAAGTGAGATGGAGTGTTGGTGGGATGAAAACACGCACATTAGTGAGATAGGCTCGATGCTAACGGCGGTAGGATGAAAACGCGCACGTTAGTGAGATAGACTCGATGCTAACGGCAGTAGAAATAAAACACGCACGTTAGTGAGATAGACTCGATGCTAACGGCAGTAGAAATAAAACACGCACGTTAGTGAGATAGACTCGATGCTAACGGCGGTAGGATGAAAACACGCACATTAGTGAGATAGACTCGATGCTAACGGCGGTTGAAGTAAAACACGCACGTTAGCGAGATAAACTCGATGCTAACTGCGGTTGAAGTAAAACACGCACATTAGTGAGATCGACTCGATGCTAACAGCGGTAGAATGAAAACACGCACGTTAGTGAGATAGACTCGATGCTAACGGCGGTTGAAGTAAACACGCACATTAGTGAGATAGACTCGATGCTAACGGCGGTTGAAGTAAAACACGCACGTTAGTGAGATAGACTCGATGCTAACGGCAGTAGGATGAAAACACGCACATTAGTGAGATAGACTCGATGCTAACGGCGGTTGAAGTAAAACACGCACGTTAGTGAGATAAACTCGATGCTAACTGCGGTTGAAGTAAAACACGCACATTAGTGAGATAGACTCGATGCTAACGGCGGTAGAATGAAAACACGCACGTTAGTGAGATAGACTCGATGCTAACGGCGGTTGAAGTAAACACGCACATTAGTGAGATAGACTCGATGCTAACGGCGGTTGAAATGAAAACACGCACGTTAGTGAGATAGACTCGATGCTAACGACGGTAGAACGGAAGCGCACACGTTAGTGAGATAGACTCGATGCTAACGGCGGCAGGATGAAACACACACGTTAGTGAGATAGACTCGATGCTAACGGCGGTAGAAACAAAACACGCACGTTAGTGAGATAGACTCGATGCTAACGGCGGTTGAAGTAAAACACGCACATTAGTGAGATAGACTCGATGCTAACGGCGGTTGAAGTAAACACGCACATTAGTGAGATAGACTCGATGCTAACGGCGGTTGAAGTAAAACACGCACATTAGTGAGATAGACTCGATGCTAACGGCGGTAGAAATGAAAACACGCACGTTAGTGAGATAGACTCGATGCTAACGGCGGTTGAAGTAAACACGCACATTAGTGAGATAGACTCGATGCTAACGGCGGTTGAAATGAAAACACGCACGTTAGTGAGATAGACTCGATGCTAACGGCGGTAGAACGGAACACGCACATTAGTGAGATAGACTCGATGCTAACGGCGGCAGGATGAAACACACACGTTAGTGAGATAGACTCGATGCTAACGACGGTAGAACGGAAGCGCACACGTTAGTGAGATAGACTCGATGCTAACGGCGGTAGAATGAAAACACGCACGTTAGTGAGATAGACTCGATGCTAACGGCGGTTGAAATAAAACACGCACGTTAGTGAGATAGACTCGATGCTAACGGCGGTTGAATTAAAACCAATCCCAACATGACTTTTGTGAAGTTGGCGGCACAAAATCCAGGCCCAACGTGATCTTTGTGAAGTTGGCGGCACAAAATCCAGGCCCAACGTGATCTGGTGAATGGTCAGCAGGATAAGACCCAATCCTGCCATCCAATTGGTCAAGAAATTGGATTTGATCTGTCAAGATATAAGAAATTAAATTTTGATTTTCCAAGAAACAAAAATTTGAACTTGATTTTCGATTTTTGACTTTTGAATTTTTCTGATTTTTCGAGAGAATTTTTTCAAAAATAATTTGCCCCAGTGTAGGGCCCTTTTCCCTTCTTTCTTTCCTTTCTTCGGCATCGGCCTTCCACATCGCCAGATGCTTTTCGTCGACTTCAACTGTGAATACCTGCACAGGGGGCTTACATGCACTCAAATTTTCAAGAAAAAGGCAGCGTGATTGATTTGAAAGTCTTGCTTGAGTCTTTGACGAAATCCTCAAATGGACTATAAAAAATTTGCCCCAGTGTGGGCTTATTTTGTGAAATCTTGCGAATAAAAATTTTGCCCCAGTATGGGCCCATTTGATTGCAAACAATTGGTTTGGATGACTTTCCATTTATGCGAACACTATAAGAAAGAAAATTTCATGATGAATTTCTCAAAATAATGCCAAATTACAAAGGATTTCTTCCTTACCTTAGCATCGAAGCTTTGGGTAATGGCGTTATTTCTGATTTGGAAATGGGAGGTCAAGATTTGTCTTATTCATGTGCTCAGATGGTATGTAACCCCTTCTATACCACATCTTGGTGAAAGCAAAGAGTTTATCATCCTTATTTCTTAAGAAAACGTAGTCCACATACGAGCTTTATAGGCTTGCAATAACACGGATGGAAACGATAGCTAAAACATGAAAAAACTGGTTGTTCCCTTATGATCACAAATGATTGATGGATTTCTTACGAGCATAGTCGTCACTTTGGATTGTCATGAAGGAATAAGTCAACGATGGACTTTATCAGCTTGTAATTTGGCTTGAAAACGATAGCTAAAGAAAGAAATAATTTTCAAGGACATTGCACCGAAGATCGCGTTTTTCTCAAAATTACCCTCAATTTGGACTCCAAGATCTTGGACTTTGTTTGCATTTTTCTTATCACTCACCAGAGACTTCAGCGCCGAATTTTCTGCATTTTCTTGCATATACTTTTCTTTCTTTGCTTTTTGCCTCTTTTCCCTTTCCCTCGAGCTGATGGGTTTTCACATGGTGAGTAGCGTCAACCTCATACTCAAGCAATTCAGAAATACAGCTAAAATTTTCCGGCATCAGAAATTTTCTTGACAGGGCCATTGCAAAGAACAGAAGTCAGGACTTTCGGCTTTTGTAATGGGGTCAGGTGGGGTGCTTAGAAAAGTTAAGGCTTGAAAACGGATTTCAACACTGGTTTGAAGAATCTGAGATCGCATTGTTGCGTCAACCCTATTTTAGGGTAAAATCAGAATTTGCCCCAGTTTTTGCTCAATTGAGGCTTTTTCTCTTTCATTTTCTTTTCCCTTTTGATTTTTCGGCCTTTTGCCGTTCTTTCGAACTTTCACAAAATTTGCCCCAGTTTATTTTGAACTGAGGTTCTCTTTTCTTCCTTTGCCTTTTGATTTTGTGGCTTTTCACTTTTTCGCTTCTTGAAATTTTCCTTTTTCAACCCAACTTGCCCCAGTGTGGGGTTTGCGATTCTCAGGGGGTGCCAAATGAAGTATTTTATTCTGAAGGCTCAAAAGGGATAACTAGGGATAGAATGTTTGATTGGAAAAGAAGATGGCCTGACTTGTATTCCGTTCCTTACAATAACTCTGAAAGGAAACTTTCGTTAATGCGAAATTTTTGCATGTATCTGAATTAATTGACTGAGGAAGACCCTTGCTCATCCATATTTGTGAAACATAGGCGATTCACATGGACAAAAACCCTTCCTTTTCTTTTTTCAAACTTGGAACCCAAGTGGAATCAAATTTCCCCAATTTGCAGTTCCCTCCTTATTCTAGCATTTTTGCTTTTTCCCTTTTTCCTTTTTTCTTTTTTTGTTTTTTTTTGAAAATTCTCCAATCTCCCTCCCCAATGTGGGGTACGACCATGAGTGCATTAGAAAAGAACCACCAATTTTAGCTCAAAATGGGGATGCAAGGGGTGATCAGTGTTTAGGTTGTAGAAACGACGGCCAAAGCATCATTCTTACACCTCATGACAACCAAAGTAACGAAACGATTATTGAAAATCCATTCCCCTATTTGATATTTGAAAATTTTCCAATATAGGGTAGTGATCATTAGGGCTCTTATCTGAAACGAAATTATTCTTTCATAGGCTCAAATGGGAGAGCAAGTGATAAAAATCTGTATAGGTAGAGAAAAGAATGCTCGAAGTATCACTCCAAATTTTCAAAACAAACAAGAATAATGCACATTTTTGCTTTCACTTAGATGTGAATTGAATCGATTAAACACAATGGATATTTTCAAGCAAAGATGGCCCCAATTTGCGATTTATCAATCAATGTGACTGATTTTATTTTGGGGTTCAGTGAAGGAAAAAAGATATCTCATTGGGCCTTCTGAATGACCTCTTTTAATTCTGAACACTCTTATTGTGAATTTTCAGGTCGGAGGTTGAAAAAATCCCAATTTAGTCTTATTTCTTAAAATTCATCATGAAATCTCCAATGAATAAGAATAAAGAATGAAATGTACATAAATATACACAAAACAATGATTGTCCAAACAGTTTATTGCTGAAAAAGTTTGAAACAAATTTTCTCATTCAATTACGATACAGGTGAGAAGAGAGAAACTTGTAAAGAGCTCCACATATACACTTTTTGTCTCCTTTTCAAATATACAAAATTTCCCTTTGGAAAACAATTACAACATCTCTCAGAGGGTTTTCATCGTAGGATCCGCCCAAGAATCAAATAACACTTGTAATCTTCAAACTTTATTGGATTAAAATTATCATCAGATATAGAAGAACATTTTCGTCTTATTGAAATATTTTTATGAATGCAGGGGAGGGGGGAAACAAAAGAAAAATACCCCGAGTTAGTAGGCAAAACTGCAAAATCGGTATGCATGTCCTATGGGAGAACCCTTTTATGCCAAGGGTAGGCCTAGCATGAAAATGCAATCCTCCAGAGCAGGCACTATACAATACCTGATGGATCCAATCAGCTTATGGAGTGAAAAATAATTTTGAAAAATTTGGCCCATTGAAGTGAGAGATTTGTCAAAATGAGGACAACGTCCGAATAGATTGATCACCTTTGATTTGCAAAACACACGGGTTTGGCTTTGACGAACCTCCTATCAAAGAGATTGAAATTCGTTGACAAATTTTCTTAGTGAAGCATGAGTCAAAACCCCAACTGATCAAATAGTTGGATACAATGGATGGTTTTCTCAAAAATCGACTAGATTTCCCAATTTGGAATTCGACATTGAAATTCTAATTGGTCAAATGAAATTGACAATTTATTAAAAATCGACCGGATTACCCTGAAAAGGGAAACATGTCAAATGAATTGAATGACATTTGATTTATCCAAAATTAATCAGATCACCCTACAAGGGTAAATTGATCAAATAGATTGAACGAAACTTGATTTATTCAAAATCGGCTCGGTTGCCATAAAAATGGATAAATTGGCCAAATGAATGATTTATTCAAAAATCGGTCGGATGACCCTAAAAAGGGTAAATTGGTCAAATGAATTGACGATTTATCGAATGAATCGGCAAAATGGATTGGTTGAATCGTCCGGCCATTGGTTATTTCAAAATTATTGAAGTGCATTAGTCTATGACCTTCTAAAAATCAAATTTTGGCCTCAATTTATTTATCGTCTCAATAGGAGGAATCATTTGTGAATTTCTTCAAATTAATGTCCTTCACGCAAGGGATTTTTACCAATTTTTGATAAAATGGCCAAAAAGTGATTATTAGATGCTCATATTCCAAAGATCACTCTACGAAAATGATCAGATCCTACCTTACCTTGTGCACTACCCTTTTGGATGGTACAAAAATGTAAACGTGCAAGTCTCACTGGATTAAGTATCCGAGACACAAGGTGGCTTATTCCTAAACACGGGATTCCCTATGTGGCATTCCCTTTCTATGGTTTATGCATGATGCCATTTATTAAAGCGATGTAAATATGTGACAAATATGGCCTAAAGGACATAAATAATGTATCGGGGGAAAAAGGTCTAAAAATGAAATGCACTTATTGAAAATTAATTGTAATGACTAAAATTTAAACATGTGAATTGTCTAGTGGGTAAGTCACTAAAAGAGTGCCAAAAAGGCCTCTTATTGCTAGGGTTAATGAATGCAATGGAGACAAAAACCAAGAAAGGTTAGTTCAATCACATAAATACACATAACACATTGTAGCAATGAAATCAATACAAAGAAATAAAGCAATAAAGGGAGAAAGGGGTTGGACCCCTCCCCTCGTGAATAGTGTCCCTAATAGGGTAAGGCAGACGCTATCCTAGGTAACACTATCATGGATGCATGAGGTTAGGGCTCACTAATGCAGCTAGACTCGATAGGTTTTAGGTCCCCGAGCCTTCAGACTTGGAAACCAAGGGTCATCAATCCCAAGGTTCTTTGTCGGTGGCTCGAGCGATTCCCCAGACATTGCTACGCACACGTCGTGTCACGGCCACATGTCTGAGCGAATCTATCAAAAATCCTCAACCTTCCACTAAAAGCTAAACGCTATTAACCCAAAGCTTAAAGCGGAAGATTAAGTGACCCCTCGGATCGTGCTACGCACACGTCGTGTCACGATCACACGTCCAAGTGGGTCGCCTAAAGTCCTAACAGGGTGGAGTGGCGTGACAAGCCACTAAAAGAAAAATAAAGGAGGGATAAATAATTAAAGCGTATGCACGTATGCTAGTGCTCGTTTGGAGGGGAGGGATCAAGAACCCACGCGAGGCTCTAGGGTATATCCCCCCACCCAAATGCAATGCAAAGCGCGAGATAAAACAAGTAAAATATACATCCAAACAACCAATCATACATACGTGAGTGAGGGAGTAGTTTGATACGCGTGCAAGGCCAAAAGTCCTAAAAATAGAAAAATGCAACCCTAATATCCAAATGCTATGCATAAAAAGGGTAGAAAAGGGAAAAGAATGGTCAAATCAAATGCTTGGACCCACTTAGGAAATCCCCAGTGGAGTCGCCAACTGTCGCGCCCCACTTTTCGAATGATGGTGATGGTGTGATGTGAGTGTGTGTGTGATATACATGTGAACGTGTGCGAAATGAAAAGTAAAAGGCCATGGGACTTAAGAATGCGACGATTTGGCCAAGTGAAGTTCAAAAAGGGTTTTTTTAATGAAAATGGAGTCGCCACTTGGTATCGAGTTAGGGTGTACCAAGTCACCCAAAAATGATTTTTTGTTTTTGAATGAAAAAAGTAAATAAACCCTTTTAAAGAACTTTTTGGGTCTACGTAACCAAAAGAGGGATCGGGGGTCACATTTGACGAAGGGGAAGGCAAGGATAAAAATCCAAGGCACCCCTTCGACCTAGCCAAGGCTAGTTGCGTGACTTAAACCAATTTTTCCTAATTTTTCTACCCAAGGTATGTATCGCGTGTTGGATATGTCTATATGAATGCAAAAACCTAGACCTAGGGGGACATGGGGGAAATTTCTCTTCAAAGGGTGAGTGGTGCCAATCACATTAATTGTGAAGCCCAATAATGATCCTTTGGAGAGGTCACACGTAAACCTAAATGACGTGAAAAATGAGTGGAATGCATGCCATGTGAAAGTGTGAGTTTGTGTGAAGTGAGAAAAATGGTAAAAGTAATAAGATATAAATGAAGGTGTGCAAATGTAGATGAAAGTACTCGTGTGCGAGTGAAGATAAAGTTGTTCGTGTGCAAGTGAAGATAAAAGGGTTCGTGTGCAAGTGAAAGTGATAAAAAGGTGCATGTGTGCAAATGAGACAAAAGTGAAAGTGTGATGATAGAGTGGATTGAGAATGCATGAGCCTAGGGAATTCATGCATATTGGGTACGGGGAGACCTAAATCGTGACTTGATTTGCCCTTTGATAGAGGGAATACAAGCGTGCTAAGGCTTAGAAAAAGCCACACTCGTCTATATCCCATATTTAAGGGGACTCTTCAGGCAAATGTACCCTAACTAGCATGAGATGCAAAAATCCTAAAATGAGGGAAAAGGGGCTCGAGGAGCATGCCAAATGATAAAACTAAGAAAAATGCATGACATGTAGTGAACATGCAAATATGCACTAACAAAAAGGGATGGCCTAATGAGCCACAACTAGCATTGGACTAGTGTGGTGACGTACATTCATCCATTCCATTCATTCATGGTTATGAAAGCAGGTAGACATGCCAAAACGCTCGTAAACACATAGCACGTAGCACTTAGCATGCTCGACTAGATGCAAGAGCCTACTAAAGCAATTTAACATGTAACAACAAAAGCAAGCAACCAAGGGGAAGGGGAAATGGACCAGGTGCTCTCCGAGCCCTATCTATTACAAGCCAAGAGGTGTACACATACCCCATAAAAACATAAAGGGGAAGGGGAAATGGACCAGAGGCTCTCCGAGCCCTATCTATTACAAGCCAAGAGGTGTACACATACCCCATAAAACTTAAATGAAAGTAAAAGCAAGTAAATGCATGCAAGGAGGTAAGGAAAGCGAAGTAGACAGGCATTCACATTTAGCACGTTGGATCACATAGGAGAAATGAAAATCAAGGAGATAGAGGTTACCTCCCTTGCAATCGGGCCCCAATGAAGTGAAATCACTTATTTATCCTCCAAAATAAAAGAAATGGTCAAGGCACCAATTTATTTGGAAAAATTAAAGAAAACAGGCAAACACAAGCTCACTTGGTCATAAAGCCCCTAAAACCATGAATTAAGTGCAATTGAAACAAAGCATGGTAGTCAATTGAAACAAACAAGCAATGAAGTTGTAAAATTAAAGGCTACCAAGGGCCAAATTGAGGAAATCATTCAATTGATTGGGCCATAGCAGGACAAAGGGAGACTTGGGGGGTCAAAGTGCAGTTTTTTGAAAATTTTTGCATGCAAACTCATGCAAGCTACGAATGAATACAGCTTCTGCAATTTCTATCTAACATCTCTGCTGCAATGTTGTTCCAGCTTCAAGTACCGAATCTGGACCCAACATCCAATCATCCAAACTTCAAACTAAACAAATACAACTCAAACTTGACATCCAACAAGCAAAACATAGAAAGAGATCACGCAAACATTAAATCTGAATCATGCAAGACCCACGGATGAATTGGTTGCAATCAAAACAAACTCGCTGCACTCTCTGTTTACAAATGCCTGTTCCTTAATTCCAACTTGGATTATATATTTTCAAAACCAAATCTGCAACTTTAGGCTAAGCAAAACATATAATCACCACCATCAAAAACAAACAGAAGACTTAGGAAAAGATCATGCAAAAATTCTGGAAAATATACAAGAAAAGTTCAGCAATTCGGTCGTTCATTTTTCCAGCAAAGGATTGGAACATGCTTCGAATATTTCAGCCCCCAAAAAATGCAAACTCAACACCTCTTTCCAACATAAGATCAACCAGCAAATTGGATGGCTCAAGCAATCTTCATATAAAGCTTACAAAGCATTTCTGCAACAATAAGAAATTTTCAGCAGCCTGCCGAAACTTTGGAAATTTTAGCAACCGAAAGTGCAGGCCTGCTGCATTTTTTACTTCCAAACTCGGACTTCACATTCCAAATACACAAAGTTTGATCAAGACCTTTTAAACCAAGCATCACATAAATCCATGTATGATCATTCAAATCCAAGGATTCCCACAGAAAAGACTTCGTCCAAGAAAATAAAAAAGAAAAAGTGCAGCCGAGGAGCTTTATCATCTACTTGCACTGGCCAATTAAAATATTCAGCACGGAACATTTCACTCTTCAAACAAACACTGAAATCATCATAAATAAACAAGAGCAGGCTATACTTATGGACAGGAAACTTCGGCTCTTCCAGACCTTAAACTTAGACAAGAAATGGATACTAAATGCATAGCTCACATTTTTCTCATGGTTCCAAAAAGAATTGATAGCTGATACGTTTATGACATAACAGTCGAACCATAAACACAGGGAACATGTTAACCAAACCACAAGTTCAGCAAATAAAAGGAACAACAACTGTCCGCACGTACAGTTGCAATGAGCCGAAAATTTCATGCTTATTGCAGCAGCTTTTGCATTTGTAACCTCGGCCAAACAAGAGGTCCACAGATTCCATGAGCACGTTTAATCAAAACTTCATTTTCCTAACACTCCGATGGAACATTATCTAAACTAAACAACCATGAGCATGATAATCCAACTTACAACAGAAAACAGCACACAAAAGGAAGTAAAATGCAGCCTAATCGAAATGGACAAAGCTACAGCAGACTTTCCTCTAAGGACTTTCCGACCCAACCCATCATTTTTGTTTCATATAATCCTCAAATCCCAGCATACATAAAACTTACAAAACAACAATGACAACATTGCACAAAACCAAGTTCTGCTCTTCATGTTCAATACAAAGATTCAAGAAAACATGCAAATCTGGAATTAAAAAAACGCAACTTCCAACTCAGGACATACGCAGCCAACAAGGTTCACAGCAAACAGCAAAAAGGAAACAACTTTGGTTGACGAAATGGAAATGATTGCAAGAAAGACAACGAACTGTCTCCCAATACTTCCAACATCAAACTTTACTCCAGTAATTCAACATCCAAACGCAAGTAAAAGCCCAGGATTTCTGGTTACACAGACCAGGTTCCATACGAAAAGAAAATAGCCAAGAACAAAGGTTGAAGACTACCTGTTCACTGCCTGGGCTCGATGAAGATATCAACGACCGAACCTGACTCTGGGTTTTCCGCCTTGGATCTCCTTTTCTGCTTACTCTTTCGCGGATCTCTGATCTTGCCCAGCCTTTTTGCTGCAAGCTCTCTCCCTCTTCTTATTTTTCTGGTTGCTCTTCTCTGTCTCGTCACTCAGCCCCTCTCTTTCGTTCTTTCGTCAATCCACAGTCGCCACCAGAAGCAGTCCTCTGACCTTTCCCTTTGTCTAGTTCTTGTTCGTTGATTCACTCTTCCCTCTTCCCCTTGCTCACGGCTCACTCTCTCAGTTTTCCCTTGGCTCTCCAACCTCGCGGCCCTCAACTCTCTCGAAGCTCTCAAACTCTCAGCCGCCCAGTCCTCTCTTTGTTTTCTTTCAAAAACCCTCAGCCCGTCGGACTTTTTTAGTTTGTAGCCGTCAACCTCTCACAACTTCCTTTTTCGGCTGCTGTTCTTTTTCTAACTCTCTCCCGTTCACCTCTCCTCTCTTGCTTTTTTGCCCAGAACCCCATTTCTAAAACCCTCGCTTAGTTTTTTCTGTTTGCCCGTCGATGCTCTCTCCCCCTTGCTCACCGAAAACTCCTCCTTGCGGCTGTGGTTTTCTTTGCTCTTTTATATTCACTTCCCAATCCCCTAAACCTGCTCTCAATGGTGAGGATGAAGGCTTGTCCTTCCCTTTCCATCCAGCCATCCGATGGCTATTGAAATTGTACCTTTGCACGCTGCAAAAAATTGCAGCGTGCATGCTGCGATAACAATTTTTTTTTTTTTTTTTTTTTTAACTTTCAACTTAATAAATACAGAAATGATAAAATATAAATAATAATAATAACAAATTGACAAAAACCAAGTAATAATAATGAAAATAATAATAATGAAAATAATTTAAAAAACTAAACAACTAAAAACAACAAAAATGGCCATTTTTCCATCTTTTTTGTTTCATTTTTCATTTTTTCATTTTTTTCAAGAAAGCATTGAATTTAAATTACAAACGACTAAATCATATTTTTTTGAATGCTTTTTCTTTTCCCTTTTCAACAAATTCTATGATAAAACTTAAAAATAAAAATAAAACTGGAAACTAAAAACTAAAAATGAACACGACAAATAAAAACTAAAAAATGAAATTACACCAAAAATTTGGTGTCTACACCTTCGTTACCGATCGACTTGAGCCAAAAGTGGACTCGGTCGGGCGATATGGTGACCCTGGGTGAATATTTGGTATACTCGAGTATTACCTTGTTGTCGGGTGGAGCCTGGCCGACGTCCAGGAGGGGGTGAATGAAATGAATGAACGAACGAGGATTTTACTTATCGAAATGCATTTTCAAATGATTGGAGGAATAAGGGAATGAAAGGAGAATGAACGAATGAATGAATGAATGGCTCCTTGTGAGCACGTATCCTTTTAATGAATGTTATTATCGCTTTATATTATCATGTTTCTTGAATTACTTGCTATCTATAGTTAATGTATTGAACTGTTTGTTTGTTTGTGTGTTTGGAACCTCACTAAGCTTCTAGCTCATTGCGTTAGTTTTGTTTTCCTTAACAGGGAATGCGAGCAAGGACGAGAGCTCTGTATAGACTAGCCTAGTCTAGTTCTTTTGATCCTTTTGTAATGGTTCTCGCCTTAGCATTTGGCAAGGATTGGATGTATGAAGAATTGAAAACTTTTGTACATTTGTTTTTGTAATTCCTTTTGAAATAGAAATGTCTAAGTATATGTTCTAAACTTGGAATCGTTATTATACTTTGCCTTGTGGTTTTATTTCAATTTTATCTGAGGTGAATGACTGAATCCTGGCGAGAGTTGGGCAGGCGGTCCGCCGAACCCTTTGGTTCGCCTTAGGGGAAGGTGGAGCTATCACAAGATCGATGGCGGGGAAGAAGACTTTGATTGAGGAGTTTTTAGGCTTTAAGCCGGAGAATCGGCACTTCAAGGATGGGAGGTTGAAATTTGTATCCACATTGGAGTTTTTGTACGAGTTTATTATAGATGATGCACTAGAAGAATTAGTTAAGTAGCATGTTCGGTACTATATTTTGATCTTATTTGTGATGCAATTGTTTGCCGACACCTGCGGCAGCGCTATAAGTTGCCATTGGGTATATTACATTTCAGCCATAGAGGGTATGAGTCATTACTGACAGGTGTCGAGCCTGTGCAATAATAAAAATAAAACCTATTACCACCAAAAGCAGTCAATAATCAATTCTAGGTACTAGAGCAGGGACTCTACATGTGCAATGGGTTCCTTGATTTACCCTGTTTTCGAAGAGTTTGCTTAATTCGATATACCAGAATTAATTAACTGACAAAATTGACTAACTAGTAGACAGTGGTAAGTTGGGTCGTCTCCTCAGGGACTGGGGAAAAGTTCGTTTCCTTTCGAGTCAAGACAAACCGGGGGATTTAGGATTAAATGCTAACGAATTGATAACTAAATAAATTAAATAAGAAAAAATAATTAATTGAAAGAAATAATTGGCAGAACTCTAGCCAAGGATACACTTCAAAGATGGTTCATGCAACTGATCATCGATTCAAATATAATTCCAACATTTATTAATAGATTGGTTATAGTTGTCATACACGCGATAAACAACCAGCTTTTTCTTACTTTTTCAATAGTCAAGGTACGACCGTTAATTATTTTTCTAACCAAGAAATAACTTTAGGTACGACCGTAGAATTTAATTTTTAGATTGCATTAAGAATTAGAAAAGCCCAATCCTAATTAACAAACACGCTACGAGGGTTGGTTTAAGTTAGATCCTATGTTTTCCTGACATAAACCCAACTACGCCAGTTGCTACCGGGACGGAGGTAGTCGAACAAGTACGGATTCAACTACCCCCAATTAGCAAAATAGAATACGTGAATAATTAAATATTGTGCAGTATTCAATCATACACAATAGTTATAACAATTAAAAACAGAAAACATATAAATACCAATAAATGAAGGAAACAGTTAAAATAATTTAGATCTCACAGTAATTGTCGAACCAAATCTTCAGTTGTCCCCTTGACTAGAATTAGGATATTAGTTCTCCATTAATGGAGAACACGCCATGTAAAGCAATTGAGGAAAAACCGTCAACTCTTGTCTCCCAAAATTCGGTCATCAGAGGAAGAAGAACAAGAAAATATCGTTGCTTTCTATTGCCCCTAACAAAAGCATAAAAAGAGACTGATGATCTCTGCAATTCGGTCAAACCAAAGAAGAAAAAAGAATGAGACCAAGTCAACAATTATGGCTTGTTTTGTTTGTTTCCTCCCAATTGTGCCAAGAAGCAATAAGTCAAAGACCAAAGAGTCATACAATTGTCTCTTCTCTGCGTTTTTAGCCTCCCAAAAGAGACGGTTCCTAGAATCTCTCACGTTTCCTACTTTTTCTCCTAATTCCTTGGTATTCAAATACCAATTACTTCCTAAATAACAATCCTATTACAATTCAACTTCTTCAGCTCTTGTTTCTTTTGGAGTGACCCCACTGCTTCCCCAGTTTGTAGCCAGCTACTTCACTCAATTTTTGAAACTTCCCACATGAGAATAATCCCGCGAATCCGGCTTTGAGGGTTGGAGTTAGGTGTGGGCACGCCTACCTGTCAGGAAATCTTTTGGAATGTCGATTTTCAGCACCTTTCCTTCACCATTTCCTGCTATTAACACCAAATACAAAACCTGAGTAGAATCCCCCAAATAGTGCAATATTTAGTCAAAATAATTATGTAATATTAGCAAAATATCTCACTAAAATGCACTATATCAATCTCCTCCACACCTGAACTATGCTTGTCCTCAAGCATAATTAACTCAGAAGTGCAATTAAGATACCAAACAATTCACTCGCAACATATTCATCAGTTTAGGAATAAGGAATGTCAATAAAACCAAGAGCCAAATTAAATTCAGTGATGGACTGTTTGAACTCCCTACCCATCAATCTAAACCGAACCACCTTCGGAGTAGTAACCTAGAATTCAACAGGGACATTAAACTCAAAAGTGGCATAGAATTCATATGTTAACTCAGTGAAAGCAGGTAAAATAATAGAAACATAATTTGTCCAACTTATGGCGGTTAACCGCTTAGTGATCTCATCCCTGAGGTTTAAAAGCTCGAGTGTGGGGGTATGGATGAATTTACAAGGAATTATCTTCCTTGTACAGGCAGCGGCATACCGTTCCTTATCGGCAGCCCTGGTAAAGGTCAAATGGCCGCTAAAGTGGGTCGGAGAAGAGAGGTGAACCTCTCTATTCCTCCCAAGGTGGGTTCGGGGGCCTCCCGAAGCAGTCACTTGGGAAGGCCACTCAAAGGTACAGTTGATTGTGGGGTGGAGGTAGATGGTCTATTCTTATTTTTATCTTTTGGTTTAGCCATTCGACACTAGTAAACAGGGTAAGGGTAAGGTACAAATACTCAAAATAAGTCAACTGGCAGTCAATCAAACAAAGTGTCCCCAATCACAGATCCAAACACCGACAACTAAAGAAATAGACAATAAACACACCAAAACTAATTAAAACGACCAACACAGCAAAAACTTCTCCAAATACAACGATTTTAATACAAAATTGAGCAGATAGTCAAAAGTAGCCAAAGACAAGATCACAGCACCTCAAGTACGTACAAATTGTCTATCATCAGCTAAAAATTCAAATATCCGGCCTCAGCTAAAAATTAAAAATCTGTCTTCAGTTAAAAGTAACAGAAAATTAAAGAAAGAAAGAACCTAAGGTGGTAGCCGGTAGTAAGGATGATGGCAGTGGAGTTGTAGCGACGACACAGAGGTGGAGGAGGCGACGCACGTGCCACACACACACGGGCTGCTCGCGCTGGACTGCTGTTGGTCTACTGGTGTGCGCAGGGGAAGCTGTAGCGAGCCTGGGCTGCGCGGGTCAGACCAAGTGGGTTGGAGCACGCGAGCACGCTGGCTCGTGCTTGGGCAAGCTCTGGAGCTGGTTACGTACAGGTGGGACGCGCTGCTGGGGTGCGCGCTGAGACAGTTGCCCGCAAGCTGTTAGGCGCGTTGCAGTGCACCTAGACTGCACCTGTGCGAGCGTGTTTGGTGCGCCGTCTGCGCTGCGCAGGAGCTGAGCTCACAGGGCGCGCCTGGCTGAGGAGAGACGCGCATGAAGAGGTCGCGCGCTTGGCTGCTGGGCGCGATAGGCAAAAGAGAGGTGCGCGCTGGAGTGGCGAGCTACGCGGTTGCGTGGCAGCGTGCGGTCAGGTGTAGCGGCGGTCGTGCGGTGGTGTGCTACGGTGGCCCGGAGTCTTTGACGGCTGACAGCGAAGGCGGTGGCGAATGGAAGAGAAAGAAAAGAAAGAAAAGGAAGAAAAAGAAAGAAGAAGAAGGAGAAGAAAGATGAAAGTAGGGCAACGAAATCTCTTCCCCCCCCCCCTTTTTTTTTTGGTTTGAACATAAGTGAGGGCAATTTCGTCTTTTTTTTAGAGCATGAAGGAACCCCTGTGTTAGACATGGGCACGTCTAACTGCCACTAGTTTTCTGACCATTCGCCCGAAATTAAGATCGTTAAGCATGACCACCTGGAGTGGGCACGCTTAACTACTAGATAGTCTTCTGATAAATCTTCGAAAATTGACTTCTTTAAGCGTGACCACCTGGCGTGGGCACACCTAACTACTATAGAATCTTCTGACCGCAGATAAGAATTGCCTTCCTTAAGCGTGATCACTTGGCGTGGACACGCCTAACTACTGGAGAGTTTTCTGTCCATCATCTTCAAACTTCCTTTCTTAGACGTGACCTATTAGCGTGGGCACATCTAACTGCCAGCTCCTGTCACAGAAACAACAACTCACTAAATACAACTAACACTTAACAAAAACTCCATAAACACAAGAAAACTAAAACAAATAGCATTGGATTGCCTCCCAAGCTGTGCCTTTCTTTAACGTCTTTTGCTAGACTTGGCTGGAACTCTCAAACAAAATAAATTGGATCCTCGAGCTATATGAACTCGACCTCCTCCATCGAGAATCCTTCATAGTAAGGTTTGAAACGATGACCATTCACTACGAACTTTTTCTCCGTTTTCAAATTTTGGATCTCCACTATACCATAATGAAAAATATTAGAAACGACAAATGGACCAATCCAACGAGAACGCAACTTACCAGAAAAAAGTTTAAGTCTCAGTGAAACAAGAGGACTTTTTGCCCCACTACAAATGATTTTCTTGAGACTTGTTGATCATGAAAAATTTTGTTCTTCTCCTTGTAAATCATTGCATTCTCGTATGCCTCATTCCTAATCTCCTCCAGCTCTTGTAGCTACAATTTGCTATGGACCCCGGCTTCCTCAAGATCCATATTGCACTGTTTTACTGCCCAGAATGCCCTATGCTCGAACTCCATTAGAAGATGGCAAGCCTTATCGAAGACTAGTCTATACGGGGACATCCCAATCGGCGTTTTATACGCGGTGCGATAAGCCCATAGTGCATCTTCCAATTTCAAGCTCCAATCCTTTCTATCAGGATGCACCATCTTCTCCAAGATTGACTTGATCTCCTTGTTCGACACTTCGGTTTGACCATTTGTCTGTGGATGGTATGGCGTAGATACTTTGTGGAGTACGCCATATTTGCGGAACAGGGCAGCAATAGTTTTATTACAAAAATGTGTCCACATATCACTCACTACAACTCTCGGCATCCCAAAGCGGACAAAGATATTAGACTATAAAAACTCTGCAACCACTTTAGAATCTTTAGTTCGAGTGGATTTTGCTTCCACCCACTTAGAAACATAGTCAACGACAAGTAAAATGTATAGAAAACCAAAAGATGAGAGAAAAGAACCCATGAATTCTATACCCCAAACGTCAAAAATTTTAACAAACAACATGGGGGGTTTGAAGCATTTGGTCCCTATGAAAAATATTTCTCACTCTTTGACACTTATCACAAGTTTTACAGAATAAATACGCATCTTTAAATGGGTGGGCCAATAAAAATCACTCTCCAACACCTTACGAGCTGTTCGCTTTGGTCCAAAGTGCCCTCCACATGCAAACGAATGACAAAAAATTAAAATGGAGTGAAATTCACCTGCATTTACAAACCTTCTTAGCACTTGATCCGAACATTGCTTCCAAAGGTAGGAGTTGTCCCAAATGTAATATTTGGCATCATTTTTCAGTTTGTCTCTCCTAACCTTTGGCCAATCTGCAGGTAATTGATTAGTTACTAAGAAATTTATAATATCAGCATACCAAGGTGCAGACGAATCAACGGCAAGTAGTTGCTCCTCTAGAAACGTCTCTCTCAATGGCTGCTCCTCCTTATTTGTAAGCAAGCGGCTCAAGTGATCAGCCACCAAGTTCTCTGTCCCACTTTTATCTTTAATTTCCAAGTTGAACTCCTGCAAGAGCAGGATCCATCTGATGAGTTTTGGTTTTGCATCTTGAACTTCATTCAACGCATTCAATACATAGTAAATTGCATGCGCCTGCCAATCCTCTGCCCCAACACTGCTCCCACTGCGTAATCACTCGTGTCGCACATTATTTCGAATGGGAGGCTCCAGTCGGGGGGTTGAATGACGGGTGGTGATGTCAACGACTCCTTCAGTTTATCAAATGCCATTTTGCATTTATCGGTGAAGTCAAATGCTATATCCTTTTGCAACAATTTGAACAAGAGTGCTCCAATCTTTGAAAAGTCCTTGATGAATCTCCTATAGAATCCTGCATGACCCAAAAAGGAACGTACTTCCCGTACACTTACGGGATAAGGTAAAGCAGAAATAAGGTCGACTTTTGCTTTATCTACCTCTATTCCCTTAGCCGACACTACATGTCCTAAGACGATACCATACTCCACCATAAAGTGGCATTTTCTCAGTTGAGGACTAAGTTTGTGTCTATGCACCTTTTTAAAATCAAAGCTAGATTGTTAAGGCATTCATCAAAACTATCCCCATATACACTAAGTCATCCATGAACAGCTCAATAATCTTTTCTACATATTTGGAGAAGATACTTACCATGCACTTTTGGAAGGTCATTGGAGCATTACAGAGGTCGAAAGGCATCCTACAGTTGGCGAAAGTACCAAATGGGCAGGCGAACGTGGTTTTCTCCTGATTCTCCGGTGCTATCGTGATCTGGAAGTACCCTGAAAAATCATCCAAAAAATAGTAATAAACATGACCGGCCAACCTCTCTATCATCTGATTAATAAAAGGGAGAGGGAAGTGGTCCTTTTTCGTTACAGCATTCAATCTCCGGTAGTCGATACACTGGCGCCATCCTATGGGTTTCCTTACTGGAACCATCTCGCCTTCCTGGTTCTCTTCTATAGTTACTCCCGTCTTTTTCGGGACTACTTGAACTGGGTTCACCCACGGGTTGTCTGAGATGGCGAAGATGATTCCCACCTCCAGGAGTTTAAGTATCTCCTTCTTAACTACTTCCATCATCAGTGGGTTCAATCTTCGTTGCGCCTGTCTCACCAGCTTCACATCATCTTCGACTCGTATTCGGTGCATGCATAAGGACGGACTGATTTCTTATATGTTTGCTATACTCCATCCAATCACCTCCTTATGATCTCGAAAAAGTCGAACCAGATTGTCTTCTTGACTCAGCGACAGGTGTGCAGAAATGATCACCGGTAGTATTTCTTTGTCCCCGAAAAATGAATACTTCAAATGTTTCGAGAAAGGTTTGAGCTCCAGCTCGGGTGCCTCCACAACAGAAGGCAATAACTTTTTCTGAGTTTCTGGTACAAAGAGAGAAGTAACCTCATACCTTGAAGAAATTGGTGGGAGCAAATACAGTGCTACAACCACACGGTACAACTCATTACTTATTTCCACATTAAGAGTTGCTCCCAACTCAAGATGTTTGGCCAAAACCACTCTCAGTGCATCCTCCCCATCCAATTTGAAAGTTTCCTGTACAAGGGGTTCAATAACACTCTAAGCAAAAACAGAATTAGATTCCTCCGGGTACTTCATCGCATAAAAAATATTAAAATTTACAATTTTTCCATCAAACTCCATTGACAAAGTGCCCTCGTTCACATTTATTTTTGTCCTAACAGTGCTTAAAAATGACCTACCTAACAAAATAGGTGACAGATTTAATGACCTTTCATCCCCCATGTCTAGGACATAAAAATCTCCTGGGAATACTAACTTATTGACATGCACCAAAACATCTTCAACTAACCCCTCTGAATAAGCATTGGTACGGTCCGCTAGTTGGATTATGATGCTTGTGCCTTTTAATGGTTCAAGATTTAGAGAAGCATAAATAGTTTTAGGCATTACGTTAATCGACGCCCCTAGATTCAACATTGCTTTCTTAATTGGAGTATCTCCTATTTTACATGGAATTATGAATATACCTGGGTCTCCACACTTTGGAGGGAGTTTCCTTTGGAGTATGGCCAACACATTTTCTCCCACCTCCACTCTTTCATCACCCCTTAGCTTTCTTTTGTGGGTGCACATATCCTTCAAAAATTTTGCATATTTTGGTATCTGCTTAATGGCATCCAACAAGGGAATATTGATCTCCACTTTCCGGAACACATCCAGAATTTTTTTTCCTTCTCTGCCTTCTTTGTCTTTTCCAACCTGCAAGGAAAAGAAGGTAAGTTAGATTTAATAGGAGCTAAAGGATAAATGTTACCTTAGGGTCTTCGCGAATGCGCCCTTCTTCTTCAATCTCCTTTTCTATCTCTTCCTCACTTTTGCTTTTTGAATTTGTCAACTTAGGCCCCTCCACTTCCTTGCCACTTCTCAGTGTCATGGCACTTACATTCTTGAAATTTGCCTCGGGTTGCGATGGTAATTTTCCAAAAACGTGAGACTCCAGGCGATTAATGGCAGTTGCCATGTGACTTATTTGAGTCTCCATATTTTTCATACCCGATCTAGTTTTCTTTTGAATTTAAGCAGTACTTATGGCTAGGCTCTTACAATGTCTGCCAAAGAGTCTCCTGAATCTGCAGACGAAGGTTGAGACTTTGCTTGCCATGGTTGCTGAAATCCTGGAGGACGATTCACAAATGAATTCTGCGGCTTGTTCCCGTAGCTGAAGTTAGGATAGTCTCTCTAACTTGGATTGTACGTGTTGGAGTACGGGTCATACTACCTACGGGGCGCGAGCACGTCTCCTGCCATGTTTACTTGTTCAACTCCATCTTCTTGCAAAATGGAACATGTGTCGGTGGAGTGGTTCATGCTTGTACAAATTCCACAGACCTCCGCTCGCTACGCATTCTTCACAGCTAATTGCCGAGCAAAAGACGTCAACTCCGATAGTTGCTGTTGAATGGATAACGTCTCTACCTCGTTAACCCTACGAGTAGGCAGTGGGAGAGGGTTACTCTCACGGAAGCCAAATTGCTGAGAATGTTTTGCCATTGCTTCAATAAGCTCCCATGCTTCTCTCGGTGTCTTATTTGCCAGTGCTCCTCCACTCGCAGCGTCAATAATACTTCTGTCCGATATTTGCAGCCCCTCATAGAAGTATTGGATCAATAGTTGTTCACTAATTTGATGCTGAGGGTATCTAGTGCACAACTTATTGAACCTTTTCCAATAGTCATACAAAGATTCCTCGGAGTACTGCTTGATGCTGCATATCTCTTTCCTCAGACTTGCAACCCGGGATGCAGGGAAAAATTTTTAAAAAAAAATTCTTTTTCAACTGGGCCCATGTTGTGATACTACCTGCGGGTAGGTAGTATAGCCAGTCTTTCGTTGCATCCTTGAGAGAGAAAGGGAAGGCTCTGAGTTTAATTTGCTCTTCGGTAACCCAGGAGGTTTTATGCTAGAGCATACCACTTCACCAGAGAGACCATAGAATGAGGGTAAGAGGTGAATTAACCCTGATTTTAGCTCGAAGGAAGTGTTCCCCGTCAGAGTTGGGAATGTAATGCACAAAGGCTGGTGGGTCAACTCCGGGGCAGCCAACTCCCTTAGTGTTTAGTTATTGGTAATGCTAATTTCGTCTTCTACTGACTCATTTGCAGTAGATGACTGCCCTTCCTTTTGTCTCTTGGTCTCTTGTTTTCGCCTACGCGCTGGCTTCTCCACCTCAGGGTCATATATCAATTCACCTGTGCGAGAAGAACGGGACATAAACTAGCAAAAATATCAAAAATAAACTGAATTAAAAAAGAAACAAATAATTCCAGCGCCAGTCCCCAGCAACGGCACCAAAAATTGACAGTGCCGAACTTATGCGATAATAATAATAAAACCTACTGCCACCAAAAGCAGTCCATAATCAATTCTAAATACTGGAGCAGGGACTCTAGATATGCAATGGGTTACTTAATTCACCCTATTTCCGAAGAGTTTGCTTAATCCGATATACCATAATTAATTAACTGACAAAATTGACTAACTAGTAGACAGTGACAAGTAGGGTCGTCTCCTCAGGGACTGGGAAAAAGTTCGTTTCCTTTCGAGTCAAGACAAATCGGGGAATTTAGGATTAATAACTAAATAAATTAAATGAAAAAAATAATTAATTGAAAGAAATAATTGCGAAAACTCTAGCCAACGGTACACTTCAGAGATGGTTCATGCAACTGATCATCGATTCAAATATAATTCCAACATTCATTAATAGATTGGTTATAACTGTCATACACGCGATACACAACCAACTTTTCCTTATTTTTTCGATAGTCAAGGTACGACCGTTAACTATTTCTCTAACCAAGAAATAACCCTAAGTATGACCGTACGATTTAATTTCTAGATTGTATTAAAAATTAGAAAAACCCAATCCTAACTAACAAACACGCTACGAGGGTTTGTTTAAATTAGATCGTATGTTTTCCTGACATAAATCCAACTACGCCAGCTGCTACCGGGATGGAGGTAGTCGAACAATTACGGATTCAACTACCCCCAATTAGCAAAATAGATTACGTGAATAATTAAATATTACACAGTATTCAATCATACACACTAATTAAAACAATTAAAAACAGAAAACATATAAATACCAATAAATGAAGGAAACAGTTAAAATAATTTAGATCTCACAGTAATTGTCGAACCAAATCTTCAGTTGTCCCCTTGACTAGAATTAGGATATTAGTTCTCCATTAATGGAGAACACGCCATGTAAAGCAATTGAGGAAAAACCGTCAACTCTTGTCTCCCTAAATTCGGTCATCAGAGGAAGAAGAACAAGAAAATATCGTTGCTTTCTATTGTCCCTAACAAAAGCATAAAAAGAGACTGATGATCTCTGCAATTCGGTCAAACCAAAGAAGAAGAAAAAAATGAGACCAAGTCAACAATTGTGGCTTGTTTTGTTTGTTTCCTCCCAATTGTGCTATGAAGCAATAAGTCAAAGACCAAAGAGTCATACAATTGTCTCTTCTCTGCGTTTTTAGCCTCCCAAAAGAGACGGTTCCTAGAATCTCTCCCGTTTCCTACTTTTTCTCCTAATTCCTTGGTATCCGAATACCAATTACTTCCTAAATAGCAATCCTATTACAATTCAACTTCTTCAGCTCTTGTTTTCCTTTGGAGTGACCCTACTGCTTCCCTAGTTTGTAGCCAACTACTTCACTCAATTTTTGAAACTTCCCACGTGACAATAATCCCATGAATCCGGATTTGAGAGTTGGAGTTAGGCGTGGACACACCTAACTGTCAGGAAGTCTTCTAGAATGTCAATTTTCAGCACCTTTCCTTCACCACTTCCTGCAATTAACACCAAACACAAAACCTGAGTAGAATCCCCCAAATAGTGCAATATTTAGTCAAAACAATTATGCAATATTAGCAAAATATCTCACTAAAATGCACTCTATCAATTACAGTTGGGATAGCGCCACACTTGTTTGTATATACTCCCGTTTCTGCAAAATTTCGTAGGCGTTAGGTGACAATAAAGCAACTTTGGGATGCTTGAGCATCTTTATTTCAATAGAATACATAAATAATATGACTTGGACAATGTTTCTATTTTTAACAGTTATAAGCGTGGGAAAGGATGCCCAGAATTTAACTGACCGTGTTGGTTCCCGGTGCATAGGGAAACGAATTTCTCAAATGTGGTCGCTGGACAAATAGTCGTATGACGAAATACATGCTCTCGCATGTTGTATCCTCATTTTGTGATCAGCTAATTAAGAAAGACGTCGATGAGGTACACAACTGATGAATGTTGCTACTATAGTGTCAGTCTGATTGTTTCATTTTCTGATTGATATAGTTTACTTGGGAGTCTTATTTTGCCAACCTTATTACACATCTTTCTGCCTATTGCTCAGCCGGACAACACATATGGTGGTCATTAGTTCCATTGATATATTGAGATTGTCGAATTTCACTTTCTCCAGTAGGTACTATGACAGTTTAGGATGCATTAGCCGATACCTGAGTATGCTCACAGATACAAACAAAAAACTGCATTCTTTGTGTTAATCAGACCATGTCGAGAAGGATTAGGCCCAATACTATAGTTATTAGGAGCATTACTGGGAGCATCATACTAAATCATATGTTCGAGGCCATCGACGCAATCCAAATAGGTTTATGGCTAATTATATGACATGGTACCAAAATTGCATTGTCCGCTACATTACATCTCCTGTTTCGTAACAGCCTCGACATGACAGTCATCAAGGAGATGGGGGACAGTTTGACTACTTAGTAAATTATTACATATTTATCTTTTCTTCTAACCATATGCTAATTTTTCATCAAATAACATAGGAAATGACAATAATATTCAAAATCTTCTTTTTTACAAGTTGATTTTGTGTTTCGGATCGAATCAAATTTTTTTTGTAATTTTTGTTTTACGTAATATCAGATTTTAGGGTTTACGGTTTAGGGTTTATGGATACAAAAATTAAAAATGTATATTTTAAATTTAAAAAATGTTTGCCTTATCCAGCTAGGATGCGGCGATGATAAAAAGAAGTTTCACCGTAAGTCATATGGCATGCAACCACTGAGTTTTGGCTGAATGGCCGACCAAGTCCCTCTTTGCCCTATAAGTCAGGGGTTGGAACCCTACATGCAGTGAAAAAAATTCAAAGGAGGTGCTAGAACTGTAGACACCAAATTTTTTATTTTTTAACTTCATTTGTTTAATTAATATAATAGGTTTATTTGTTTCAATTCTAGGGTTTTTATTTTTATTTTATTTCATTTTGTTCTAGTTTATTTTTTATTTTGTCTTCCTACCAAATTTCAGAAAACAAAAGAAAAAGGGAAAAAGAGAAAAAGGAAGAAAAAGAGTGAAAATGACAAGTGGGGAGGCATGCATTTGGACAAGTGTCTCTTTGATATTTGAGACAACTAAGCACCTAAGGAGTGAGGTGTTAGGGGACACTTGGTAAGTTTAAGGAATTTTTGGGGGAAAGAAAATGAAAAAGAAAAAAGAAAAGATGGGGTGTTTAGGGCCGAAAGAGAAAGAAAGCAAAAGGGGTTTCGTAAAAAAAAAATGAAAGAAAGCTAAGGAAAGGGCCAGAGGAAAAAGCTTCAGGCGGCGGAGAAGCAAAGAAAGAAAAATAGAAGGGAGTAGCGGCAGGGGTTTAAAAAAAAATATGGAGAGCTAGCGAGGACAACAGAGGAGGAGACCGAGGGAGTTTTGTTTGAGGGAAAGACAACGGAGCAGGAAAAAAAAAGAGAAAACGCTAGAGGAAAGGCTAGGGAAGATCGAAGGAGCTTCGCGAGAGGAAAAGACAGAGGAATGGTGACTAAGCTCTAGAGAACGGCTAGGGTTTTAGGGAGGAAAGAAAGGAAACTAAAACAGAGAAAAGAGAGGGACAGCTGAGAGCTTAGACAATCGGACGACTGAGAAAGAATGAAGAAAGGGGAAAGCAACGGCTGAAGGTGAGGGCTTCGGACAAAAAAAAAATAGAGAGGGAATTCGGGCAGAATTAAACAAAAGAAGGGACAAGGAAACAGGGAGCTTGGTCTGAAAAAGAGGAAAAGAAACCAAAAAGGGTAGCTACGGCTGAAGGAAAAGGTAACCAGGGGGGCAAAAGACGCAGGAGGTTTCGGGTCTGAAAGCTGGGAGAGAGCTAGAGAGCTACGGGAAGAAGGAAACGAGACCAAAAGGGGGCAGCGCGGACGAGACGAAAACAGAAGTCTTGCGGCTGAGAAGGAAAATGGAGCAAAAGAAAGTGGCGGAGGAAAACTGAAGCTTCCATTACTTCGCCGGAATCCGCCGCTGCAACCCGTGAATTGTCACCGTGAGAAGCCCATGTAAGATAACCTCTTCCTTTACACTTCAGTTGTCGGCCAAAGCATGTTTTCCCTGAAGTTGTTATTTCAATTTTTATGCTGATTGTTCATGGATTTTGATACATACACGCTTTCTGTGTAAATTGGACTGAAATTTCTTGTTTGTTGAACAATTTTGGGGCGGATTGACTTCAATTTGAACAAAAATCTGATAAAACTTTTAATGCCCCCAATCTGTTCGATGAAATGTCTAGCCAAAAAATTCTTTGTGGAAAGATGGTTTTGTTGCATTTTTTTTTTAACGTTTGAAAGAAATCGGACAAGTCAGTGAGTTAGGCTTGTTGCAACAATTCTTTTGTTTTCCCTTTTGGTTTGCTGACGTATTGTTTTCGGATGTCAATAAGATTGTCTTGTGTCACCTCTGTCATGTATGATCTGTTCCAGAAGCCTAATACATCAGGCTTGGTACTTGAGTCAATGTTTGTTTCTGATGCTAGATGAGTAAAACGTTTTGTTTTGTGGAATTTTTCTGGGAGGGGAAAGGTAGTTACTGGAACTATGATTCTGTATCATGATTTTAGTTATTTGGTCCTAAGTGAGTCAGGTTGATCTTTGGGGAAGTAGTTGATGTATCTACATGCTCCATTGGGGTTTATGAATGTGTCATATGCATGCTGAATTGGTAGAAAGGAAGTTGCTGCAAGGTTTATTAGTCATCTTAGATTGCGAAAATTCTTGCTGCGTTCTGTTTTGCTATTTTCGTTATCCCTGGCAGCCATCATTCCAGATTTTCTGCCTTGATTTTGCAATAAAGGTGGAGTAGTTGGTTAGGTTGATAATTGGGGAGTTTGTATCTTGTGGTTGTTGATTCAAAGTTGATGTTCATTAGTAAGGTTTCGGTTGGTATTGAAACACCGTAGGTTGCAGATAAAGGGAAATCAGAGATGAGAAAATATGTTTCTACGAAACATGCATGCAAATGGCTTTTAAAAATTGCCTTTTAACCCCCCAAGTCCCTTTTTGGTTCTGGTATGGACCAGAAAATTGAAAAAATCAATCAAAATGGCCCCTTTAACTTCTTTAATTGTTTCAATTGGGTCCTTGTTTGTTTCAATTTGATGAATATGAATTGTTAAGTTTATTTGAATGCTTTGAGTGATTCAATTTCGTGTTTATTTCCATTTCTTGTGATTATTTTGTTAATTAAAGTGATGCCTTGACCTTTTCTTTGTTTTTGGAGGGTAAATGAGTAATTTCACTCCATTAGGGCCCCAACTCAAGGGAGGTACACCCTATCCCTCATTTCTTACTTTGTTTGACCCTACGTGCCCTATGTGACTTTACGTGTTTAATTGCATGTCTCTTGAATGTTTATTTATTTATTTCATTTATTTATTTATTTGCTTTATTGGTTTTAGTTTTGTATATTTATTTTAGTTCAATTTTGATCATTTGAAAGGCACTTGAATGCCAAATTTGTAATAGTTAGGTACTTATTATTTATTTTATCTCCCTTTTTAGATTGTAGTAGGGCCTCCCTAATGTAATAGATAGGGCTTCCTTTACTTTATTTGCCTTGTGTGATTTGCATGCTTACTTGCTATGTGTTACCGCTTTCCTAGGATTTCGCATCTAGATATGCATGCTTATGTGCTACGTGCTATGTGAAAATATGTGCCTCGCATGTCTATTTGCTTTTATCATTATTTCTGATTATGTGGATGGAATGCACGTTACCGTGGCTAGTCCAATGCTAGTCATGGTCTTCCCCTCGACCTCTTACAAGTCCAATGCTTGTGAGAGAGCGTTAGTAAAGGGCTAGTCCAATGCTAGACCCAATAGGGCCGTCCCTCGCTAGTACATACTCGCATGCCTTCACTACATTTTCTTGCATTTTTCTTAGTATTTTTTTGCGTTTTTACGTTTTTACGTGATCCTTTACCCTTTTCCCACATTCAAAGTATGATCTTTAGGATTTTGCATTTCACTCTAGTCATTAGGGTCATTTGCCTGATTAGGTTAGGGAGTTACTCTTTTGGTAAGGGGGTTGGACGAGTTTGGCTACACATAGCCTTAGCACGCTCATTCTTTTTCTAACCAAAAGGAAAAACAAAAGTCACGATTTAGGGTCTCCCCGTACCCGTCTTGCTTGCACTCCTCTAGGGTTCATGCATTTCGTTAACTCACTATCACTTTGCACTCTCACTTCACATACTATTACCTTTTCCACATGTTCACTTTATATGACTCTTATCTTACACATTCTCACTCTACCACTAGCACTTTACATACTACCACTGAGCACACATGCACTTCACATTATCACTTTACATACCTCACCTTGCACCCCCATTTGCACACTCCCACTTACACACTATTATTTTTATTATTACTTTTTTCACTTCACACAAGCTCATGTTTTCACATTGCACACATTCATTCCATTCATTTTTTCATCATTAGCATTACTCGTAACCTCTTGGAGGGATTATCCTTGGCTATCACAACTCATGTGATCTAGTCCGATCGAGTCTCTAAGAGATATTTGTCCCTTTCGATCCCTCATTAGGTTTAGGATTGCATTCATATTAGTTACATCCAAATACGATACATCTTTTGGTTAGAAATTAGGAAAATAATGACTAAATCATGCAACTAGGTTAGGCTAGGTTGAGAGAGTGCCTTAGATATTGTCTTTGCCTTCCCTCTCTTCAACTGTGACCCCCGAACCATTTTTCTCTGATTTATCATAGATTTTGGAGTCAATCTAAAAAGATTTTGCATTTAAATCCACATTTTTTGGGTGACTTGGTACACCCTAACTCCATACCAAGTGACGACTCCTACATTTTACCAAAACCTTTTGAGATTACTATTTTTGGCCAAAACGTCGCATTTCAAAGTCCCATGGCCTTTCTCTTTCATTTTCACACACATCACCATTTTTTCAAACCATACTTCACTCACTTATTATACTTTTATTATTAAAAATGGGGCGCGACAGCTTGGCGATTCCACTGGGGACTTCCTAAGTGGGTCCGAGCACTTGATTTAGTTATTCTTTTCCTTTTTTTTACCCTTTTCATGTATCGCATTTGGATGTTTAGGGTTGCATTTTCTCTTTTTTTTTGGATTTTTTGCATTGCGCGCGTATCAACTCACTCCCTTACCCTTTTGCGTACGATTGATCTGATGGATGGATGGTTTATTTATGTTATCCCGCGCTTTACATTGCATTTGGGCGGGGGGATATTACCCTAGAGCCTCGCATTGCTTCTCGATCCCTCCCCTCCAAACCGAGCACTAGCATACGTGCATAAGCTTTACTTTTTATCCCGCATTTATTTTTCTTTTAGTGGTTTGTCACGCCACTCCACCCTATTAGGATTAGTCGACCCACTTGGACGTGTGATCGCGACACGACGTGTGCGTAGCATGATCCGAGGGGTCACTCAATCTTCCGCTTTAAGCTTTGGGTTAATAGCCTTTAGCTTTTAGTCGAAGGTTGAGGATTTTGGATAGATTCACTCAGACATGTAGCCGTGACACGACGTGTGCGTAGCAGTGTCTGGGGAATCGCTCGAGCCACCGACAAAGAACCTTGGGATTGATGACCTTTGGTTTCCAAGTCTGAAGGCTCGAGGACCTCAAACCTATCGAGTCTATATGCATTAGTGAGCCAATACCGCATGCATCCATAATAGTTTACCTAGGGTAGAGTCTGCCTCGCCCTATTAGGGACACTATCCACGAGGGGAGGGATTCAACCTCTCTTTTCCTTTTATTGCTTTATCTCTTTGTATTGCTTTGCTACAATGTGTTATGTGTATTTATCTGATTGAACTAACTTTTCTTGGTTTTTGTCTCCATTGCATTCATAAGCCCTAGAAAATAAGAGTTCTGGCATGGTACTCTCTAGGAGCCTACCCTATTTGATGTGACACGTTTAAATTCAATGCTTCGCATTCATACATTTCATTTTAGGCTCACCCCGGCATACAAAAAAGGGGTTCCTTTAGGTCACGTTTCATTGGTGTACTGCATATTTACGCGCTTTGATAAAATGGCATCATGCATAAACCCTAGAAAAGGAATGCCATTTAGGGGATCCCGTGTTAGGAATAAGCCACCTCGTGTCTCGGATACTTAATCCAAGAAAACTGGCACGTTTATATTTTGTATCATCCAAAGGGGTAGTGCACGAGATAAGGTAGGATTCGACTTTTTCCTGATAACACCATAACTTTGGCACATTAGGATATGAGCATCTAACAATCATCTTTTGGCCATTTAACATACATGGTAAACATCCCTTGCTTAAAGGATATTAAATTGAAGAAATTCGCTAATAATTCCTCATTATTGAGATGGTAAACATATTGAGGCCAAATCTTGATTTTAGGAGGCTCATAGACTAATGCATTGCAATGATTTTTTGAAACTACCAATGGGTAGATAATTCAATCGATTTTTGAATAAACCATCAATTTCATCCAATCCATTTTGTCAATTCATTCAATTTTAGGACAATCTAATCATTTTTGAATAAATCATCAACTCCATTTCATTCATTTGGCCAATTTGCCCATTTTTAGGGCAATCGAGTCGATTTTAAAGAGATCATCAATTTCATTCAATTCAGTTGATCAAGTTTACCTATTTTTAGTGCAATTCGGTCAATTTTGAATAAATCATCAGTTTCATCCAATCCCTTTGATCTGTTTATTCCCTTTTAGGGTTTAAGTCTAAGGTTCACTGAATAAATTAGCCGAGACATTGCAATCCTTTCAAGAGTAGACTCTTTTACACATCATTTTGTGTGTTGATCAAAGCAGGCCATCCATTCGGACTTTGTCCTCATTTTTAGGACAAATGTCTCTTCTTACTCCAATTGACCAAATTTGTTAAAATTATTTTTCACTCAATAAGTTGGTCGGATTCATTAGGTATTGTATAGTGCCTACCCCCAGAGAATTGCATTTTCATGCTAGGCCTACCCTTGGCATAAAAGGGCTCCCCCATAGGACATGCATACCTATTTTACAATGTTGCTTACTAACTCTGTGAGGACTCATATTTTAATTATTGTAAAATATTCTTAAATTGGTCATTTAAAAGTATTTTTGCATGTGAATTACTCAAGTTTTCCCAAATTGCATGAATTTCTCGAAAATGAGTCTAAACAATTGATTCTTTAAACAATTATTATTTTAATGACCAAATTTATTCGAGTTGAATTATTTATGGTGCTTTAGATTGTTATATATACTTGTCGCATTTGCATCTTTGACTTTTAATAAATTTTATTATTGTTGGTTCTTAGATAAGTATGTAAAAATAAGTTTAAAGTTGCAAATAAGTTAATTGTGCAAAATATTGGGTTATTTGAATTTTTGCCAAGTTAAGTTAATATTTCTTGACGTAGAGTGTGTTATTGCTTTAATATTAATTCCTTGAATTTCAATAGCTAATTTTAAGTATTATTAATGTTAGGTGTTAACGGGAACCTAGAATTAAGACGAAATCGTTTTAGGTCAAAACTCTTTATAATTACACTTAGGACGTTGAATCTCGATAATTGAATTTTTCGCGAGATTAGTATAATTAGTAGGCATTTGATTTACTTTTGGGGTAAAATCTTGGAATTAGTTACGAATGAGGAACCTAAGTGGAAGGTCAAATAAGATGTTACAAGACCAAATTAGCCTTATCTTCATTTCGAATTCACCATGCAGCCGTGGAGTCTCCTAGAACAGTCTTCAATTGTAAACAATTTCAGCATGTCGGCTCCATGTTTCATTTCAGCATTTCCGCCATTATAAAATCGACTTAGCTCCACTACAACAACTACCATTCACCACAAAATCTTCATTTCATTTGTTTCTCTACCATCAGCCGTGAATAACCAGCCCTTTGGAATTAACGACCGAAGAAAGAGAAAGAGCCGAGCTTCTTGTTTCTTTTCTTTCTGTCCGTAAACTAGAGAGCGAAGAGAGAGACTTGTGATTCATTCTGTCTTCCATCCGTGAGCTAGTGAAGAGCTTGAGACCAGATTTCCTTCATCCAGCTGCAAGCCAAAGCAAGGGAGAGAGAGAGAGAGAGAGAGCTAGCGGTCTGCATTTTTCTGAACTGTCCGAGTGAGGAAGCAAGAAGAAGCGTGCGAGCTGTCTGTTTTTTTTTCCTCCTCCATCACTGCCGAGCTGACCATTCCCTTCCTCATTTTCAATCAGCCGAGCTCCACCCCAACAATCAACACCACCACCTGCACAAACTGAACTCAGCCCAGCCATACCTGAGTTTCATAGCAAGCCGAGAGGAAAAAATTTTGCAGCTGCTTGTCGTGTGAGCTAAGCCTTAAGCTAAGGTAATTTCTGGATTTAAACTAATTGATTATGGGTTGATGAAGCTGTTTGTAAGCATGCATGTGGGGTTGTGCGGTTAGATGACAAATTAAGTTACAAGAAATCTGGTTGTGAAGGAATTGGAATTGCCGAGAGCTTGATCTGGAAATTTCAGCTTTAATCTGTGAATTTGTGATGATCTGAGTTTAATTGTGGGTTTAGCTAGTTAAAAAAAAAACTGATAGATAGTTAATTATTTGGTGTTGCATGTGAATTGTATGGCCGGAAATTAAGTTGTATGGCTGGAAATTTTTATTGGAAGTTGGTTGACTGCTGAACCAATTTTCCAGCTTAGCCGATGGAGTTATTTTGGGAGTTGTATGGATACTTTGGTATAAAATTGCTGGAAAGTGCTTGATTCTCACTTGGTGGTGTGTTTATCTAACCAAAAACTGGATGATTAAGCCTTGCATGAGATTATTTGGCTGTGAATAAATCAGAAAATTGAAGGAAAACTGAATCTGCTTGCATGCAAGCTAACCGAGTGGGATTGAATAAATTTCTGGTTGAATGATAAGTTGTTGATGTTGTCCGCACTTGGTTTGGATCAAAAATGCTAGATAGCTAATTATTTTATTCATGCATGAAGCTGATGTGAGTTGTGGATAAAAAAAAAGGGGAAAGAAAAGGAATCTGAAATTTGCGGTCGAGAGAAAGGGTTGAACATTTGATTAGTTTTTCTTCGAATTTGTAGCTGAGATTTTCATATTGGATGCTTGAGATTTACTTGTAGCTTGTTAATCACTTTTTGCACGCTGAGTTGAAGTAAAAATTGAAGGGAATTAGGGGCAAAGCACCATAATTAAACTGTTATATTGCTGGATTTTGTTTAAGATTGCTAGCCGTACTAGTTGAAACTTTTGGTGAGATTATTTTCTAGATTTGTGTATTGTTTGTTTCAGTTTAGGTTGGACATATTATAAGCCATATGTTTAGTGTTGCTAGCAAGTAAAAGATGGAGTTAATGGATATCTAGAATTAACATTTGCTGGAATTTTTCTTGACTATCGAAACAAGAAAGGAAAAATCTGAAATTCTAGAGTTAGTTGTGTGTAAGCTAGCCGTGACTTATCTTCTATGTTTGAGTTAAATTTCTGGTTGATTGTTGCAAGGAATGATTGTTTGTCGTCAAGAGCTAATGATTGATGAAGCTCTTGGCCATTTGAGTAAATTTTACAAGAGTTTAAATTTTGGTAAATTTGTTCAAGTGGTTGGATGAAACGTATTTGGAAGGTTCATGGTTTGTGATTTGGGATTGTTTTGATACCTTGGACTTCCTTTGTTGAATTTTATTTGGAATTGAATCTGTTGAGACCTAGGGCTAATGATTAATGAAGCCCTAGTGAAATTGATGTTTGAATTGTGTTTTGGCTATTTTGGCAACCGGGAATACGATGTGCAAATGATTTGAAATCGTGAAATCCGTTTTGGTCTGTTGAATTTGAGTATTTTTAAATCAAGCTTTGTGCAATTATTTTATCTTACTATCAAGTTATAGCACGATGACAGGACTTTTAAAAACCTTGCTAACTAGTTAATTCTTTTCTTTGCTTACACTAGCTTTATTATTTTAAGAAATAATTGCACTAACTTCCAAACTCTAAATTTTTCATAAAATTATTCCGGGCCAGTTGTTTTAGAGGAAAATTGTTAAAAACACTAGATTTTAATAAATTTAAATGAAAAGTGTAGAAAACTTGCTCGGCAAGAAAACATGATTCTTTTTCACTTATATTCTAGTACTTGAGCTTTTATTGAAAATTTTCTAGTACGAACACATTTTTCACCTTCTCGATTTCCGTGCCAAATTAAGCATTTTACTCTTCTTTTGAAATTGATAGTCCTTGCCACGATTTATCTCGGAAATGGGACTTTTAAATTCCTTTTGGTTTTATACCAATGATTAAGTTAAAACTTCCTATTTCAATTTGTTTGAGCTTGAGGCTTGAGTGTGTGTATCTAAGAGGTTTTCTTTTATTCGCCTTAATCGAGCATCTAGGTAATTTGTAATTGTGATTAATCTCAGGTGATTCAGAGGACACCGAGAAGCTCTTTTAATTTCCTGCTTTTGCTCTTGCTTTGCTCGGGATTACGGTGAGGGATTCCAAACTGTTTTGCACAAAATTGCTTCTCGAACTTGTATAACCACTATTTGTATAATTGCTTATATATATATACGTGATGTGACTTGATGAGTGCTTCTTTCATGCCTAAGTGGTCAAATACTTGATGAATCTTGTTCACTTGAATGAAAAGTATTTATTTCTAGGCGAGTGTGTACTTTATCGCACTCGACCTAACTGTTGCTGTATCGCTTAACTGTTCAATATTTTATTATTTAGATGTTATTTGCGTATGCTGTAGGCCATGTGTACTTTATCACATTGGCTGAACAAGGCCTTTTCCCCTTCGTTATCACCTATTCGAGCCAGAAGCGGACTCGGTCGGATAGGTTGATAACCCTGGGCACTGTATTTTGGTATGCTCGAGTATTACCACTGGAGGGATAAGGTGATGGCCAGTCAACCAAAGGAGTTACCGATGGGAGTTATAAGGACGGGAAGTGGACCGAGTACTATATCCTTTTGTGTTTGCTTTACTATTAATACTGTTATTGCTCTGCTAGTTGACATTTCTCGGGTAAGACTCCTCATGAGCATTAATCTCTGAGACGAAGCAATCCTTGTAATGTTCTTCTAGTCGGACGAGCCACTATTTGTTTGACTAAAATTCATGAAAATATATTTATGTGGTCATGCATTCCAAATGTACGTTAGTGGTTTTTAAATGATTTATGAGTTGTACTCATAATAAAGTTGCCAACAAAAGTATTACTTCTACATGTGTTTCCAAAGTAACACTTATGCAATCGTTTATAAATACTTGATTTTCCCTTTTGAAACCTCATTGAACTTTAGCTCACCCCCAAAAACATTTTAGTTCTATGCAGGGCTCGAGAAGGATAGTTACTCAAGCACAAGTATTTGGAGTACCGTGGATTATCCTTCATCTGGGTTGTGATTGATTTTCTTTGTGGAATGTAATGGTTATTTTGAAAGATTTGTGAACTTTATGGTATGATGTACCTGTGGTTGAAGTGAATGTAAATCTCATGATATTTTGGGGATTATATTTTTGTAAGAATGATTTGAATTGCAAACATAAGGATTGTACTTAAGTTATTATTGTGAAAATTTAGATGAAGTATTGGACTCGTACTTTGGTATGTTGGACTGGTGGATATATTATACTCCGTTTGAGCTTTTAAGAACCATCGATTACATTCATGCTTGAGTTTTGTAGTGAGTCCTGGCGAGAGTTGGGCAGGAGGCCCGCCAAACCCTTTGGTTCGCCTTAGGGGCAAGTGGGGTCGTCACAAACTCTGGGTATTTTTCTTTTATTTTTTCCCCTCCCCCCTGCATTCATAAAAATATTTCAATAAGGTGAAAATATTTTTCTATATCTGACAACAATTTTGATCTAATAAAGTTTGAAAATTACAAGTATTACTTGATTCTTGGGCGGACCCTACAATGAAAATATGAAGGATCTATTTGGAAGCGCTAGGCTAAAGCCTCTAAGAGACTTCATCATTATTTTTCAAAGAAAAGGAAAATTCTGTTCCAAAAAGGAAGCAAAAAGTGTGTATATGTGGAGCTCTTCAGAAGTCTTTCTCTTCCCATTTATAGAAATTTTGTTTCAAACTTTTTTCAGCAATAAAGTTTTTTATTTATACAATTGTTGTTTTGTATATAATCATGTATATTTCATTCTTTTTTGGCTATTTGAGGGATTTCATGATGAATTTTAAAAAAATAAGACCAAATTGAGATTTTTCAACCTCCTGTCTGAAAATTCACAAGTGTATATTTTCTAAATTCTCTGCATAAACTAGATTGGTGATTCAAACTGTACAATAAGAGTGCTCAAAATTAAAAGAGGTTACTCAAAAGGTCCAATGAGATACCTTTTCTCCTTCACTGTACAATTCCTATTTTGCCCACCTCTATTTGCCCCCTCCAAAAATCAATCACATTGATTGATAAATTGCAAATTGGGGCAATCTTTGCTTGAAAATGCTCACTGGTCTAACCAGATTCAATCACATCTAAGTGAAAGCAAAAATGTGCATTATTCTTGTTTGTTTTGAAAATTTGGAATGATACTTCGAGCATTCGCTTCTCTACCTATACAGATTTTATCATTTGCTATCCCATTTGAGCCTTTGAAAGAATAATTTCGTTTCAAATAAGATTCTTAATGATCACTACTCTACATTGGAAGATTTTCAAATATCAAAAGGGAATGGGTTCTCAATGAGCTATTCTGCACTTTGGTTGTCATGAGGCGTAAGAATGATGCTTTGGCCATCGTTTCTACAACCTAAACACTGATTACCCCTTGCATCCTCATTTGAGCTAAAATGGGTGGTTCTTTTCAAAGGCACTTATGATCGCACCCCACAATGGGGAAGGAGATTGGAGAATTTGGAAAAAGGGGAAGAAAAAGCATGAATGCTAAAATTAAATTGGGAAAAATTTGATTCTACCATTACTATCTGGGCTTCAATTTTGACGAAAAAGAAAAAGGAAGAGTTTTGTCCGACGAACCACTTATGGAGAGTCTTCCTCAATCAATTAATTCAGATACATGCAAGAAATTTCGCATTAATGAAAGTTTCCTTTCAAGGTCAATGTGAGGAATGGAATGAAAGTCAGGCCGTCTTCCTTTCCAATCAAACATTTTATCCCTAGTTATCGCTTTTGAACCTTCAGAATAAACTATTTCGTTTGGCAAACCCTGAGAATCACAAACCCCACATTGGGGTAAATTGAGTTTTGGAAATGAAGAAAAAAAAAAAGCCCCAAACTGGGGCAAATTTAATTTTTGAAGGAAGGCCGAAAGAAAAGAAAATGAAAGAAAAGAAAACCTCGGTGAATGAAACGACCGAAGGCCAGAAAAGAGAAGAAAGAAAAGAAAAGAAAAGGAAGAAATGAAAGGAAAAAGCCTCAATGGAGAATGAACTGGGGCAAGTTTTGATTTAACTCTAAAATAGGGTTAGCTCAACAATGCGAGCTCAGATTACTTAAACCACTTTTGAAATCTGCCTTCAAACCTTAACTTTTCTAAACACCCCACCAGACCCCATTACAAAAGCCGAAAGTCCTGACTTCTGTTCTTTGCAATGGCCCTGTTAAGAAAATTTCTGATGCCAGAAAATTTTAGCTGTATTTCTGAATTGCGTGGGTATGGGGTTGACACTACTCACCATGTGAAAACCCATCAGGTCGAGAAAAAGTAAAAAGAAGCAAAAAGCAAAACAAGAAAAGTAAATGCAAGGAAAAATTCGATGCTGAAGTCCCTGATGAGAAAAAATGCAAACAAAGTCCGAGATCTTTGAGTACGAAATGAGAGCAATTTTGAGAAAAATGCGATCTTCGATGCAATACCCTCGAAAATTTTTTCTTTAACTATCGTTTTCCAGCCGCATTACAAGCTCATAAAGTCCATCGCTGACTTATCCCTCATTACAACTCAAAGCAAGGGTTACACTCATGATCATAAGGTTATAACCAGTTTTCGCATGTTTTGGTATCGTTTCTACCCCTCTATTACAAGCTTACAAAAGCTTATGTGTTGACTAAGTTTTCTTAAGAAAATAAGGGTGACAAACTGTTTGCTTTCACTAAGATGTGATATCGAATGAGTACAAAAATGAGACAAATCTTGACCTCCCATTTCCTTTAGCCACTTCCAAATCAGAAATAACGCCTACTTGATTGGTCCTGAAAGATGAGCCAACAAGAAGTGGTGACCCGTTACCCTAAGCACTGATGCTAAAAGTGAGGAAGAAATCTTCTTGAATTTGGTGTTACTCTGAGGGATTCATCATGAAATTTCTGCATGAGTTCAAAATCGACGTTTAAATTTCTTCACATTGTATATATGATTATTTTCTAAATTTTAGAAAGTGCGGTTTCTCCTTGTTCAAATAAATGGGGAATCATCTGAACAAATTTTTTACAATCAAAGGAGCCCACACTGGGGCAAATTTTTATTTGTGAGATTTCACGAAATAAACCCACACTAGGGCAAATTTTTGTAACACATTTGAGGATTTCGTCCAAGAGTCAAGCAAGATATTTTTGAATCAATCATACTGCTCTTCACATGAAGTAGTAGGTACATCAATAAAATAAGAAATTTTAAGTGCATGTTGTACTTTGGTAAACCCCCTGTGCAGGAATTCACGGCTGAAATTGATGGAGAAGCAGCTAGTGATGTGGAAGGCCGATACCGAAAAAGAGAAGAAAGAAGAATGAAAAAGGGCCCTACACTGGGGCAAATTATTTTTGAAAAGATTCTCTCGAGCAAAAAAGCAAAAATCAAAAAAAGAAAAATCAATCAAAAAAGTCAAAAATAAAAAAAATCAAGTTTAACTTCTTGTTTCTTGACAAATCAAATTTAATTTCTTGTTTTTTTTGAAACATCACGTTGGGCCTGGATTTCGTGCCGCCGACTTCACAAACATCACGTTGGGCCTGAATTTTGTGCCGCCAACATCACGTTGGGTTTGAATTTTGTACCACCAACTAAGGCAGGCTCGGGTTTAATCCCACTGACCAATGCATCACACTGGGGCAAATCTGATGTGATTCAAAGGCAACTCTCTTGCCAAAGAGAAAGTGAAAACTCACTAATTGTATTTAATAGTCAAAAACTGATTCCAAACAAAGAGGAAGTGGGGCTATTTATAGCCCTTACAAGCATTAACCCTAATCCAAAGGTTGACCAAACTACCCTATGTGACGCCCCCACTTCTCCCTAAGGCGAACCAAAGGGTATCCGCGGGACGCCTGCCCAGCTCTCGCCGGGACTCACTACAATCGATCATTCAAAAGCTCGAAATACTTTAAGTAACCTCAATACATAATTAAAGTACTTCGAATATCTCACACTTACAATTATGCAGCTTTCAAGCTTAAATACAACCCAATGGAAAAGGGGTACTATAGCCATCCGTTATAATATAACTTAAAGTCTTCAAAAGAAAACAATCTAGTACTACTCACGAGCACCCTTGGTCTCGAACCCTGTAAAAGAAATCCACAACGTGGTATGAGCTACACAGCCCAGTGAGGTTCCAAGACACTCTAACAGTTCAAATAAATCAAATAAGTTGGGCATATCATACGCATGGTTCAAGGTTACACAATGGCATGTTATCATGAGGCAATAATCATTGTACAGGTAATTTGAGCATATCATAGGTATGGCACGTTTTCATAAAACGGTTATCATTATGTAAAATAAACACACATTGAAGGATACGGTGTTCTAGTGGAACTCTGTCGGTCATCTGCACCTTATGACTTCCGGATCCCCTCGGTTTGACTGGCCATCACCTTATCCCTCCAGTGGTAATACTCGAGTATACCGAAACGGTTGTCCAGGGTTCCAACCTACCCGACCGAGCCCAGTCCTGGCTCGAGTAGGTCAGTAACCGAGGCAGGGCCCAAGTTCAGCTTAGAGCTTACAACATGCACAAGTAATCAAGTAATTCGGCAAAAGGTAAAATTCATCATTTGAGTAGGTCGAGTGAGGTAAAGTACACACTCGCCTAACAATGATGGACAACTTCATATAACATGCGATTCATGATAATCAAGTGATCAAGTAAGTTGGTGATCACGTAAGCAGATAATCAAGTAAGCAAGTAGCCGAATGGATTAGAAAACGGTAAGTAAACACGGTAAACGGTAAACGGTGGTAATTACGGTTAATTGGCAGACATATGTCATTTTAATAGGCCACCATTGGCCGATTTTCACTTTTTCCACATAAGAGTCGAGGAGATTCACTCCAACCGACTTATGCTGTCATAGCATAATTAATCATTTAAACACATCATGTAGATATGCTCTCCAAACATTTCATATCTAGTATTTCAAGTAATCACATAAATATGCTCTTTAAGCATTTCATATCGAATAGTTCAAATATACATATTTCAGGTATTTCATGTCGAGTAATTCAAGTATACCTTATTCAGATATGCATGAGTGTGGTAAATACTTAACATATAGCACTTAACACTTAATAATCATGGGTTATGCATGTCATAGACTTATTCCAATTACGTATTCCTATATGGAACACTCACCTATAGCAACAAGAGAGTAATACTCAAACAAGTGTCTAGGCGTCCACTTCGAGTTCTTCTTGAAGGTCCCCTTGAGCGCCTGAGCAAATAACCATTAACTATTATACACTATCACTTAGAACTCCTACTTATCAAAGAAGGTTGTACAATCTAAAGGGAATTCATGAATTGGGCCTTAATTATTAATAATCGAGGCTCAAGAGTAAAGTTTTAAAGTCTAAAGAAAGAGAATAACATTTTTCATGAAATCGAGTTCAAAATGTTCAAAATGTTTCAATCGGTATCGAAGAAAAAGGAAGGCAAAGTTTTCCAAAATCTCATTTCTAAGAAATTGTCAAATTTTTAGCTTTGGGTGTCAATTCTAGAAAAATCGTATCTTGCACTACGTAGCGTCCAAAATTGGAAAGTTTGATTACCATTTGGAAACTACAATTCGAGTTACTACAAGTTTCTAGAAGACACTTCCATGATTCGAAATGGAGGTATTCAAAGTTGCGATTCAAAGTTACTGCTGTAGAATACTAAACCAGTTTCAAGGTTGGTTTGCGCCAATTTTGGGAAATTCAGTAAAATTCAGTTGTTTTGAACTTAACCTTTGAAATTTGGAAATCAAATAGTGTTGCCAATCCAATGAAGTATAACCAAAACAGCGGATTGAGAAACGGAGTTCGAGCACCAAGATTATAGTAGCCCCAAGTTGAGGAAGATTCAAGACTGAAGAAGAATTTCCAGTTTTGAACCTCCAACACTAGAAATTTAATTGGGTATCGAAACGAACTTGAATTGGTACCAAAATTGGCAGTATTTTACTCCCATATGAAAGGTACCACTCTATCAAATTTCAGGGAAAAATACTTTCGGTAAGATAGTTAATTACTCAACCAAAGTTCAGGAAAATTATAAGGCAATCTGCCTTGAGACTTTCATTACCCAATTCAAAACGTCTAATCAAGCAAACTATACAATCATGGTTCATTTGTGAAATAAAGGCCTAAGAAACATCCATAATGCCTTTGGTAAGTGTTTAGTAACAAGAACATCAATTAACAAGTTCACTCCAATATCTTGTTCCAAACCAGTCCAACATTAGGGTTTTTCCAAAACAGAGCAGTCCACTTGTTTCAGTCACAACTCAGTCAATTTAACTCGAAATCGAGCATGGCTTACGCCGTTGGAAAATACGTTCATAGGGGTAAAATATCACAGAAGAAATCATTTCCAAATTTGGCACCAATCTGGTTCAAAATCGGGCATCAAGTTGCTGCCTGAACACTTCATTCCAGATGAACAGAGCAACAGGACAGCGAACTTAAAACATTTGGTTCGGCTTGCTCACAAAGAATCAGAACGTGCATTATATACCAAATTAAAGCCAGGAATGTCTAGTTTCCAACGCCACCAACGGCACATGATTTCGACATCCGAGGACAGAGTTACAGCCAAAATACTACCACTGGTCAGAATCATACGCGAACAGTTTTCCAGATTGCTAGTTTCTCAAGAAAAATTCATTTGCTCAATCAAACCTCAATATTTTCCAATGAAATTTTTCACACATCTAATACATCCTATAAACATCTAATTCAAGCCATTAAACCATTAAAAATTGGCCTGGAAATGGCCGAACATGGCAGGGGCAAAATCGGAAGTTTTTGCTTCTTACACCCAATGAAGTTTCTACTAATTACCCACCACTAATGCATCATTATAACCACTAAACCAACAATATAATCACCATCAATCATCACATCAGCAACAATAACCCAAGTGTGGGAATTCCAAGAGCCCACTATCACATTTTTACACCATACACAAGCTAACCAAATGCATGCATGAACTTAACAAGGTAAGATAGCTTTCAAACTTCAAGTTTTCAAGAGTGGATCATCACTTACTTTGGGTTGATGTTCAGCAGAATTTTCGGCCCTCTATTACCCCAGAAAAACCGTGATTTCCAGCCCTTGTTTGCAGCTCAAAATGATCCTCAAGTGTCAAGCTAGGTGTGGTGCAAGTTTGGTTAATTTTGGAGATGATTTGGAGTGGTTTTGAGTGAGATTAGTGAGCAGAAATTTTGTTGCAAATGAGTTAGAGAGAGGAGGGAGCTGGCCGGCTGTTTGAAGCTCAAGAGAGAGAGAGAGTGATCAGATTTTAGCTTCCAAGAGAAGACATTAACTTGTGGCCTCAAGTCACCCATTAGTCAACTCACATTAGGGTGCGTTTGGCGCGATTAGGGCTCGATTTTCTCGCGCGTTTGGTTCACTAGTGCACTAAACCTCCAATGTATTTATATTCATGTAGATAATATTCACTCTTAATTGTCCCGAAATAAAGGTCTAAAGTCCCTCAAATAAAGTCGCGCGTGTGAAAACGCGTACCGTCAATTTTTTACGCTATAACGCGAAACCTCCGGGAAATTCTTATAACGATAGTACTAATAACTATCACTTGAGTATTTAAACATTAAAATACCGAATTTAGGTCCATTGTACATGTCTCCAATATTCCAAACTTATTGTACTCTCAAGCGGATAAAATCTTCAAGCACTATTCACTGTTTTTACTAAACGCGCTCCAGGAAATTAATTCATGAAATGAGTTACTTTAAAAATATAACGAAGTTATATTACCATGTATTTAGGTCTAATAAGACTAGAAAATATTCCTCGAGGCAAATATCCAATTAAATAATTTATTAAGCCACAAATTAGGCTAAAAAAAATAGTTTTTACGAGTCCTCACACCCTACATACTTAGAAAGATTTTGGGCCTTACTTACTAACAAATGGGCCGCAATTAAACTATCTTAATTACCTAGACTTTTTAAAACGAGAAATAACCAAAATCAACGAGGAAAATCAAATAATTTACTAAACTCAAGCATTCGTGCAATCAACTAGTCTTCACTTGAATCTTCCAATTCCCCATGTGCTTGAATGGGCCTTGGTCTTTATATTCTCATCATTCCCCCTCTTAAAAGCAATTTGCCCACAAATTGAAGCACGAATGGTGACAAGACAAGTTACATGCCTTCGACTCAATCTTGTTATGATGGCTACAGATGGCATCCAATGCAAAGCCCATGTGCTAAGTTGGAAAATAACCCTCGTCGAACCTTGAATCTCACAGACCATCTTCAATGTATGCTCAACTTTATTGTTTGTGGTCATGAGGTAAGGGTCCTCAAAGTGGTATGAAGTGTATCCCGTGAAATCGAACTCCGGCTCGAACACACTTGCAAGGCACCAAGGCGGATTTGGTGATGTTGGAGCTGCATGTGGACTAAGAGCAAGACGAAAACATAATGGTCATTGAGGTACTTGTTCTTTAAACGACCCTTGGTACACAACCATCCCTAAATATGGAGTGTTCCCTTCAAGATGAGCTCGAATCAACTCCCCTTTGGTGTGGACTGATTTGAGTTGACATTGTTCCATGAATGGATACAACGGGTTTAACTCTTGGAGTACCAACTCCATGGAGGCTTGCAACGTCCTACAATTGATTTTGGAATGGAACACACCAAGATCAGCTCAACTTGCCTTTGCTTGATCTGTATAAAAGAAGAAACACTAAACAAAGCAAAGGTAAGTTTGTTAAGAAAATAATAGGCCTTCACCGGGTTGCTCAAGATCAGCCCACTTTCTCTTCTTTCTTCCTTTTTACCACCCATCTCATTAGATTTGTCCATCTCTTTTTCTAGTTCAACAGCTGACCCTTTTATCTCATTACTTTCAACTTCCTCGGATTTTACCTCTGCAGGCACAATTCCCTCATCTAGCTTTTTTCTCCATTCTATAACGCTCAAGCTCACTTTTCATGCATGCTAGATCAATACAAAGTTGGTCATAAGTAAGTGATACAAGTGCAAGACGACGACTATTAAATAAGAAGGACTACTTATTAGTATGTCCATCAATTTTAACTTCTCGCCTCGACATCCATGCTTTGCCCAACAACACATGTGTCACTTGAATTGGGACTACATCACACAACACCTCATCCACATATTTGCCATTTGAATAGGTACAAGTGTGTGCTTAGTAACCCAAACATCCCCATGAGTGCTCGTCAACTTGTACGGTTGAAGATGATCAATGGTTGGAAGATTTAATTTCTCAACCATGATAGCACTTGCAAGATTGACTTCACAACTACCATCAATGGCCAAGCTACAAATTTTATCTTTGACACCGCAACGAGTATAAAATCAACCAAGCAACTGAGATTTGACGAGGTCCAATTGCTCATCTACACCACGTAATGCCACTTCTTTGACTCCCTTAGGATCAGGAAGACAATGTTGTGGGCTAGCTTTTATGCGTCTTATACTCGCCATGACGTATGAGGGAACCTGCAAAAAGTTAGCAACGAAACCGAAGATATTGCTTTTCACGCTCCCTTACGTGTATCCACTCGCACTCGTGTATATGGATGTCACTCTAATGGACTTACCAAATACCTTTACCTGTTGGGTTAGGTAGTTGAGAGAAATGCTGCTCAAGTCCAACAACCGTTACCAACCTTTCCACAAGTGTAATCACAAGAATGTAGGAGAAAATGTAGGAAAGTGTTCCTAGAATCTAGGAGAAAATATAGGAGCAAAATGTAGGAGAAAATGCAGGAAAGTTTCTTAAAATCTAGGAAGAGAATATAGGAGAGTTTCCTAAAGTGGATGAGAGAATATAGGAAAGATCCTAAAAATGGATGAGAGAATTTTAGGAGAGTTTCCTAAAAAATGAATGAGAGAGTTTAGGAAAGTTTCCTAAAAAATGGATGAGAGAGTTTGGGAAAGTTTCCTTAAAAGGTAGGAGAGAGAGTGTCCAAGGGAGTACAAAGAGTTATCCAAGTGCTTTACTTAGTTTCCTAATTGATTTTGGAAACAAGTTAGTTTTTGGAAACCTTTTGAAAATCCTCTTTCTCTTGAACAACTTTTGGTAACCTTCTTGAAACAACCTTTGGTAATCTTCTTGAAACAACTTTTGGTAACCTTTTGAAACAACCTTTGGCTAATCTTTTTGAAACAACTTTTGGTAACTTCCAAATTCTCTCCAAGAAAGATTGCACAAATCAGAATTTTGGTTCCCTATTCAAAACAATTATCGTTGCCACTTTCTTTCCTTTCCTTTTTTTTTTTTCTGCCAACCGGATTCCTCTTTGTTTCTTTTTCTTTTCGTTTTTGTTTTCTATTTTTTTTTCTTGACTACAACTATCAACCACGACACAAAACAAGGAAGTCCACAAATAATAACAACCAAGAACTCCAAGATCTTTCAAGAACGTTCAAGGAAGTCGTCAGGAACTTTAGAAATTTCAAGATTGTGGTCAAGAATTCAAGAAGCTCAAAATTATTGTAAATTCTCTTCAATATTCAAAAAATTCCAACAAGTTTTGCCAAAATTCAGATTTGAAAACCAAATAAACAAATTGGATAACACAAACAACAAGGCTGGACAGATTTCTATTCGGATGAACAGTAACTATGAACAGTGTCAATGAACAGTATGGTGAACAGTATCTGTGAACAGTAAATATGAACAGTTACGATGAACAGTAATTTTTTTTTTTTGGTTCTAAACAAACGAACAAATTGGGATAAACATATATGACTCGAAATAAACGAAAAACAAAAAAAAGATATAACCTGGTGGTTGTCAACTAGCTCTGGTACCAACTGATGTGAAACCCCGATCTAGACAACCAAAACTCCATGGCTTAGGCAGCGAAAATTTGACCCAACTAATCCCTAGAAGTCACGAACAATTTTGATATTATCTCAACCCGTAACTACTCGAATTAACGAACCAAATTGGAGGTAGTAGAACGCCACAATCAAGGAGATACTCGATTGATAAGTTCGGGTGAATAACTTGAGAAGATTCTCAAGTATTCAAAGGCAACTCTCTTGCCAAAGAGAAAGTGAAAACTCACTAATTGTATTTAATAGTCAAAAACTGATTCCAAGCAAAGAGGAAGTGGGGCTATTTATAGCCCTTACAAGCATTAACCCTAATCCAAAGGTTGACCAAACTACCCTACATACTTAAGAAAGATTTTGGGCCTTACTTACTAACAAATGGGCCGCAATTAAACTATCTTAATTACCTAGACTTTTTAAAACGAGAAATAACCAAAATCAACGAGGAAAATCAAATAATCTTACTAAACTCAAGCATTCGTGCAATCAACTAGTCTTCACTTAAATCTTCCAATTCCCCATGTGCTTGAATGGGCCTTGGTCTTTATATTCTCATCAAAATCTTTGGATAATTTTCCAAGCAAGTCTTATACAGTTTCTTCATACATACCAGCATTTCATTTACACTGCCACTAGCCGTTGGATCAGTCCCACTAGTGAGCATTTCTTTTACACCGCCACTAGCCGTTGGGTCAGTCCCACTAGTGAGCATTTCTTTTGTACTGCCACTAGACGTGGGTCAGTCCCACTAGCGTGCATTTTATTTTCATTGCCACTAAACATGGGTTAGTCCCACTAGTGTGCATTCATTTTCACTGCCACTAAACATGGGTCAGTCCCACTAGCGTGCATTTTATTTTCATTGCCACTAAACATGGGTTAGTCGCACTAGTGTGCATTTCATTTTCACTGCCACTAAACATGGGTCAGTCCCACTAGTGAGCATTTCATTTCCATTGCCGATAAACATGGGTCAGTCCCACTAGCGTGCATTTCATTTGCATTGCTACTAAACATGGGTCAGTCCCACTAGTGTGCATTTCATTTTCACTGCCGCTAAACATGGGTCAGTCCCACTAGTGAGCATTTCATTTGCATTGCCGCTAAACATGGGTCAGTCCTACTAGCGTGCATTTTATTTTCATTTGCCACTAAACATGGGTTAGTCCCACTAGTGTGCATTTCATTTTCACTGCCACTAAACATGGGTCAGTCCCACTAGTGAGCATTTCATTTGCATTGCCGCTAAACATGGGTCAGTCCCACTAGCGTACATTTCATTTTCATTACCACTAAACATGGGTTAGTCCACTTGTGAGCACTTCATTCACATCGACACTAAACATGAGTGAGTCCCATTTTAAAATTTCTTGTTGGGGTCAGTCCCCTTTTAAATTTCTTGTTCGGCTCAGTCCCGTTTTAATTACCTGTTTTGGTCAATCTCATTTTGAATATCTGGTCTGGGTCAGTCCCGTTTTAGATTTCTCGTCTGGGTCAGTCCCATTTTAAAGTTCTCATCAAAGGGGTCAGTCCTCATTTTCAAAGACGGCAGTCGGTCGAATAGTGGCAACCGAATGACACAGGTAAGTATTTGGTGTCTATTTCTTTGTCTCAAGTTTTTCCAAAACTCAGACAAAGAGGGGCAAACTGTAGACACCAAATTTTTGATTTTTTAACTTCTTTTGTTTAATTAATATAATAAGTTTATTTGTTTCAATTCTAGGGTTTTTATTTTTATTTTTATTTTATTTTATTTTATTTTGTTCTAGTTTATTTTTTATTTTGTCTTCCTACTAAATTTCAGAAAACAAAAGAAAAAGGGAAAAAGAGAAAAAGGAAGAAAAAGAGTGAAAATGACAAGTGGGGAGGCATGCATTTGGACAAGTGTCTCTTTGATATTTGAGACAACTAAGCACCTAAGGAGTGAGGTGTTAGGGGACACTTGGTAAGTTTAAGGAATTTTTGGGGGAAAGAAAATGAAAAAGAAAAAAGAAAAAAGAAAAGATGGGGCTTTTAGGGCCGAAAGAGAAAGAAAGCAAAAGGGGTTTCGTAAAAAAAAAATGAAAGAAAGCTAAGGAAAGGGCTAGAGGAAAAAGCTTCAGGCGGCGGAGAAGCAAAGAAAGAAAAATAGAAGGGAGTAGCGGCAGGGGTTTAAAAAAAAATATGGAGAGCTAGCGAGGACAACAGAGGAGGAGACCGAGGGAGTTTTGTTTGAGGGAAAGACAACGGAGCAGGAAAAAAAAAGAGAAAACGCTAGAGGAAAGGCTAGGGAAGATCGAAGGAGCTTCGCGAGAGGAAAAGACAGAGGAATGGTGACTAAGCTCTAGAGAACGGCTAGGGTTTAGGGAGGAAAGAAAGGAAACTAAAACAGAGAAAAGAGAGGGACAGCTGAGAGCTTAGACAATCGGACGACTGAGAAAGAATGAAGAAAGGGGAAAGCAACGGCTGACGGTGAGGGCTTCGGACAAAAAAAAAATAGAGAGAGAATTCGGGCAGAATTAAACAAAAGAAGGGACAAGGAAACAGGGAGCTTGGTCTAAAAAAGAGGAAAAGAAACCAAAAAGGGTAGCTACGGCTGAAGGAAAAGGTAACCAGGGGGGCAAAAGACGCAGGAGGTTTCGGGTCTGAAAGCTGGGAGAGAGCTAGAGAGCTACGGGAAGAAGGAAACGAGACCAAAAGGGGGCAGCGCGGACGAGACGAAAATAGAAGTCTTGCGACTGAGAAGGAAAATGGAGCAAAAGAAAGTGGCGGAGGAAAACTGAAGCTGCCATTACTTCGCCGGAATCCGCCGCTGCAGCCCGTGAATTGTCACCGTGAGAAGCCCATGTAAGATAACCTCTTCCTTTACACTTCAGTTGTCGGCCAAAGCATGTTTTCCCTGAAGTTGTTATTTCAATTTTTATGCTGATTGTTCATGGATTTTGATACATACACGCTTTCTGTGTAAATTGGACTGAAATCTCTTGTTTGTTGAACAATTTTGTGGCTGATTGACTTCAATTTGAACAAAAATCTGATGAAACTTTTAATGCCCCCAATCTGTTCGATGAAATGTCTAGCCAAAAAATTCTTTGTGGAAAGATGGTTTTGTTGCATTTTTTTTTTTACGTTTGAAAGAAATCGGACAAGTCAGTGAGTTAGGCTTGTTGCAGCAGATCTTTTGTTTTCCCTTTTGGTTTGCTAACATATTGTTTTCGGATGTCAATAAGATTGTCTTGTGTCACCTCTGTCATGTATGATCTGTTCCAGAAGCCTAATTCATCAGGCTTGGTACTTGAGTCAATGTTTGTTTCTGATGCCAGATGAGTAAAACGTTTTGTTTTGTGGAATTTTTCTGGGAGGGGAAAGGTAGTTACTGGAACTATGATTCTGTATCATGATTTTAGTTATTTGGTCCTAAGTGAGTCAGGTTGATCTTTGGGGAAGTAGTTGATGTATCTACATGCTCCATTGGGGTTTATGAATGTGTCATATGCATGCTGAATTGGTAGAAAGGAAGTTGCTGCAAGGTTTATTAGTCATCTTAGATTGCGAAAATTCTTGCTGCGTTCTGTTTTGCTATTTTCGTTATCCCTGGCAGCCATCATTCCAGATTTTCTGCCTTGATTTTGCAATAAAGGTGGAGTAGTTGGTTAGGTTGATAATTGGGGAGTTTGTATCTTGTGGTTGTTGATTCAAAGTTGATGTTCATTAGTAAGGTTTCGGTTGGTATTGAAACACCGTAGGTTGCAGATAAAGGGAAATCAGAGATGAGAAAATATGTTTCTACGAAACATGCATGCAAATGGCTTTTAAAAATTGCCTTTTAACCCCCCAAGTCCCTTTTTGGTTCTGGTATGGACCAGAAAATTGAAAAAATCAATCAAAATGGCCCCTTTAACTTCTTTAATTGTTTCAATTGGGTCCTTGTTTGTTTCAATTTGATGAATATGAATTGTTAAGTTTATTTGAATGCTTTGAGTGATTCAATTTCGTGTTTATTTCCATTTCTTGTGATTATTTTGTTAATTAAAGTGATGCCTTGACCTTTTCTTTGTTTTTGGAGGGTAAATGAGTAATTTCACTCCATTAGGGCCCCAACTCAAGGGAGGTACACCCTATCCCTCATTTCTTACTTTGTTTGACCCTACGTGCCCTATGTGACTTTACGTGTTTAATTGCATGTCTCTTGAATGTTTATTTATTTATTTCATTTATTTATTTATTTGCTTTATTGGTTTTAGTTTTGTATATTTATTTTAGTTCAATTTTGATCATTTGAAAGGCACTTGAATGCCAAATTTGTAATAGTTAGGTACTTATTATTTATTTTATCTCCCTTTTTAGATTGTAGTAGGGCCTCCCTAATGTAATAGATAGGGCTTCCTTTACTTTATTTGCCTTGTGTGATTTGCATGCTTACTTGCTATGTGTTACCGCTTTCCTAGGATTTCGCATCTAGATATGCATGCTTATGTGCTACGTGCTATGTGAAAATATGTGCCTCGCATGTCTATTTGCTTTTATCATTATTTCTGATTATGTGGATGGAATGCACGTTACCGTGGCTAGTCCAATGCTAGTCATGGTCTTCCCCTCGAGCTCTTACAAGTCCAATGCTTGTGAGAGAGCGTTAGTAAAGGGCTAGTCCAATGCTAGACCCAATAGGGCCGTCCCTCGCTAGTACATACTCGCATGCCTTCACTACATTTTCATGCATTTTTCTTAGTATTTTTTTGCGTTTTTACGTTTTTACGTGATCCTTTACCCTTTTCCCACATTCAAAGTATGATCTTTAGGATTTTGCATTTCACTCTAGTCATTAGGGTCATTTGCCTGATTAGGTTAGGGAGTTACTCTTTTGGTAAGGGGGTTGGACGAGTTTGGCTACATATAGCCTTAGCACGCTCATTCTTTTTCTAACCAAAAGGAAAAATAAAAGTCACGATTTAGGGTCTCCCCGTACCCGTCTTGCTTGCACTCCTCTACGGTTCATGCATTTCATTAACTCACTATCACTTTGCACTCTCACTTCACATACTATTACCTTTTCCACATGTTCACTTTATATGACTCTTATCTTACACATTCTCACTCTACCACTAGCACTTTATGTGACAGCCCCACTTTCCCCTAAGGCGAACCAAAGAGGTTAGCGGACTGCCTGCCCAGCTCTCGCCAGGACTAACGGTGCAGTATAGAGCGATCTTTCACGTCCGGAACTTATAACCGCGCGCAAAATAAGGCAAAAGGGCAAATAACCCAAAATAAAAGAAAAATGAAACCCGGAGTCGGCCATGAATAGTAACCGACTCGTCCGAACCCAACCAAACATCGAATTACATATACCCCATAACATTTAGCCTTTACAAACCCAAAATGACAATTTAAAAGTGATACAAAGTCACTACATATATGGTTTGCCAAAACAAAAGTGAAAACGGCCCTAATGATGCATTTAGGGTCCATTTTATATACAATACAAAAGAGTCATTCATCTAGTTCATTTGGCAACCATTTATCAAAATTCATTCCAAAAGAGTCATATTCCTGTAAGGAAAACAAAAGGAACGGGGTGAGCTAATTGCCCAGTGAGAATACAACTCAAGCAACCAAGTTCATGGATACATCAAGCTTAACAGTCCAATTTACCAAAATAAATAAAGCAACACATTAATAATGAGGATAAAAGGATACGGGTGGCTCTCAAGAGCCCTTTTCCTCGTTTGAATTCTTGATCAGGTCTCATTGACTCTCCGTCAATGTCTGAAAGGTAACCAACCGTAGACTCCTCTTAACTTCCATTCCCTTCCCCCTAACATTCCTCAACCGGGCCCGAAATCCAAACACGTTGCATTGTGGTATTTCTCGAGTAAACCGGAATCAAGAGTCTCTCATACTACAAGATTCCCTATGATGTTGCCCCAAGGCACATTAATTGGCACGACCAAGCCCTCGCCGGCTCGATTCAATCAATAACCAATGGGGTTGAGCTCATGGATAATATTTGAAGTCATGTATTTCATTTCATATAACATTTCATATAACATTCATATACATTCATATAACTTTCCAATAACATGCGGAACAATATTGAAAGTGATAAAGTACACTCTCACCTGGATCAATCAACATTCAACATCTCAAGTACAAAGATCAAAGCCATGTAATAGCACATAAGTGAGTAGTACACTCACCAAGCTAGCACAATGTGGTTTCAAACACTTTAGTCAAAAGAACGTTGTGCACCACCGTCACGCCCTAAAAACATGCAAACAAATACAATGAGACTCGATAACGAGTCATAAACCAAGGCTAAACATGACCCCAATAAGGTTCCATAAACATTTACAAACAATAGAGGAAACCAGAAATTAAGAAAGGGCTTTAACTAAGGCCTTGATATGAAAACCGGATTTGACCTCATAATGCGGTAATGGCACAACTCTCACTACGATTATCGGATGGGGGTGTAAGACCCACCATTTCGAAGCTATGAAACAGGGCTACAACAATGTAGAAGGCCTCTCAGTCCAAATCCTAGCACAACTAGGTCAAAAATGCAGAAAACCCAGCCAGAAACCTCAAATTGCAGGTTCCCACACACACAAAACTGTAATACTCTATCTCAGCCTGCCAGGTCCAATTGCATTGATTCCAAAGGCACATGAAAGATAAGACATCAAGCTACATTTCCTCAGAAGACACCAACAACCAAATCCAAACCAATTCCAGTCAAAACAGGCAATTTCTATCGCAGTTCGGACATTCTGTGCACCAAAAACAGCAACAGTAAAAACGGCATAACTCACTCTACACTCGTCCAATTGCCCTGAAATTTTTCAGGAACCTCCTACTCATCAATACCTACAACTTTCATGTTTTGAGAAAAGTCCAATTCGGCCTCTAACCCTATGATCCAAAACCGGACAGAATTGGGAAAAATATGAACCCTAACTTTTCATTTTCCATCCAAATCCAAAATTGATTACATTTTCTTATCCAATACACCTCATAGAGCCATTATCAGCCATTACCATTCATCATACAAGGCCACAACATCCCATTCATATTAAACCAGAAAAATTCCCAATAAAATAAAAAATTCACCAAAACTCTTCAAATCAAGAAATAAATCATATATTCCTTCACTCATGCCACCATTAAGCATCATATAACCATCATTAGGTTTAGGGGAGAGGTTGTAGCATCACTTACCAAGAAACAAGGGAAAGAGAGATTGTGGACACCTTTGCTCTTCAAAACAACTTCACTACAACCCTTACTAGCACTAGAAGATAGGATTTTATGGAGTGGAATCTTGTTTATTCGGTTGATTTAGATGATTTACTAGTTGAAAGCTTGAAGATTGAAGAGTTCTTCTTCTTGCAAAAGAGTGAGAGAGAGCCGGCCAAGGAGAAAGAAAAATGAGGAAATTTTGTGAATTTTTTATATTTAATCCTTTGGTCAAAAAAGTCAAGAAAGTGAATAGTAATTCTTAAAGTCCAACCAATGAGATTGTGACACTTGTCACACTCATTAAATGCATTCCTATCTTTCTTTTCTCTCTCACATCAATCACTTCACACACACTACTTATCTCTTAACACCCGATAAATTTTTCACAGTATCCGAAACTTAACCTTATTGGCCGAATTTTTCCGAACTTTTCGCACTAGTGGGTCCCACGTCCAATATAGATTCTTAATTTTCTAAAAATTCACCAATGCTAGAAAAATCATCTTAAAACTATAACTGCTCATAAAATCCACTAAGAAAATATTTCTAAGCCAGAAAATGCAGAAAACATGCAATTAAGGGGAAATAAACCCTAGGAAAATAATGAGGGTTTTACGGGTTCTCACACTTTACATACTACCACTGAGCACACATGCACTTCACATTATCACTTTACATACCTCACCTTGCACCCCCATTTGCACACTCCCACTTACACGCTATTATTTTTATTATTACTTTTTTCACTTCACACAAGCTCATGTTTTCACATTGCACACATTCCCATTCATTTTTTCATCATTAGCATTACTCGTGACCTCTTGGAGGGGTTATCCTTGGCTATCACAACTCATGTGATCTAGTCCGATCGAGCCTCTAAGAGATATTTGTCCCTTTCGATCCCTCATTAGGTTTAGGATTGCATTCATATTAGTTACATCCAAATACGATACATCTTTTGGTTAGAAATTAGGAAAATAATGACTAAATCATGCAACTAGATTAGGCTAGGTTGAGAGGGTGCCTTAGACATTGTCTTTGCCTTCCCTCTCTTCAACTGTGACCCCCGAACCATTTTTCTCTGATTTATCGAAGATTTTGGAGTCAATCTAAAAAGGTTTTACATTTAAATCCACATTTTTTGGGTGACTTGGTACACCCTAACTCCATACCAAGTGGCGACTCCTACATTTTACCAAAACCTTTTTAGATTACTATTTTTGGCCAAAACGTCGCATTTCAAAGTCCCATGGCCTTTCTCTTTCATTTTCACACACATCGCCATTTTTTCAAACCATATTTCACTCACTTATTATACTTTTATTATTAAAAATGGGGCGCGACAAAAACACCCCTTTGTTCTAATAAAATTCTTATACCTACTAGCCCCTTATACACATCCTCTTTAAGCTCCCCTTCCTCGAGATTATTAGGTCATAGAAATGTTATCATTACCATAAAAAAAAAAGTAAGTCATATGGCATGCAGCGAAGCCTTTTCAAAAAAAAAATCATTCCTTGTAGTTCCTAAGGCAGCCAAAAAAAATTTAAATCAATTTTTCAATGACACCTCAATGGCCAATTGCATCGACCCTTATATACCTCAACAAACATCACTTTGTAATGTTTTCTTATTGGAACAATATATAGAGAAATTCGTTAGATTAGAGGCAAGCTTCAAGCCTTCAACTAGATAGGTGAAATTGCTTTTCCTGCATAGACGTTAATTTTCTCTTTTTAATTAAATTTCTAAGTTAAGATTTAGTCTTCTTCCTTTTTTTATAGGGATAATTGCAAAAACCTCGTCTAAGGTTTTTGACACTAGCACTCACCTCCCCTATAGTTTCTAAAATTGCACTAACCTCCCCTATAGTTTCTAAAATTGCACTAACCTCCCCTAGGAGGAAATTGGACCTATTGCTAACAATAAATTATATGATTTTACTTTTATACCCTAACTAATTGCAGAAACTTAATGAACGAATTTTAGAAAAGAAAAATTATTTTTTGTCAATAAATTAAGTGACTAATTAAACTAGATCACCTGTGAGTTTTAGTCTCGTTAGCCATTGTAAGCAAAACTAAGGAATGGTGCTGATTGAGGGAAGAAAACGGCATACATGTTTCTATGTTATGTTCTTCAAACCAATCAATTTAAATCTAATTTTATACAACTGCAAAAAGGAAGATCAGTAAACAATTCTGGAGGTTCTACTAAAGTAAGCATAAAGAGAACTTGCACAAATGTATCTGTTTAAGTCATTTCTATTTCAAAACCTCCTCTAGTTCAGTCTGTTACTATTTCTCAAGTTGCTACATGACGTGCGCGGGGTATACATATATAATAAGCTCATCCACAATCAAGTTTTACATTTATAATTCCTAAATACCCCATTCGCGATTTATCGCAAGCATACAAATCGTGAGCGAGTATAGGGTATTAAGGGTCGATCCCACAGGGAAGATTGCAATTATCGGTATTTTTTGAACTCCTTTATTATCTAGACTACCATAAATATAAAATTAATGAAAATAACACTAGAAAACTCCTAGAGATATGAAATTCCTTACTACTCATGCAAATGAGATTACCGGTTAAGTGAATGCTATTATCTTGGCTAGTTATGGCATAATTTCCTAATATATGTGAAACCTACTCTCGTAGTGAATCAACTATACTTGTAGCTAAACCATACCTACTCTCGTGGTTATGAAATTAACAAGAAGCTCATTTCTTCTATGAAATTACATGAACAAGTCACTAAAGCCATATAGGTGCACCTCTACTCTCGTGAGTGTACTCCCTAGGTTTATCACTTCCTTAAACTAATGTTAAATTCCAATTCTCATTACAAACTTAACACTTTTAGATAATCACAATTAATGGCCTGTTAATCATGATTAGAAAAGCAAAAGTGATAAATAACTTGATCAAAATAATATCATCAAATAACCAAGTAAACTTCACTAACAAGATATAGCAAGTTCAACCATAACTCCAGGCATAAACTTTAACTAAACATGAATCAAACACCAAACTTGTATTATAGTTAAATATGAAATCAAATACAAAAGAGAAAGTGATAAGAGAGAAGTCACCCTTGTCACATGATATTCAAACTCTCCATCTTTGCTCTTCAAATCTTCATCCAAATCAAACTAAAAATACAAGAAGGAAAAACTACACTAACTACTCTATACTACCCTAACTAATGAACTAAGGAAATTCTAGTGAAAACTACATTTTTGGTGAGTTTCTCTAGCCTTCCAAAGTTTTTTTTTTCAAATGTTCTCCAAAGGCCTCTATTTATAGAGGATTCAAGAGTCAAATGAGTTGTTAAAGTTGTCATTTTTTACTCTAGAAACTCTCCAAGATTACTTCTCAAAGTTTCCATACTCATCTGATCATTTCCAGCCGGAATCTTTGCAAAAAAAGTGGTCAAAAAGGTTGTGTGAAAAGAGCACAAATTGCAGAGCAAGTTGCAGCTGAAATCTACTAAAATGCGGGCATAAAATACGGCTTGTGCCCACGTTTTGAGCCCCCGTTTTGCTCTTTTTGTAGGTTTGCTAATTCTGGTCAGATTTCATTCTTGCTCTGTTTTCTGTCCAAATTCTACTGATATTTTCTCGATGATGGAGGCCGAACTAGCTCTTTTGCAAAACACAAAAGTCGTAGCCCTTTGAGTTAGCTTTCCAATTCATCGAGAATCATCCAACTTGGAGTTCTGTGGACTACGAAATAACCAAAATACCACGATTGGTCAATCCCTTGTTTCAGCTTTTCACCCTGAAATTGCACTTCTGTATTTCGACTTTTTGACTAGGAAAACGACTGCACTGTGTGAGGACGCGAAAGTTTCCTTATTTTATATTATTTTATTTTATTTCTTCGAATATATTTTCTATACTTTACTTTATTTTCTTAATTTTCTAGATATTTTTATAAGTGAGTCAAGTTTTTAAATCATTTTTTTTGTATAAGTTAGTTCATACTAAGTTCGAAATGCATTATGGAAGTGGGACCCGCTAATGCAGTAAGTGCGATAAATTTTTGAAGATTAGTAGGAGTTTTGCATAAAGGGATATTATTTTATAAGGTGCTAAGGGATAATTAGAAGTTAGCTAGATAGTTTAGCCTATGGAAAACAACAAGATGAGGATTAATCTTGGTTAATCATTTGTCACAAAGGTCTTGGACCTTTGACTTTGACTAAAGACTTTCTTACCTCTTTAATTAACCAAAAATTGACAAAAAAAATCCTATCACTTTCCCCTCTTTTGGCCGAACCATTGAGAGAAAAAAAGGGAAGGAAACTTCATCTTCAACCTCAAATTTCTTGCTTGAATCTTGATTTTAACCATTAGTCTTGCAAAATACTCCATAAAAAGTGATATCCAAGGAAGATCAAAGGCTTTAGCGGAGAGATTTTTGGGACAGAAGTACTTGGTTTCCATTTTCTTGGGATTTCAAGGTAACTATGGTAAAAAACTTCTTTTTACTTCTAATACTTGCATACTAGTGGTTTTAGAGTTGAATTTTGATAGTTTTCATGAGAAATTTCATGGTTTGAAGTGGTGATTTGAAATTTTCAGCTTTTATGGTGAAATTTCAGCCTTTATATGATGCTTGAGCTTGGCCATGATTTGGTAGCTTTGCCATGTGGATTATCTGGCTTTTATATGTTAGTTTGGCTTGCTTGAGGAAAATTCCAGCTTGTATTTGAAATTTTCAGCTTAGGGTTTCAAAAAATTCAGCTTTGATGTGGTTGATATTTGAGCTATGAATTGGCTATTTGGGGATGGTTTGTGGCCTTAATCAAGTGTATTTTATAGCTTATGACTTGTGGTTGCGATTGAGGTGGAATTGAAATGAAATTTGGTGTTGATTTTGGATGGAAAAGTAAAGAAACAAGGGGAAGTGCTGCTGAAATTTTTACTACTTCCTTTCTTGTGAAATAAGTGAGATAAGAGGGATGATTTTGGGATGGTTTGGACTTAAGTTACATGTGATTTATTGCATGCACTTTGGTGATAGCGTATAAGCTGAAATTTTGATGAAATCAAGTGAAAAGTAAGAGGAAAAGTTATGATTCGTTCTAGTATGCTTTCTAGTTGCATTTGTTTCACTTTAACCTCGAGGTTGGTTGTCTTCTTAGCTATTTTGTTAACGGCAATTCCAACCATGAATTGAAATGAAGGACTCTTTGGTTATTCATGTTCTTAGGTCCAAATGTTTCCTTTTCACTCCAAAATCACATTTTGCATCTTTGCACTAGTAGCTAACTTGGATAGGCAAACGACTCTCATAGTCGAGCCTAAATTCTGAATTCCGTTCACTTGACTTTGGATGTGGGGTCTATAATTATTTTATTTTGGTTGTCTTAGGGTTTGTCGGTGATCAAGGGCACAATTCGAGAGGAAACTTTTGACGTTGTTTTTGCTTGAACTGGTGAATGTACCACTTGCATGACTTGTTGCTTAACTGATTTACTTATACTTGAAATTTATGACTTGAATAACTGTGACTTTCATTTATTCTGGACAAGACGAGAGTGTACTTTATCACACTCATTTCTCTTGACTATTTGACTGGTTTACTGTGCAAATTTGGATCTATTACTTGTGCATGAGTTGATGTCGTTTGGAGGCCAGTATCCAACGACCTTACTGTGAGATTTGAGCTCAAACCTCATTGGTAGTCAATCGAATCGAGCCAGCCAGGACTTGGTCGAGGTAGAATGACGAACCATGAGGAAACTGTTACTAATTCACTGAATACTTCTGATATCTGGTATACTTGAGTATTACTACCACTGTTCTTGTTTGGTGTTCGGGCCAGGTAAGGGGTATGTTTGGTGGACGGAAATTACTGTAAAGTGAGGATCTACGGCCATGGTTTTGTTTCTATAATCGTTGACGGAGTGTCAACGGGTTTGGATCAAATAATGCAACGGGAAATTTGGCTCTTGAGAGCCATCTATATCTTTTTACCTGAACTACTTCGTTTAAACTGTGGTGTTTACTTATATCTATATTTGATGCTTATATTTGATAGATTAAAATCGCAATTGTGTGATTCTTGATTACGTGACCTTTTTGGTACCTCATTGGGCGAAAGTTCACCCTGTTACCTTTGTTTTCCTTACAGGGGGTGAAATTTTTGGAGCGTGAATTTTGGGGAAAGAGTTGAGCTAGTTATAGTTTGTTTTGGTTTGGGCTCCTCTGTATTAGTAAACCTTATATGTATTTGTATTAGTTTGGATGCTCTGACTTATAATTTAAGTTGAATCTTTAGAGATTCCATTGTACATAGTATGGATTGATTAATCGAAGTTAAATTGCGCGTTTAGTATGGTAAATGTGAATTTTGGCTTAGTAGTCCTGGCGAGAGTTGGGCAGACAGTCCGCTAACCTTTGGGGTACGCCCTAAGGGAAGGTGGGGCTGTCACACACTGGATTTCGATGTCTTCATACCAAATATAGATCTATCTCTTAGTTTCAAAATGGTATAAGAATCACCTCAATCCGATCATTGTATCTCAAGATATAGCCAAAATATGAAAATGTGTCAAAACTGTAAAACTTGCTTTTCTTTTGTTCTTGATTCCATTTCCTCTTTTGCACTTCATATCTTCTTTAAACTACTTCAAATCATCAATAATCATCCAATAATCTTCTCAATGCACTCCATTTGATGATTGAATTCTTAAACCTACAAAAACATGAAGTTTTCACCATAAAAATCCATAGAAATGCATTTTTACCGCTTAAACCATAAAATATATATTTTCACTAGAAACCTATTTAATTAGCTATAAAAGTAGTTAAAACACACCAAAACTAACTAATAAAGCACACTTAAAACACGTAAAATATCTACTTATCACTACATCTCTTTCCATTAATATAATTATAACCCTATATTCCGGAAATATCAGCAACAATAGCAGTTTTACTACATGTTCTAATGCACTTACTGCAGTTTTCATTTACTAAAGACAACTTTATCTTATTAGTATGTACTTCTAATTACTTGTAACTAGGCTTATCTCATGCTCAGTAACTTTTAGTGATGTTTAAGTATGCTGTTAATTAGCTGATTATTCAATGATATTTTTTTTGTATATGATTGGTGCTGATAACATAAACAGTTATGTTACCCCTATAAATAACTGTTCATATTACTAATAGAGAGTTTTAAAAGTGACGTGTATTCTTTATAAACTTTGCTGCAAGAACCTGGATATCTAGTCATTTAACTAGCTGTTAGTATCCATCGTTGTTTCATGTATTGTTGATAAATTTCATTCAATTACACTTACACCCCTTGAATTTTGCTAATTCTAAATAGCTTTTCATATTTTGTCATTTCTCTGTTAATACAACTTGGCAAGTAGCATGAAGAGCAAATCTGGTACAAATTTCTCAACTCACTCCTTAAAAAAAATTTTTAATGGTAACTTTTCTGGCATGGACTGAATCTGCAACACAAACCTTAAGTTCAAGGGTGGTAAGTGCTATTTTCTAAATTATAAGGGCGGTGAGTGATGGTGTCAGAAACCTCAGGGAGGTTTCTGCAATTATCCCTTTTTTATATTATTAATAAAATTTAAGGTTTGACGGTCCTTCCCGTACACGGTTTGCCAATTAAAGAAATAGATTGTTGCTCCAAATGAAAAACCTACAAGAATCTTCCTAAAACCATTGAGTTTGTTTGGACAACAAGAATTTGGAATAAAAATTTCAGATTTTGTTTTGCTTGTATCATACACACAATTTTCAATCACCTTTTTATCTCACATACATCACATCACAAAAAGTGCTACAATAACTAGATCAAATAAATCATCCAAATAAATTCTTTTCCAAACAAACTCAATGGTATCTGTTACCCCCTATTTCCCCCTTCCATTCCCCCTCAATCGACTCAAGTCGTTAATACACAAACAAACAAGCAAGCACACAACTTAAATGGCTTCCAACGACCAAAACCATCCCAGAGCCACGCAAGTTTTTTCATCATTATCCACAAAAAAAAAAAAAGACACACACACACACAATCATTCGGCTACTTTCCTCCTTTGATGTAATTCATTATCCAAGCCACCTTCGAAAATGGAGCTGACCGTTTCCACAAACCATCCTAACAACAATTTCCTTTCTCCGAGGTGGAATTCCAATCCAATCCGACAAACAATCAACAAAAGTCTCCACTTTTCTCAGCCGATTCAGAAGAAGCTCCGCCGCCGGATATCAAATTTGGCGGCGGCGAATAACACAGGCTATAGAACTGGTAGTAATAGCAAAAGTGATAAAATCAACAATAATACTTTGGCAACAACAAGAACTTCGTCGGCGGAGACCGAGACGGTTGCAATGGCTGCCGGAAATGGAAAGCCTAGTAGTGCTGGTAACGGGAATACGGCCTTGGAGCAGCTTGATTTTGAGCGCGGCGTTTGCATTCCGTTTCGCAAGTACTCTCCCCAAACAGTACGAAGATTTACTTTGTATTGTTGATTTTTATTTGTTCCGGTTTTCTGGAAATTGGAGTGTACTTTTGATAACCATTTTCAATGCTTGGAATATGCGCAAATTCACACTATGTAGTTTTGCTTTTCTTTTAATTTGGTTTCATATCTTGTGGAAATTAATGAAAGAACGTACTACTTGATAATGGATAGCTCAGGATAACACCTTTTTCAATACCATCAAAGAGTATCATTGTCAGTAATTTTCTCTGTTTTGGTTTTCGTGGGTTTTTGTTTGATTTTTTTTTTACTGTAGTTTATTACCATCAGTCAACCGTTTTAAGATTAGTATTGGATTTCTAGCTTATTGCAAGTTTCTAGCGGTAAATATGGTGTGAATCATGCTTTTATAGTTGCCGGCTTCTTCTGTTTAATATACTGGTCGTATGTATTAATTTCGCCTATGATCCTGGTCTGCGATGTAATGGTTGTGTGGTCGTTCAGGTGAGGGATAAGGTATTGGAGTCAAGAGGCGCAATATTGTCACTCATTGGTCGCGGGGTGGAGATAGTATGGAAGTTAGGCCTTTATTGGTCTACATTAGTGTATGATTATTTCGTTGGTCGTGATGAAGAAGTGGTTCCATTTCGCGCCAGCCAGCTAAGAAATCTTCTCTGTGATCTCGGACCTTCTTTTATCAAAGCTGGACAGGTTTGTTTTGCTTTATTTTAATAGATGATTTACTTGCTTTCTTATGCCTGCAGAGTTCTTGGTGTATTCATCCTGCATGAGTCGGGGATTACTTGCTTAAACTGCTCATATAATCTGGTATTTCTTTTTCTCTAGATCAGCTGGTCAATATAAGCAGAAAATATGAATTGAGAAAAATGAGAGAATTCCTAGATATTATTGATCTCTTATTTGTCAAAGTTCAAAAATGTGAAAGTGAACTCATCTTGATAAGTAGTGGCAAAGGACTTTTTGAAGTCTGAGCTCATCTTGATCAAGTTTTGTATGTTCCTGATTTTTAGAAGGACGAAGTAGATGGAAACTAATGAAAGGCTGCACTTGGAGTGGATAATTGATGGTACTTTACTAAATGAAATGCTTATGTTGCTTTGGACTGTTGAATGTTGCGTCTTGTTTGTCACTATAGTTACCAGCAAGCTAAACATAATCTTCTATTGACATTTTGCTGGGGAACGTGAGAGATGTATTTATTTTTTCTCTCATCTTGTATGTTGTTGCTTGAAAGATAATCTTGGATGAAGTTAAAAGGAGTAGATTGTAACCACCACATGCATGGAGACATCAGGAGAGAAAAGAAAAGAAGGAATTTGCTTTAACTTTCTTTTCTGTGTTTGAGAGTTTTGAGGACGAAAAGAGAAAAGATTTAATTCTTTGTTTGATGGACAAAATGGCATTGCCAAAATTTTAACTTTACAAAACCAACCTCTCTTCATTTCTTCCACTTGTGGGAAGAAAAGGAAGGAAAGAAACAGAGAGCAGTTAGTGGGAAGAAATAGAGAGTAGTCACACTTTCTCCCCAATCTACTATTTTTTCTCCAATTTAAACTCATTAATGAGAGAGTACTCAAATTTTTTCCCCAATCTTCTATTTCTCTCCCTTTCCTCCCGCCGAAATGAAGGGTTTAAGAAACCATCATTAGTTGCTAATTTCATTCATTGTTTTTGGGTACCAGCACACATCACATGACCCTTAGCCTGATTCAAAGGTTAAACTAGCCATACTCAATCTGTTTTTCTTTTTGACTGTTGCCCATGGTATAAATCTTGTAGTTAAATTTTTATTCAGGTGGCTTAGAATATATAAGATGGCTGGTGTTATGTTTTATTGTTTTCCCACTCTTTTGCCTTCAGATGAATGGATGAGAATAACACGTTAGATTTCAGGATTTGTCGTGTTTGGATTTTAACACGTTTTAAATTTGGCCTCAAAGAATACGGCATAAGCTATGTGATTGATGGATTTCTGACTGCTTTGAGTTTGAGACGCACTTGCATTGAATATTTGAGATTTTTGCTATTCAAGTTGTAACACTGAATTATTATTCTGGAATGAAATGCAACCTTCATTTATTTGTCCAATGTATTTTTAGTTGATATTCTTTGTTTATCTATATTCAAACAGGTCCTTGCAAACAGGCCTGATATAATTCGAGAAGATTACATGAATGAACTTTGCATTCTTCAAGATGATGTTCCTCCTTTTCCCGACCAGGTATGTGCTTTGTGATTTCTTCCCGTACTTGGTGAATTTGGAACAATCCTTTTTCTTTGAGCTGCATGTCATTGAAAATGATTTAGGTTGCTTTTAACATCATAGAAGAGGAATTAGGTCAACCTCTTGAAGCTGTTTTCAGCAAAATTTCATCAGAGACTATAGCAGCAGCTAGTTTGGGTCAGGTTTACCGAGCTACTTTGTGTGCCTCCGGAGAGGATGTTGCAATTAAGGTTCTCTGATATTCCTCCTGATTCTTGAAATTTATCTATGTTCTTACATCTTTCAGTTTCTCTTTTGGTTTACATTAGACATGCCAGCTTTTAGTTTTATCTGATAGCATGAAACTTGTTCCAACTCCATTTTGAGAGGCTGTGCTTGTAGGTTTTCTTATTACTTACTCTGACATATGATTTCTTATAAGACGGTAGCTGAGATTGATCCATTTTTTATTTTTGGTCATCCTCCCATTGGTGGTAGTGTTGAAGTTCTTAATCGTATTAACAGTTATTAGTCCAGAGTGTAAGATATGATCACATGCTGGAAAAGTTCAGAAGTTACCAATAGTGACCGTCATTGTATACTGATTGTGTATACATATGCTTGTTGATGTTTATTTCACACTTTATAATTGGATTTGGCAGTAGCTTGTTTAGATTTGATTGTTTTTCTCATTTTCTGATTTCTTAAAATTAGCTCATGTTCTACAATCCTCATGAATCAGTTTGTTGAATGTATCTTTTTGTTTATTCTTAAGTGGTTTTTATATGTCCTTTGCCAATTTAGCATGCCGTCTTTACCTTTTCTTATTGTCATGTATTTGTAGTACATGATGTCTTGCTTTCCCCACTTGATGCTTTACGGTTGACTTGTGCACCTTGTACTGATGTGATTGAAGATGAAATTGCCCAATACCTGCAGTTAGGACGGCAGTCTAATGGTATGTCATTACTGTTCTTGTAGGTGCAAAGACCTGAGATAGAGCCTATTATATATCGAGATCTTTTCCTTTTCCGGACCCTGGCATCATTCTTGAATGGCATCAGTTTACAAAAGCTGGGTTGCAATGCAGAGCTTATAGTTGATGAATTTGGCGAGAAGCTTCTGGAGGAGCTTGATTACACTTTGGTATTTTTGCAGAACTCTCTCGGCTTGACACCAAAAAATAAGAAGAATATGGCTTTTAGATAGAATAAAAGCATTGTATATTTGATGATTTTAGGCATTGGGAGGTTAATATTTTCTAGAGGTGTAAAATGGTTACAATCTTCTTCTACAACTTTTACCTCCCTCCACGATATTTAAGACATTGTCCACCACACTTTGCCCCCAGGAAAAACCAATAAAAAAAAAAGAACAAGAAAGATAAAACAAAGAAAAGAAGTGACGTGATGAAAGATTTGTGAGACTTGCAGACTTGGGATGTAACAAATTGCACTTGAAGTAGCAGTGTTTTTCATGTGAAACTAACGGTAGAAGCTAAAGTAAATTTTGCATAAATCGTTGCATTTTACTGTTCAAAGTTTTGTTTGCTTTTCAACTTGTCTTCCTGGTGTGGACTTCATAGTTTTTAGATTAGTCTTGTGTTTCAATTTCGCAACCATTACAAAACTAGTCTTATTTGTTTAGGTTGTCCATTAAGTTAGTGAATTAAGTTATCTATGGATACAGAGATGAATGAAATTTTCATTAAGCACCTTAACAAATAGACATGACATGCGAAATTCTTCTGACATATTTCATCCTTAGTTTTTTTTTTTATTTTAATCATTGCTCTTTTGATTTGGAGCTTAAAAAAGAGTACTTAATGAACAAAAAGAAGAACTGAATTGTTCTGTCATATCTTTTGTTCTGGACTCTGTACAACATTTATACAAATGGAATTTGACTTTTGTCAATTCCATGAAATCTGTAATTTCCTAAAAATTAGGAGCTAATTTATTCTATCCTAAAATACATTAGGAGTAAATTATTCTATCCTAAAATAGAGCAGAAATCATGGGATATAGCAGAAATCATGGGATATACATAGAAAAAGATATTCTAGATCTCAACACTCCCCCTCAAGATGGTGAATAGATATTTTCCATTCCCATCTTGCATGTAATGTCTTCAAAGTTGGAAGTTGGCATTCCCTTAGTTAAGACATCTGCCAATTGATTATTTGATGCTACATATGGAGTGCAAATCATGCCACTGTCCAGCTTTTCTTTAATAAAATGTCTATCAACTTCGATGTGCTTTGTGCGATCATGTTGCACTGGATTGTGTGCAATGTTGATGGCAGACTTGTTGTCGCAATAGAGTTTCATAGGTCCTTCCCACTTGATTTTAAGATCATCAAGTATTATTTTGAGCCATAGCAATTCACAAACTCCATGAGCCATAGCTCTAAACTCTGCTTCCGCACTTGATCTTGCAACAACCGATTGCTTCTTACTCCGCCATGTCACTAGGTTCCCACCAAGAAATGTACAATATCCTGAAGTTGATCTACGATCTACAACAGAACCTGCATAATCAGCATCAGTATATGCCTCTATGAGCAATCCTTCATTTTTCTTGAACAAAATTCCTCTACCTGGTGTCCCTTTGAGGTAGGATAGAATTCTATTGACAGCCTGCAAGTGTTTCTCTCTTGGATCATGCATAAATTGGCTTACTACACTTACAGCAAATGCTATGTCCGGCCTTGTATGGGACAAGTATATCAGTTTCCCAACCAACCGCTGATATCTTCCCTTATCTACTGTGCTAATCCTCAATGCCTAAAAAATACTTCAGCCTCCCTAGTTCTTTAATTTCAAACTCCTTTGCTAAGCACTTTTTGAGTGTTTCTCTTTCAATTGGATCATCCCCGGTAATGATGATGTCATCTACATATACAAGTAGAGCTGTAACACCTCCTTTTGAATATTTTATGAACAAAGTATGATCTCCTTGACTTTGTTTGTATTGCATTGCTAGCATCACTTTAGTAAATCTTCCGAACCAAGCCCTTGGCGATTGTTTTAATCCATATAATGCTTTCTTTAACCTGCACACTTTCTTTTTAAAAAACATTTCATTGAAACCCGGTGGGGGTTCCATGTACACCTCTTCTTCTAAATCCCCATGTAAGAATGCATTCTTAACATCAAATTGCTGTAAACACCAACCAAAGTTAGCGGCTAAAGACAAAAGAACACGCACAGTATTCATTTTTGCAACGGGTGCAAAGGTCTCTTGGTAATCTATCCCATATGTCTGTGTATATCCTTTTGCAACCAACCGAGCTTTATGCCTTTCTAATGAACCATCAGCTCTATATTTCAAAGTAAACACCCATTTACACCCCACTGTTTTCTTTCCTTTGGGCAGGTTTACAATTTCCCAAGTCTTATTTCTCTCTAGGGCATTCATTTCCTCTTTCATAGCATGTAACCAGTTCTTATTTCTAAGTGCCTCTTGTAGTGTTTGTGGGATTGAAATGGAGTTGATGGTGGTAAGGAAAGATTTATGTTGTGGAGAGAGTCTATGGAAAGACACGAAATTTGAGATTGGGTGCTTAGTGCATTCTCGTGTTCCTTTTCGAACAGCAATAGGCAGGTCTAAATCAATAAATTCACAAGGAGCAGAGTCAGATTGAACACACAAAGGAACAGAATTTTCAGTACCTGATTGTGGTTCAGATTCTTGGATTTGCACAGGTTCAGAAATATGAACTTTCTTCCTTGAGTAGACCTTGAGTGGTGTAGTTGGATTTAAACCAGATTTTCCCTCAGCTGCAAGATCAGGTTCAATTTCTTTACTGGCATGTTCAACTTCAAATTCAGGTTCAGGTTCACTGCTAGTATGTTCTCCTTTAGAATTTGGTGTATGGTCAGGCTTGAAAGACTTTAAGTTTAGTGTAGGACTTTGAAGATCAAGGAGAAATTCCTTATCTTCCCAAGAACTCTCCCCCTGGGGATGAGGATTGTTACTTTGAGAATAAGGTTCATTTTCAACAAATGTGACATCCATGGAGGTAAAAAAATTTTTTGAAGGAGGATGATAACACTTATATCCTTTCTTTGTGTTTGAGTATCCCACAAAAATACATTTTAAAGCTCTTGGATCAAGTTTCCCTCTTTGGTGTGCATGAACATGTACAAAAGCAATACAACCAAACACTTTTGGTGACAATGTGCAAGAGACATTAAAATCAGGGTAAAAAACAGAAAGAGCAGCAATGGGACTTTGATTATTTAGTACTTTTGAAGGTACTCTATTTATCAAATGTGCAGCAGTTAAAACAGCCTCCCCCCAAAAAGTTTTTGGAACTTTATGTTGAAACAAAATTGCTCGAGTCACATTGAGTAAATGTCTATTTTTTCGTTCAGCAATCCCATTTTGTTGGGGTGTATCTACACAAGATGACTCATGTATTATACCCTCTTTTTGGAAAAAAGATGAGAGAATTTGATTAAAATAGTCTCTTGCATTATCAGATCTTACTCTTTTAATCAAACTTCCAAATTGTGTTCAAATCATTTTATGAAACATTGGAAAAATACTTACTTCTGATTTTTCTTTCATAAGAAATAACCAAGTAGTTCTAGTACAATCATCAATGAATGTGACAAACCATTTTGCTCCAGAAATACTAGAAATTCTACAAGGCCCCCAAATATCAGTATGTATCAAAGAGAAAGGTCTAGTAGATCTTGTATTACTCAATGGAAATGATAGTCTATGATG